>NC_092414.1:164684271-165284271 GCF_040894005.1 Engystomops pustulosus
CTTTTTTGTGACCATTAACTCTCTACAGTTTGGACAACCAAATTGGATGAAAAGTGATAGGTCCCTTTCAGTATGTAGTCATTTTTCCAATTCATACTGTGACTGTAAATGATACTGTGACCCAGTTCTGGTCCTTTTCATGTCAACTTTCTTTTGTGCCTAACCCGTTCTCAAAAAGGCTTTGTACATTCAGCTTTTTTTCTACTTTTTAGTAAGCTCCTAATCTTCCTTCCAAAAGACCGGCTCTACATTTTCTTTATTTAGCTCGCGTACAATGGTTCTTTATTTTAGAGCGGATCTCCATCATTTCTTTCTTACAGATTGAAGTTACATTTTATGTATTTTGTTGAAGGAAACTACCAACCAGAGAAATGTTTTTGAATGAAACCAACAATCAAGACGATAAAAATTTAATTACAGGGGTGTAATTTTGGATATGGAATTATCCTAACACTACACAGTAAAAAAAAAACACAGTTTTTCTGGAAAACTTTTTTGTTAGTGCCCATTTTTCAAAGCAAAGCAGTACAGGGAATCCATTGAAATTGATGAGTGTCGATTGAATTCAGTGTCCATTATATTTTAATCCAGCTGTGACATTGACTCAATCACTTTTTGTTACTTGACCCATAAAGGGGAATCACTAAAGCTGTTTAATATGTTACCCACCTTGCATACATGGTAGAACAAGAATTTCTCGTCTCTGTATGGTGCTACATTCTGCAATGTTATCATCTTAAATATTTATGGCATATCCATAAGATATGTCATAAACTTCTAAGAGAAGTGGGTCTGCTTATCTTACCCACCGAGGAGAGCCCCGACCATTGCACCCAGATGAATAATGAAAGGATAGGTGGGAGCTGAACAAGTGTACATTTTCCATTCCTCTTCCATCTCTTTAATCTTTAAATAGTTGCAGGTCTAACAGTTGAAAGACACATTTATTAGATATTTATGTGAAATACCATAAATGTCTATGGTGGGAATACACTTTTAATGATATAACTTTCCTTAGTAACAATGCATCACAAAGAGAATATTTCTATAATATGTGATGCAGCTTTTGTGTTGAGTTCACAAGAATTTGAGATCATTTCTCCATAGAGACTACGTATTACAACTTCATTCAACCATTAATTGGATGTGTGCCTGTCCCCAGACACTGCTAAAGTAAACTCTTTTAGACTATACATATACGATCTGTTATTGATATTATTGAAGGAGTTGGCCACTAATAAAAATTTTACTACAGTAAGTACAAGACCCTAATAGGGTCACCCATCGTATTATTACCCTTGATCTCTTTAGTCTGTAGCAGCCGCAGGTCACAAGGTCCAACAGCAGTAGGACTCAAAACATCCTGTGACATCCCGTGTCCAGTGGACGGAGGGGGCCATGCAATCATTTCTGTATGCAAGTCCCCTCCGTGAACACCACTATCATGTCATCGGTTGGAGGGGCATGTGAATGTCAGAGGGCATTTGCATACAGTAGTGATTGCATGGCCCCCTGACCCTCCAGAAGTATGGAGGACCCGAAACATCATGTGACTTGTGGCTTCTACAGACTAAGGAACCTTTATTAGGGCAAGTGCAATATGAGTGACCTTATTAGGGTCCTATAAAGTAAAGTGTCTTTATTCTGTAGCAGCCACAGGTCACATGGTGTGTTAGTGGTAACCACCTTTTAAGTATATAATTTAATTACATTAGTTAAAGGCATAATAGGTCTTGATCTTGACTGATATTTAGAAGGTCCTAATAAGTCACATATTGAACCCAGATGCCTCATGTGACATTTATTGACCTTTGTATTTAACCCATGTAAACATTCCTTATTATGACTAGCAACCCTGAAAAATATATGATGAACTGTATCCTCATAAAATGTATACAGTAACATAATCAATGTTATCAATTATTGTCTTTGTTTCCAGATTCAACCAGTCAGCTTCCCATCACTCCTCAGTCACATAACGTCCATGCATTTGAACCACGATGTCTTAGTGATGCCTGTGAATAATGAAAAAGGTGGAGGTCCAGCGCTTAGATCGTTCACGCCACTTTCTGCCACCCTACCATGTGATATTCACATCCTTAATCTGAGGACGTTGCAGGCTGAGGTGACTATATCTTCTCTGCCTCTTATGTTGTGGCTCCAGAAGCACAGTTTATAATTTCCTCTGATATTTTGCAGGATGATGGAATACCCTCCCTTGACACTGCACTAATTTTACACAGAAAAGGATTTGACTGTGGCCTGGAAGCGAAAAATCTTGGTTTTAACTGCACCACAAGTCAAGGAAAGGTAATCTGAACCTCTGGGTGTTCATCACTAGACAAATTCTGAGTTATAGTATGAAGACCAGTCAGCTGTTTCCATATGGAGTCATCCTTGTTTCCATATATTACAGACCTATAACCATGGATATGATGGCTCTTTGATTGAGGTTGAAGCTAATAACATGTTGACCCTCGTCCAGCCTGGGTCATTGGGGTCATGCACCCTTTCCTTGTAATGTTACAAAGCAAGAAAAGGAATCACATCATCACGTGTGTGTGGGGGGGGGGGTGCATGATGAGAGCCAAGTAAGGGGAGAAACAAGTACTTTGCTCTGAAGATATTATATTTCTGATAATCACAGTTCATTTATGATGTAATGTTGGTTCAGATGTGACCATTTGGTTACAACCTCTTCTAAGTGGACATATATATTTTTACCCTATGTAATTATGTTTCTGAATTTCTTTTGTAGTTGTCACTTGGAGGTCTGTTCACGGGGCTAGAAGTAGGACTTATGCAAAGTATGTCCTTGACTTTGATGTATTCTCTAGCCCCCCATTCAAACAGCAGCAACCCCACACTCAGCATGGACCCAATGGAAATTTCCACTTACCGGCTACGCTTCAGCTAACATCAACCGTGTGGGACAAAGGATCCCATTGCATACTAGCCAAGGACTGGAACTGGATGGTTCATCAACCAGTGTGACTCTTTTCAAGGGCGACACATTCTGTTCTGTAGCTTGGAGCACAGCCAGCACTGGAAAAGCCCACCGCGGCATTTGGGACAAACCAAAATACATCTGTTAACCTAGTTATTGCTATGAGAGACGTGTCTCTCAGACTCTTTTAGCACTCCAGGAGTTAAACATCTAGATTTTATGTTACCGACAGAGCAGAAGTTATTTATGATAAACTTGCTTTTTAAAGAAGACTATTTATTCGTTGACTTTTTAAGCACATCTCCTCGCTGTTTTCTGCCACAGTCCTCAAAGGAATAGAAAATACTAAGCAATTTCCCCTGTGCCATTAAATGCTGCAGACAGGTCAACTAGAATATGTTTCCAGGAATCCTAAGGAGAATTACCTACTAGATGGTATATTAAGCCTAGAATAGGAATTTTGTCTCAACCATTGTCAGTATTCTTCCATATGTTATCTGTCTTTTTATACAGTAGCACTGAATCAAAATCACCTTTGGAAAAGAAGCGCTGAGTGACGTATGGAATAAATGTCAAGTGATGGGAATATCTTGTTTCTGCAACTGTGGTTTAAAAATACAGATCTGATACCATCCCAGAAAGTTTGGAATCGTTGTTTCACCACATATTGATGTCTTCATTAAAACTAAAGCAGTGATATTCCGATTTCCACTCTTATAAATACACGTGAATCCCCGACTCTATTGCTTAACCCTTTTACGATCACGGCACTTTTTAGTTTTTGCATTTCATGCTTTTACTGCCCCTTTAAACAATCTATAACTATATATTTTTATGTGTAGAGACCTGTATGAGGGCTTGTCAAATTGTACTTCCCAGTGATGATATTTAATGTTTCCTGAAGTGTATTGGAAAGCCGGAAAAAAAATCCAAATTTGGTGAAATTGACAAAAAAAAACACATTTGCTTCTTTTGGGTTATGTTTCCGTTTAAGGTTTTATTTATTTATTTTATTTAAAGTTTTAGTAGATTTTTGTTTATTTTTTTGTATTCTTGTATTCTTCATTTCATCATATTCTGAGGCCAATAACTTTTTTGTACTTCAGTGTACGTAACTGTTTGTGTGTAATTTTTTGAGATGACTTTTCAATACTACCATTTTGATGACCTTATGATCACTTTTTATTAAGTGTTGCAACTTGGCAAAAAAGTGGCAATTCAGACTTTTGGCCGCTATTTCCCATTACGGTGTTCACCACGAGGATCACCAAGTAGATCCAGATTTAGGGATGCTGCAATACATAACATTGATTTAGATTTTTTAGGTTTTTTATTACATTTTTTTGTGTATTTTTAAACATCCAAATGGAACTTGAAATCTATCGTATATAACATATGCTGAAAACACCCAGCGTTTATGAAGAGCACTCAGGCCCGCTGCCACACTATGACAAAGGGCAGTGGTGGCGAACCTACAGCACGGGTGCCATAGGTGGCATCAGAGCCCCAGGACACAGTTCACCAAATAGGACCAAATCCACCAAATCTTTCTGCAGTCCCATGCAACTTAAAGGGGTATTTCCACCTCACCTATTACAGTTAATTCTATCCCTATCCCCCAAAAACATTTCTTCAATTCATTGCTATTTTAAAAGAATTACCTATATTCCCACAATATACTGTAAATGGCCCTTACCTCCCCCTAGTAACAGCCCTCTGTTGACACTAGATACGGCCACTGTCGTTCGCAAGCAGTGGTGGCCACGCAGGTGCTTAGAATGAGGCTTCTCTGAACCGGGCAGAAATATGTGAACATGCACAGCTAGCGTATGTGCAGTTCACTTATTCCTGGCCTCCTCAATCTCTAGATCAAGATGACTGCCAGGCATGGGCAGTAGCTTTACAGCTGTCCTGATCGTTTGGGGAGAGCCGTTTACTGCAGCAAGCCGGCACTAGTAAATTCTCTTCATCTAGTAGTGCTGGCTTGCTGCAGTACACAGCTGCCCTGCGATTAGCCTTGAACAAGCCGTCCTGATCCAGCAAGCGAGGTATATGTAAACTGCGCATGCGCTAGCTGTGCGCGTTCAAATATTCCCAGCAGGTTCAGAGAAGCCTCATTCTTAGCACCTGTGTGGCCACCGCTGCTGACGATTGGCAGTGGTCGTATCTAGTGTCAACAGAGGGCTGTCACTAGGGGAAGGTAAGCCCTATTTACAGTATATTCTTTCAACTGTATTGGTGGCCTCAGTTTGCCAAAACAATTTAAAGATGTTGAAGAACAGGTAGCTAAGTTACTGCTTAAAATGCCACGTTAGCACACGGTAAATAAGTGGATTTTGGTTGTAGTTTGGGCACTCTGTCTTTAAAAGGTTTGCCATCACCTACATAGGGGAACAGCAAGAGGTTAAAAACATTATACGGAGACAGGAATTTCTTGAGGGGTTAAAGTGTAAACTGATGATTCTCCATCACATGGATAACCTGAACATTGACATACTTAGAGGAAATCTACCATCAAAATCAAGCATGATAAAACAGGGACACTTATTCAAATATCCAGGCAGTGTGACTGTATTAATCTCTTATATTTGTTATCCATGGGCTCCTTCCTTCTAAAATCAACTTTTAAAATTATGCTAAAGAGCCACAGGGGCACTTAAGATCCTGTCATTATCCTCTCTGCACAGGCTGTTACACTGTCTCACCCTCCGCCTCTTCACCCTTGGCTCTGCCCCCTCCCTCTACTGCATGTAATCTCACTGCAGCAGAGGAAGTTTCAGAACACAGTGGGAGGGTTTCTTGCACAGTGTAACAAACAGCCTGTGATTCTACAGCCATGGAGGACAAATATAAGACGATTACCACAGTCACGGGGGCCTGGATCTATGAGTAAGTGCAAGGTCACACCACACTGTATCCCTGAGTTTCTAAGAGCGTTTAAAAATAAAATATGTTTTCAACTTACTTACAAGTGCTGTAGTCTCCAATTTTTTTTCAAGTTGCCAATATACAAAATATTAAAAGTCTTGCACTACTTTCTTTACATGTTAATTAAAACCCCTGATTCAGATATGCCTTTTACCTCACCAGCGGCCATTCCTGTCCATAATATGGCAGTGTGATCCTAACAAACTACCTTCCAGAACCTTCAAGGGAACCTAATGACAAGGGTCCCATATCCTGTTTAGTACTATTTCCCAACCTGCTTTTAAAAGTTGATAAAAGTTTACCTGCCAGTGAACTACATCAAGTCACCGGGGAAAGTCCATGGTGTAATTATCATCATCTCCTCTCTGCTCTGCTATGTCTTACTCCTTTCTCCGTCTCCCTCCCTCCTGCAGACGTAAGCTGACAGAGATTTGCTTGAAGCACGGGGTCAGCTACCAGCTACATGAGGGAGGGGGAGGAAGTGGCAGGGAGGGGAGAGGAAGATCTAGCTAAGCAGAGAGAAAATAATGTTGATGATAGCAGCTTTGTAACAGCCCCATTACTTGATGCAGTGTGCTGGAAGGAATCCGGGTTTAGTTTCATATACATTTAAAATTGAGTAGAAGCAGTAATGTTAATATTAAAAGTAGATTGAGAATTATTGGTATTAAAAAGTGTATGGGAACCTTTCTTTATGTCCAAATGTGTGATCCTGATGACAGGTTACCTTTAAGCTTGGATTTATGAATATTTCCAAAAGGTCCTAGCAGGTAGATTAGCCATAGTCAGTTAGGATCCCATGACCCTGCATGTGCAGCTATGGCAGTGATGGGCAACCTTTTGAGCTTGGTGTGTCAAAATTCGCCAAAAAAACAAGCATAACTCGGGTGGTGTGTCACCTTGACAAAAATAAAACATAATTTTGTGATATTTATAGTTTAAATAACAAATATGTATACTATTTAACTTCTAGGGTACTTTAACCATAGGTTGTCTGATTGATCCTACCATGTACTGCCATACTACAGTATGGCAGTATATGGGGATTTTCCCAATCATCTATTACTATGTGCAAATCGCACATTGTAATAGATCGGTTACAATCAGACACGTGTGGAATTACTTAGTAACCTGTGAACTTTCTGTCATGAAAGTTCACAGGTTATAGCGAGGGCGCAGGCGCTGCTGTCTGCATCTCCCTCATGCCCTCTTGGCATGGAGAAGGTGTGAGGAGCAAAATAATCGCAATGTCTGGCGATTTGCAAGGCGTTGTGATTATTTCAGGGCTTGTACATCACAAAACTGACACACAAGCCTTGATGACTGTCTTCTATCATACAGTGCACTAACCTTACTTACTATATGATGAAAGTGGTTGTCCTCCCTTGCCCCTGCTGTGGAGATGGTCAGTGTAGAGGTGGCAGCTGCTGGGACATCACACAAGGCAGCAGCGATGTGACCTCTGACTGTGATGCCATCTTCCACCCCACCACAACTATCAGGAGCTGCAGAGGAGCCTCCTGGGTGTATGGCCGGGTCACCTCTCCTGCTGTGCCCCATGCTGATACCTGTGCTGACTGGAGACACTAGGCACAGCTCACACATGGGGAGGGGCTGGCCCGGGGGAGGAGGAGGAGGGGGGAATTGCTGGAAGCTCAGTGCAATCTCTCAGCCTCCTGGCTACTGCACCTGGTCATGTAGGATGAAACTTAACTCTCAGGCAGCCGTGTGTCAGTGAAAATGGCTACGCGTGTCAGCACTGAGCTATGGTATGGAGAGGAATGCTTGGCTAATGAGATAAAAGGCATTTCTGAACCAGTGGCTTCACTTTACATATCAAGAAAACTGTGCAGAACATTTAATAAATGTATATTGAAAGTTAAGTGGCCAACCCCTTTAAGGCAACAATATCCTGAACCCACAAATGTCACATTCAGCATGAATTACTGGAATGACACCCCAGCAACTCTGAAAGTACTGTAAGTGCAGGTTATGAAGTGCAAAGTAACAATATGCATATGTAAATGAGTGTGTCCATGTCATTTCTGTCTGTATATTTTATATTTCTCTTTTCAACTTTTCACACCATGAAAATCCAGTTTTGACAAGCGCCTTCTCTTGCCCCTTCAGTCTGGATATCCTGGATGTCTTTTTTGGACCTTTTCTGCGTGGCTGCACACTCATTCGGCAGGAAGTGGTTGATGTTACCCATTAATACATTTGTAGGGGAAGCAATTATTCCTGTTCACAGATAAGTTGTCACAACTATTACTGTTTACTATTAGTCCCTAGGCCCACCCTTCCAATGTGACTTACATAAGAACCCTATAAATCTATTTTTGTGCAGCAAATAGATATAACTTTGGCAGTGCTGGAGCGGGATGTTCAAGGCCCCCCAATGAAGTCTATTCTTGGGGCCCATCACTGTACATCTGCGTGCAGACATTACCTGACAAATAAAACATAGTCGACACAAATTCCTTTATTGGTAGCTGACCCCTATATTAGATTGTCATGTCAGTAAACGGATGACTCCACCTCAGGTGATTGGTGCCCTATAGTATGATTGAGAAGCTGGAGCTTGAGTAGGAATGAGACATTGCATTGTGAGGTCATCTCAGTCAGCTATGGCATCTTTATTGTAAAAACATGAACTAGGAAGTTTATTACATAGTTTCCCATATATATATTTAAATAGGTGGTTGAGATGCTGTATGCTGACATCTATAAGAATTAAAGTGAGTATCCCCTGTCATAGACTACTCATACCCAGCTAGTCCAAACCTGAACTTTGGGAGTAGATTGTGGGCCTTTAATGTGACCATAAACACTGGGTAAAGTTTAAATTTGTTGTGGGAACAGCTAACAATTTCATTCCAATTTGGGAGCTGTATGATCTTCTGATAATTTTTTTTTCAAATTTTTAAGGTTCATACATTTTTGATTTTTTTTTTCTGTTATAGCGTTTAAAGTATGGGATAATTATTTTTGTAATTTAAATAGACCAGGCATTTTGGGGATACCTAACATGCCTATGATTTTTTAGGTTTATTTATATGTTCTAAGGCAGTGGTAGCAAACCTATGGCATGGGTGCCAGAGGTGGCACTCAGAGCCCTTTCTGTGGGCACTCAGGCCATCGTCCAAGGATAGAGTTCACCAAACACTGAATCTTCCTGCAGTCCCAGGCAACTTAAGAGATGCTGCCCTCAGCGCTATTTTAAAGTGATACTTTATTGGCTGTTTGGAACTATGGGGAAAGTAAGGTGTTGACAGAAGTTCACTATCTTTGGAGGCCATCCTGCTGAACCCACCGTTCTTCCTGTACAGAGAGACCCTGGAGAGAAGCTACAATGATAGTTTAAATTTGCCCTCCTTATGTCAACTGTATTGGTGGCCACAGGGGGCCGATACAATTGAAAGATGTGGAAGAACTGGTAGCAATAAGTTATTGCTTAAAATGCCATATTGGCACTTCACAGTAAATAAGTGGATTTTGGTTGTAGTTTGGGCTCTCGGGCTCTAAAAGGTTCGCCATCATTGTTCTAGGGAAAAGGGGCGATTTGTATATATATATATATATATATATATATCATGCTGCATCACTATAACAGCCTTCCTCCTGCAGAGATATCCGATCATATAGGGCACCACCTCTGCTCTGTCTGGGCAGGGAGCAGGTTGGATGTGCAGGGTTGACATTCAAGGCGGGAGATTCTCCTCTTCTCAGTCTATTACAGTCAGCCACACTTCTCTTTTTATGTATCGGCATCTTGGTATAGAGCTGCAGAGGTGACCACCCAACCTTCACCTACAAGACACCCTATCACCACAGCATGTGCTCCTTACCATCAATGGGAGTGGGGTGTGTTTGCAGTTGGGAAGGGTAGAGTATGTGTGTTGTCAGTAGGGGAGGGGTAGTGTGTGTTGTCAGGATTAGGTAGTCTGTAGTCAGTGGGAGTGGTTTGTTTTTGTGTTGTCAGAGGGGGAGGGGGGATTGTGTGTATTGCAGTTAGGGAGGGGGAGTGTGTGTGTGTTGTCAGTGGGGGATTAGTTAGTGTGTGTGTTGTCAGTGAGGGAGGGGGAGTGTGGGTTGTCAGTGTTGCTAAGATGGCGGCACCCATGTGCATACCTCCCAACATTTGTGAAAAGGAAAGAGGGACAAAATGGCGACACGCGTAGCCTGGCCACGCCCCAAATTTTAGCCATATTAAAATAATAAAAATCATCTCAATAAAAAAAAAAAAAAATTATCCTCATTGGGATTTGAACCCAGAACCTGCAGTGTGCATGTACAATAATGACACAGTGCCTCAACCCACTGAGCTATAACCTCTGTGATTAACAAGGTGGAGAATTTTGGTAACTAAGAACTATGACTATATACTGCCTTGGTATATAGGGAGGGATCTTCTCAGATTATTGTAATTATTGCGACTATTATTATTATTATGGAGATTCTTATTATTATTATTATTATTGAGATGATTATTATTATTTTTACTATTATTAATAATCGTCTCCATAATAATAAAAATAATACAATTTATAATAATAATAATAATAATAATAATAATAATAATAGTCTCAATAATTACAATAATAATCTCTGAGAAGATCCCTCTCTATATATCAGTGCATTAGTCTGTGTCACAGTGTAAATGGCAGATAACACTTCTTAGTTACCAGAAATCCTCAGCTCTGTATCACTGGGCTTATAGCTCAGTTAGTTAAGCTCCTGACTATGGTGCACAATGTCCCAGGTTCGAATCTCTGCCTGGCCAAAACTTTATGTAATTTAATTATATAAAGAGCTTGTGTCTGGGGAAGCCCTGGAGACCATATATGGTCATGACCTTATGGTCAGACCTGATGACGTGGTCCCTGCTCTCTCCGCTAAGCCCGACACTTCTCTGAAAAGGATTCCCTGCCCGATGTCTGCTCTGGGGAACCCTAGGAGATGCAGTGACCATATATGGACAGATGCTGATCTGAAGCTGATGACGTGGTCCCTGCTCTCTCCGCTAAGCCCGACACTTCTCTGAAAAGGATTCCCTCCCGATGTCTGTAGAAGCCATTCTGTACTGTGAGTTCAGGCTTTCAAAGTATTTACTATGGGGGCACCCGGGACACAGCGGGACCTGGGGGGAAAATCCGTGACAATCTCATAGCTGCCCGTGACGCGGGGCAGAGGTACGAAAAACGGGAAAGTCCCGTCAAAATCGGGACGGTTGGGAGCTATGCCCATGTGCAACTAGGAGCTGTTGGGTTTAACTGTGTCAATTTAAAGGTTAACACCTTTGGGGGTGTGGACACATGTCGGCAGGATAATACAGCAGACACTTGCCCTGTATGGAGAGGGCTCAGCCCATGAGCCCACGCCATACACAATAAATCCCATGTACATGTCCTATGTTAAGTGGGTAAAATAAAACTATTTGAATAAAACCAGAAATTGGAATATCTATTATTCTAGCTATAAATATGCTTGTTGAAGGATATATTTTCAGTTCTACACAATAACTAATACAGATTATTTTGCCATAATGCAGTTTTATAGGGGAGATTCTTCCAGTCAGTATTTTGCTCTCTGAAAATATTTCTATGTGTTTGTGCCACTAGATGTCAACAGAATCTAAATTATTTTACACTGTAAAATCTAGGAGTATTAACTGTAAAATATATTCTATTGTCACCACATGCATGTGATAAGTAACTACACGGGCTACAGAGTATTCTGGACCAGTAGGTGGTGATCCATCTGTTCCTACAGTCTGGTATAGTACACAGGACAGACAATAACAAATGAGACAGGAATTTGTGAAAAATCTATACTTAATATATACAATTTCTGCTTATTGCAAATAGTGGGTTCATAGTTGATATTAGTTGATAACTAGAATTACGTTCATTCAAAGCGTTTGCACTGTCCTAAATATCCTTATTCAAGTGATTTGACTGGCATAATCTCTCTTTTAACACAAGCTACGAGTCAAATTAAAAAAAATAAACCTCTAAAAGTGGCAAACTAGCTATATATTAGTATATTAGCCAGGAGCCGATGTTTGTTCATTAAAAGGTTTTTTATTTATAAACATTTTTCTGTTTCGCAGGGTAAATTTATTCATACATTTCTGGGAGTAGTCAGGGTCAGTTCCCATATTAATTAATCAGTCACAGTCACCATGAACCAAAATCAAGAGTCGTCCAAACACACAGGACAGGTGTAATTCTTCCCATCATACAGTCAGTCCCCGGGTTACACATAAGATAAGTTCCATAGGTTTGTTCTTAAGTTGAATTTGTATGTAAGTCGAAATTGTATAATTTATAATTGTAGTTCCAGACAAAAAATTTTTTTGCCCCATTGACAATAGGAGTTTCATAATTTTTTGCCTTAATGGGACCAAGGATTATCAATAAAGCTTCATTGCTGATCATTGCAGCCTGGGAGTAAAGTAACATCCAGAGATCTTCACCGGAGGTCACAGTGGGCAGAAGGACCAGTCTTTAACTAGGGGTCGTCTGTAAGTCTGGTGTCCTTAAGTAGGGGACCGCCTGTACTATTTTTCTTCTTCATACCTGGTTTTGACTGGCAATGACTGACAAAAAACATGACAAAATAATAAAGATGTAAACTGACCCTTGCAATAAAGAGTTATTAGAAAAGATTATCTATGTTATGCTATGAGGAATACAATAATTGACACAGAGAGCTGTCAGGTCCTCCAATGTGCAGCTTTTACATTAGTTGTCTGTGGTGGATTATAATATAGGCGGTAGCCTGGGACCGAAGCCTTATAGGGGGCCCATGGCCACCTAAACCATGCACCAAATTTTATACTCATAAGGATCTTCACCCATCAAATCATTGTACTGTTCCTGCTCTCAATATACTTCTCCACAAGAGCCATTTCAGGACCCTTGAAGGTCCTCCCAAGGTCCTGAAACCGCAGATTGAAAGCAGGCAGAAGGGACACTCACTCAGTTCCCCAAGAAGCTGATTCTAGTACCATATGTAGGAAGTGACTTCCATACTATTCATATAGCCCAGGGCCCATGGCAGTCTTAATCCGCCCCTGTTACTTGTGTTCTGTATGAAGCATGGCTCCTGTGTGTTATATCACACATACATTTGCTGTGTTTTTATACAAAATGAATACCTTGCAGAATGTTTCTAGATCTTTCTATTAGAATGTTCTTCTTGCTTCTGATTAGCGGTAACATGTCTGTTCTGTGTTCCTGAGACAATGCTGTTTGATGGTGTGAGACCTGCAGAATTATGCATTAATCATAAAGCGGTCATGTATCTCATGTAGCATCAAGCCTGCAAGCTCTTGTTACATAACATTGCATATCAGCTTACACATGAAAGAGTTAACCTCACCGTGCCCAATGGGATCCTAAAGTAACATTAACTTGCTGTGCATTTCAGGGAACATTACATTGATGGCCTGTACTTAGGAACTCTATTAATCAGCAGAACAAAGGGAGGGTGATGCTTTAGTACCACGGCTACTTTACTTCAGTGTTTGACATCTACAAAGCTGAGGATTTATCTAGCACATACTTATGATCAGTGGGGTTTAGATCCATAACAGTCATGGATGTATCTTACACACTACAAAACATACTGGTAGGTTGATTAGATTGTGAGCTCATGGGGACAGGGACTGATCTGGCAACCTCTGTGCAGCGCTGCGTAATCTATGTGACCTATATAAATAAAGGAATTTTTAATTATTATTATTAAAAAAGTGGGCCAGATTTACTATTAGTGAGGCAGTGTGTACTATGTGCGGTTTGCCTCACTTATAATGTGCAGCGGGCGACACATTCATGAAGACCGGATCTCTGTCTTCGTGAATGTGCCGCACACTGCACATGCCCGAAGTGCAAGAACTGAGTGGGGGCTTAGGTAGTAGGGAGGCTGTAATTAAATTCATGAGGTGGGTTCATAAAAATTCCATTCTTGCAGATTTCACCCAGTGCTACTCTGCTGAGCAGTTTTTGCTAGCTGTCTTGCAAAGTTAATTGCTTGGGCTACGCTGGTTGTCTGCTCTAAGGAAAGCTGAGTGGTGTCATTGTGTAGACTCTGTGATTCTGTGAGCCTGGAACCCTGTGTACCCCCAGCCTGAACCAGGACCCTGTGTACCCCCAGCCTGAGCTGGAATCCTGTGTACCCCCAGCGTGATCCAAAACTCTGTGTACCCCCAGCCTGAACCAGGATCCTGTGTATCCCCTGAGCTGGAACCCTGTATATTCCAAGCCTGAGCCAGAACCCTGTATATTCCAAGCCTGAGCCAGAACCCTGTATATTCCAAGCCTGAGCCAGAACCCTGTGTACCCCCAGCCTGAGCCATAATCGTGTATATCCCCAACCTGAACCAGGACCCTGTGTACCCCCAGCCTGAGCCAAAACCCTCTGTATTCCTAGTCTTAGCCGGAATCTTGTGTATTCCCAGCCATACCTGGAAACCTGTGTATTCCAAGTGCAACACCCTCGCCGATGCAATGGCGAGGTAGTGCTTGCGAATAAGCCCCACAGCATGTCATCACTTAACACAGGGGACATTGCAGTGGTTAATCCTGCCTGGCAAGGCAGAAGTTAATTGTTCTGTGTGATGTAAGAGTCTGGTAACCAATCACATGTATTGCATCCTGTCTCTGTAAGCTGAGAGGTAATTGGAGGAGCAGCCACCACCTGACCAAAGGGAGGTAATAAAACCTCTGGCCAGGATTGTTCTAAAGAAGATGACTCCAGGAGAGTAGTCTCTCCCGAAAGGGAGAAGAGACCGGTCCTAGTCAGGCCCTCTGGGTCTGCAGGACGTATGTAGAAAGTAGTTAGCTGAGCAGCAGCAGAGAGTCTCTAGCACACCGGACCAGAGCAGGAAGAGCCTAGCCCCTGCCTCTGAAGAGTGGAACTAGGAGTTAGTGTAGTGAGGAAAAGGGGTATCATCCTACCTTTAAGGGTGATACCTGAAGCCCCTGAGAACAAGCTGAAGCATCCTACTAGGACACAGCTACCGCCCAGCCTGCCATCTGCATCCAGGCTGGTGCTCTACTCCTGTGGCTCCCTCCAAGTACCTCTCCAGCACTCCATCACTTTGTTCACGGCATGTTGCTGAAGTTCCTGCGGTTCCAATAAAGAACTGTAAGTTGTTTTCTTCAACCTTTGCCTCCGTCTGGTCCTTGCTACTACAACTACCATCACCACCGGCACCCTGTCCACCACACAGAGACTCACACTCGGGACATTAAGGGGTTGCCCCAGGGAGATCCGCTATAGCAGCATCTCCCTCATCATTTCTTGCCAACACCACCCTGCTGGAGACCTGCCAGGCTGTAGGACAGCCCTCCGGTTCCCCCGTACCAAGCACCGTGACAATAGCGTGCTTAGGCCGCAACCGCCAGCCACTCCGGTACCGCGGGCCCCGGCTGTCTCCAGGCCTCACCTCAAAGGCTAGGCCCCGGTGGGGGATGTTGCAAGTGGCGTCACGAACAGGATTGTTACTTCTGTGCCTTATTACGGCATTAAAGACTTTCCTTTATTAAAAAGACTGTGCTGCCTAACCCTGCTGCCATCCGGGTTTAGGCCCAAAGACTTGTGTGTTTCTGGAATGAACTGTGTTATACTGCTGCCACGTGCTGTAGAGCGCCGCTCCAGCACTCCAGAGGTTAATCCTGGCAAGAACTGTACCCGCTCTGCTACATCCGGCGCTGCCGCGCCCGAAGATTTTTACCTCAGAAACTGTGGCGCAGCAAATAATTCAAGCCCGCCAAAACCTTCACTGGCGGGAAACCCAGATGACGCATCAAGCTCCACCCACGCGCGAAGGGCGCGAATCCCGCCTCCTGTGGCGCAGGAAAAATTAGAGCCCGCCACAGTTCTTGGCGGGAAGGACTTGGACTCCTCCCACTGGCTAGAGGCGGACTTCCTGTCCCGCCTCAGAGAAGCGCCAGAACTCGAGGGGACTTTGGACAGTGAGGACAACACCATGTGGGGTCCTCCGCCTTTCCCTCCTGTGGAGCGTCCGGATTTTTACGAGGTCCTAGAGACTATGGTGGTGGTCTCGGCGCAGCCCGTCCGAAGACCTTCCGCTGGACATCGGCTGCACCGAGGATTGACTCGGGCCTTCGTCACCAGGACATGTTACCAAACGGTGACACAGTACCAGATTCCACCCGGGCGGTTCCTCGTCCCTATCCCGGCTACCATCCCGGTACCGCGGGCCCACGTGGAGGCACCACGTGGGGAGGCCCCGACTCCTGGCGAGCCAACGCCTGGGCCTAGTGTTGCCGCTCCACCTGCTCCGAGGCCTGCTACTCCGGCTCCGCGGCCTGCTAGCCCCGTGGTGGTGGTTCCTGATCCTCCGGTGGTTCCTGCTCCTGTTCCGGCACCTACCTGTCGCCCAAGGAGATCCGAGCCTGAACCGGAGCCACGAGCCCCAGCACCGAAACCTCCGCAGCCTCGAGGCCGAGGTGAGGCCGCCCGCCAGCGACTCCGGGACGCTGTCTTGGAGCAGCGACGCCGCGAGAAGGAGGCCCAACGTTATATGGCCGGCCGGTCTACAGCTGGAGCCTGGGTGGAGAAGAACCGCACCACCGGCATGGTCCGGTTCTTTGATAAGCAGCGGGGCTATGGCTTCGCCACCCAAGACTACACCGGACGGGAAGTATTTATACCCCGCCGGTCCGTCAAGAGGCCTGATCTGCCGGAGAGCCAACACAACCTCAAGCCAGGCGAATGCATCGAGTTCTCCCTGCAGGAAGGACCTCGAGGACCCTGGGCGGCTGGCGTGATCCGGATTCCCGACTCCGATGAGGACCGCTACTTCCCGCATGATGACTGGTATGAGGACGACGAGTGGCCGGAATCTCCGAACACCTCTTCTTCCTCGGCTGCGAGTCCCCGGGCGGTGACCCACGTGAATGCCCCATCCACGGTAATCGTGAGTACGGGTCCCATTGCCATACATGGGCCGGGCATGATCCAGGGCGCCACCCCCACCGTCTCCCCTGCCGGGAGCATTGCCAGGTCCCGCGGCTCTTCTGTGGGAGAAGACATCCCGGCTAGTGAACCTTGCCCGGAGGTTCCATCTAGGCCCGCATCTCCCCTTGCTGGTTACCAATGGGGTGATGACCCGGCCCCGGAAGAACCGGAGCTGGAAGGAGCCGCGGCGCTGCCGCAGGTCCCTATTTATGTCTTGCTGGACCCCTCCGTGGTCCCTGGCTCAGTTGAGCCCCCGGCTGGATCAGCCGACACCCCGGGCGACAGTGCTCCTCCCCCTGAAGGTCCGGAGGATGTTGCTGCACCTGCAGTACCCACTACTGCCACCGGGTGTCCCCAGCCGGCACCTACTCCCGCTGAGGATGCACAGGATTCCCTATTGCCTTTGGATCCTGTCCCTGCTGAACCCAGCGAAGGTGCATCAGACTAACCCCTGAAGGGCTGTAGCCCTCTCCAGGTACTTTGTACATATTGTGTATATTTCTGTCCTTTCCCCAAAGAGCCAGAGACTTTCCTGAGACTCTTACCCTTATTTATCTCAGTCAAGAGATTATATATTGTCCTGTGCTATGATAGCACCCCTTCCTCTGCCACAGCAGAGATTTCTTCAAAGGACTCTGTCCCTCTCCAAATAGAGGAGACCCTTTGCAACTTTATTGCACTTTTCCCCATATCAAGGGCTGTACCCAGAAGATGGACTTTGTTACTAGAGACCTTCTGAGAGACTTTTGCCAGATACTCCAGGGAAAAGTTGCTATGTCTATTGACTTATTATTTTGCACTTAATGCCTTCCTTTTTAGGTATGGACATTCTGTTTGCACTTTGTATGCCTTTTCTTTGCAGGAAAAGAGACATTTTATGCTGCTACCCTGAGTAGCCTATCTATCTGTAACGTTGTAACGTTCAAGACGTGTACCCATTGGGCTCCTAAGCCAATGTGAGCTTACAATACGCTTGCACACTGTCTATATGCCAGTAGTCTGCATTAACCCTTTCATAGGCTTTTCAGGTTGTAGTGTGGCTGTGTCGGACCGTCTTTATGTGTGAAACACTGACTGTTACCTTATCCCCAAACCGAGGTTTGCACATGGGGGTAGTCCGTAAACTGCGGGTCCTTCGGGGACCGGGGGTGTTACAGAGATAGCACCTGGATGCCACTCATTCTATGGGTAAGGACGTCAGGAGGTACTTGTGTCGCATATGCTAATGCAATGCAGATAGACACCATATAATTGCCGCCAGGGAAGAAGTGTTTACATAACAAATATACAGGCCTTGGTGCAAGGAGTGGATTACAGGACATGACACCACACCTTTCCTACTGTACAGTTCGGTTTAATGGCGTCAGCGACCAACTGTCTTACTTCGCATCTACATATTTTTTTTGTCTTAGTCCGACACCAACCCAGGTGCCTGTCTCCAGGACCATGGGCGGTTTGTCCCTACACCTTCACATAGCCTGCACTTCCCAGAAGTGCCCTTAGCCCCCTCTGTGCCCCGAAACATCTGTAGTCGAGCCGAGGGCGGCTCTTTCAATTGCCCCCGGGGTATGCAACACCCTCGCCGATGCAATGGCGAGGTAGTGCTTGCGAATAAGCCCCACAGCATGTCATCACTTAACACAGGGGACATTGCAGTGGTTAATCCTGCCTGGCAAGGCAGAAGTTAATTGTTCTGTGTGATGTAAGAGTCTGGTAACCAATCACATGTATTGCATCCTGTCTCTGTAAGCTGAGAGGTAATTGGAGGAGCAGCCACCACCTGACCAAAGGGAGGTAATAAAACCTCTGGCCAGGATTGTTCTAAAGAAGATGACTCCAGGAGAGTAGTCTCTCCCGAAAGGGAGAAGAGACCGGTCCTAGTCAGGCCCTCTGGGTCTGCAGGACGTATGTAGAAAGTAGTTAGCTGAGCAGCAGCAGAGAGTCTCTAGCACACCGGACCAGAGCAGGAAGAGCCTAGCCCCTGCCTCTGAAGAGTGGAACTAGGAGTTAGTGTAGTGAGGAAAAGGGGTATCATCCTACCTTTAAGGGTGATACCTGAAGCCCCTGAGAACAAGCTGAAGCATCCTACTAGGACACAGCTACCGCCCAGCCTGCCATCTGCATCCAGGCTGGTGCTCTACTCCTGTGGCTCCCTCCAAGTACCTCTCCAGCACTCCATCACTTTGTTCACGGCATGTTGCTGAAGTTCCTGCGGTTCCAATAAAGAACTGTAAGTTGTTTTCTTCAACCTTTGCCTCCGTCTGGTCCTTGCTACTACAACTACCATCACCACCGGCACCCTGTCCACCACACAGAGACTCACACTCGGGACATTAAGGGGTTGCCCCAGGGAGATCCGCTATAGCAGCCTCTCCCTCATCATTTCTTGCCAACACCACCCTGCTGGAGACCTGCCAGGCTGTAGGACAGCCCTCCGGTTCCCCCGTACCAAGCACCGTGACAATAGCGTGCTTAGGCCGCAACCGCCAGCCACTCCGGTACCGCGGGCCCCGGCTGTCTCCAGGCCTCACCTCAAAGGCTAGGCCCCGGTGGGGGATGTTGCACAAGCCTGAACCGGAACCAGGTGTATTACAAGCCTGAGCCGAAATCCTTTGTATTCTCAGCCTGAGCTGGAAAACCTGTGTATTCCCAGCTTGAGATGAAACCCTGTGTATTCTCAGCCTGAGCCAAAATGCAGTGTGTTCCCAGCTTGAGTGGGGACCCTGTATATTCCCAGCTTGAGCTGGAACCCTGTGTTTTCACAGTCTGAGCCAGAACCCTGTGTACACCCAGCCTGAGCTGTAACTCTGTGTACCCTGAATCTGTACCTGACCCTTAATCCTGTCTCTGCTCCTGCCTCTTTCTAGAACCCTGTTATTAGCCTGGACACCGTTCTGGAGTCGCCCCGTTCCCTCATTTCCGAAAGTTGGAATAGGGAATGTTGACCAGAAGTCCCTGACCTTTAGGGCTTATGAGGTGAAAGGGGTTAGTTTAGGGCCTGCACCCCTTGCTCTTGCACAACAAAAGGTTTTATATTTTCATTCATAAATGAGGGCAAGGAAAGTAACTTTGGTAGGGAGGGGAATATCTATCTATGGGACACTACAATGTAAGAGTCGGCACAGGGTGTTACTGTCCCCACGCCTGCTCACTCGCAGAATGTGAAAAGTCGCCAGCTGCATTTATTTCTACACCAGGCAGGGCCTGGCATGGAGATAAGCGCTGTGCAGGACCCCGCCGGATTCATAACAGGATGAATGCTCTTGATGTATCAGGCTGTACAAATCAAAGGCTACAATATCAGGTGGGCTGAAATGAAAAGTGAGGAATAGACATTACCTGTAAGTCAACAAATATTATTATGGGATGACTAATCACTTATATGGTCTGAAGAACGTTTTTTCATTAATTTGTATTCATTTTTTTGTATTGGCTTTCATTCAGTATCAGTATAGTTGTATTGTTGACTTATGGTAAGTGGTTTAGTTGGCAGAATTATTGAGTCGTGATGTAGTTGTAATGGTAGTGGTAATACTATGCCAGTATTATATCAAGGCTGTATAGTTGTATAATGCAGTCATAAAGTAATGCTTAAAGTATGGCGGTTTTATACAGTATCAGTATGGTAGTATTATTCAGTCATTATGTAGTGGTAATGGTAGTGGTCATGGCCTTATCTCGGCCTTCTACAGCTGTCCGATTTATAATTATTCAATGCAGCAATATTAATAACTGTAATAAATTAATCCATAATAAATATAAGTAAAAAAAAATATATAAAAGATCATGAAAAAACAGCCATATTAGTCATACAGTATCTATCAAGAAAGAGGCAATTAAAACTAGAACCACATAGTCAACGAGACTCAAACAGGCTTGGTCAATAATAGGTTAAAATGCTTTTGTTTTTTTACCCCTTCCCAAACCACTGATGCTCTGTGCTGGCAGCTATAGATTAGTACAGAGAGCTTTCTGGGAAAAGGATATTACACTAAGTACATTGATTGTCCATTTTCACTAGGTATTACAGACTGCATATACCAATGGCACATTCCCAAAGATTTTAGAGGGAGGTTGACTTAGTGCTAATACTTATAATAGATTTCCTTTAAATGAACTCTCTAGTATCAACCTTCTATAATATCTAAAATTTACTATTTACCAATAATTATAATCTGTACAGTAGAAAGCACCAAAAAGGTGCAAGGGAAAGCATAAAATGACTACAATTCTACTGCTATTTGTGCTATAAAATGTCAGTATAGTGAGGCAATATAATATGTGCCCCAAAATAAACTGTAAGCAACTACAACAGCTATATGGTTTTCTGTAGTGCCATAGATGGGGCCAATCTATCTTACCTAATAACATATCTCCTAGCCCATGCATCAGAGCCCTCTCAGTTTACCTGACTGCAGGCCGACAGGGCAAGGCATTGGGAGAGGTTGCTCTAAATTTCCTTCAATGGCAATGCATCATTGCTTTACCAAGCAGCATCTTTTAGCTATACAGATAATAAACAGATAATTCCAATGTTAAAAAAAAAATGGTTAAAGAGTTGGAAGTTTAGTTTGTGATTGCATGGAATAAATCTCACTAAATCAACTGGGAAAAGCCAAGAATGCACTATGTGGCCAAATTTGTACGTTTGTAAAATTAAAGGGGTTGCCAAGTTCAGCAAATTATTGATATTGTGAGTTTAAGGAAAAGTTAACCAATTTTGCTATATACTTCCTGAATCAATTCCTCATGGTTTTCTAGATCTCTGCTTGCTGCCCTGCTATAGAAAGCTTCTATGATTACTTCCAGTGGATAGAAATCTGTCCATGGTGTTGTGATGGAAAGGCAGGTGCCCGAGCTGTTATTTACATATAGTAATCAGAGTTGTGTGATGCTAACAGATCGGCTCCGTGCCCATCACAAGACCACACAGCAAAATACCGTAAAAACAGTCAATAGTCACCATTAAAAATTTACTTTTAATCAATAGCTATTAAAAGTAATACTCATGAGAGTATACGTTGAATAAGGGAACTAGTTTGAAATTACTAGAAGCCTCCAGAAATGACCAATAACATAACAATGTGGCACCTTTACTAAGGGTCCTGAGGCTGCGATTCCGTCGGGTTTTCCCGAATATTTACGATTCGCGTCATTTTGTGCCGAATTGCCCCGGGTTTTGGCACACGCGATCGGATTGTGGTGCATCAGCGCCGCGACAGGAATCGGGGCGTGGCCGTCGGACAACCTGACGCATTTGGACAAACCGCGGGATGTAAAAAAGAATTGTGTCGCAAGATCAGCACTCACATGCACCGGGAAGAAGTAGGTGAACTCCGGCAGACCTCGGCGCAGCAGCGACACCTGGTGGATATTGGGCGCATGACCATAGTGAATCCTGGCAGACCCAAATCCTTGTCGGACAACACGCCGCGGGATTGCGACTTGACTGGGTAAGTAAATGTTCCCCATTATGTAGGTTATTTTCCCGGAATTGAGCTACTAATCAATAGTATGGAAAGCATACCATATACTTTTTTGTTGAGTTAAGAGCACCCAGATTAAACACATAATAATTTAGTGGTAGTGTGTAGTTGTATTTAGCTAGGGAGCCAAAATTAAACTGGCAGGTATTAGTGAGAATGTCAATATTGCAGCCTAGCAGTTTATAAACAGAAAAGATAATAATTAGTATTTGGGGTGACACGGTTGTTTAGTGGTTAGCATTACAGCCTTGCAGCGCTGGGGACCTCGGATCAAGCCCCAGGGTTAACATCTGCAAAGAGTTTGTCTGTTCTCTCTGTGATTGCGTGGGTTTCCTCCAGGTCCTCTGGTTTCCTCCCACATTCCAAAACATACTGGTAGGTTGATTAGCTTGTGAGCCCCATTGGGAACAGGGACTGATTTGGCAAGCACTGTGTAATCTGTGTGCGCTATATAAATTATTATTTATTAGTCCAACAGTTGGCAACACTATATTGATAGCTATGGCGCAAGGATCAGCTTCCTAGCAGTTCACTAGCAAAGACTACTATGTTAGCTAATAGTTGTGGGTCAACCTTATTATTTAGGCATATCAGTGGTGAGATACACTGCCATTAGCCGTGTCTACACCTCTCTCTGTGTAGATACATACAAGGAAACGTTTATCCCTGGACCTAATATACTCTTTGCCTAACTCAAATAGTATCTAGCTGAAAGGCACACTAAATTGAGGATTCCTGCTAATTTAAAATCAACACACACAGCCCCCCAACATGTTACACCAGAAACAACCGGCTTCATCAGGGGTAAGGGCTTATGTCGTCAACTGTTGGACTAATAAATACAAATTATTATCTTTTCTGTTTATAAACTGCAAGGCTGCAATATTGACAGTGTAATACACTCACCGGCCACTTTATTAGGTACACCATGCTAGTAACGTGTTGGACCCCCTTTTGCCTTCAGAACTGCCTCAATTCTTCGTGGCATTGATTCAACAAGGTGCTGGAAGCATTCCTCAGAGATTTTGGTCCATATTGACATGATGGCATCACACAGTTGCCGCAGATTTGTCGGCTGCACATCCATGATGCGAATCTCCCGTTCCACCACATCACAAAGATGCTCTATTGGATTGAGATCTGGTGACTGTGGAGGCCATTTGAGTACAGTGAACTCATTGTCATGTTCAAGAAACCAGTCTGAGATGATTCCAGCTTTATGACATGGCACACTATCCTGCTGAAAGTAGCCATCAGATGTTGGGTACATTGTGGTTATAAAGGGATGGACATGGTCAGCAACAATACTCAGGTAGGCTGTGGCGTTGCAACGATGCTCAATTGGTACCAAGGGGCCCAAAGAGTGCCAAGAAAATATTCCCCACACCATGACACCACCACCACCAACCTGAACCGTTGATACAAGGCAGGATGGATCCATGCTTTCATGTTGTTGACGCCAAATTCTGACCCTACCATCCGAATGTCGCAGCAGAAATCGTGACTCATCAGATCAGGCAATGTTTTTCCAATCTTCTACTGTCCAATTTCGATGAGCTTGTGCAAATTGTAGCCTCAGTTTCCTGTTCTTAGCTGAAAGGAGTGGCACCCGGTGTGGTCTTCTGCTGCTGTAGCCCATCTGCCTCAAAGTTCGACGTACTGTGCATTCAGAGATGCTCTTCTGCCTACCTTGGTTGTAACGGGTGGCGATTTGAGTCACTGTTGCCTTTCTATCAGCTCGAACCAGTCTGCCCATTCTCCTCTGACCTCTGGCATAAACAAGGCATTTCCGCCCACAGAACTGCCGCTCACTGGATGTTTTTTCTTTTTCGGACCATTCTTTGTAAACCCTAGAGATGGTTGTGCGTAAAAATCCCAGTAAATCAGCAGTTTCTGAAATACTCAGACCAGCCCTTCTGGCACCAACAACCATGCCACGTTCAAAGGCACTCAAATCACCTTTCTTCCCCATACTGATGCTCGGTTTGAACTGCAGGAGATTGTCTTGACCATGTCTACATGCCTAAATGCACTGAGTTGCCGCCATGTGATTGGCTGATTAGAAATTAAGTGTTAACGAGCAGTTGGACAGGTGTACCTAATAAAGTGGCCGGTGAGTGTATACCTGCCAGTGTAATTTTGGCTCCCTAGGTAAAAACAATCTACACACATAGGCTGTGTAGACAAACAGCCAAAACACAGTGGCGTAACTTGAATCTGCAGGGCCCCAGTGCAAAGTCTGTGCCAGGCCCCCTGACTATGATGTATATTTTATAGTACTAGTCCTCTCATATTGGAAAGTGACACCTTATGGGTCCCCTAAACCTTCTGGGCCCGGTTGTGATTGCACCCTCTGCACCCCCTCAAGTTACGCCCCTGTCAACACAGCATCATCCTCAGAGTGTCTCTGCTTCTATCTAAATTGTGGCTATCTTCACATCATTGGGGCAGATTTACTTACCTGATCCGTTCGCGATCCAGCGGCGCGTTCTCTGCACTGGATTCGGGTCCGGCCGGGATTCATCAAAGCAGTTCCTCCACCGTCCACCAGGTGGCGCTGCTGCGCTGAAGTCCGCTGGAATGCCTCGAAATACACCGGCCTATCCAGGATGAAGGTGAGTGAAATTTTCGCGACACAATTTTTTTTTATATGCGGCGGTTTTTCCGAATACGTAGGGTTTTCGTTCGGCCACGCCCCCCCGATTTCCGTCGCGTGCATACCGGCGCCGATGCGCCAAATTACGATCGCGTGCGCCAAAAAACCGGGGCAATTCAGGTACAATTGGCGCAAATCGGAAATATTCGGGTAACACATCGGGAAAACGCGAATCGGGCCCTTAGTAAATGACCCCCATTATCTTTGCATCATTGTGTGCTTAATCTGGCTGCTCTAAACTCAACTAAGTAGCTGGTATATTTCCCATACTATTGTTAGTAGGTCAATCCTGGGTAAATAACGGACATAATGTTATGTTATTGGTCACTTCTTGAGGATTCTAGTTATCTTAAATTAGTCCACATATTCACCGTATACTCTCATGAGCATTACTTTTAATAGTTATTGATTTAAAGTTAATTTTAATAGTGTAAGGATATAGATGACTATTGACTGTTTTTACAGTATTTTGCTGCCTGCTTGTTTAGACCCTGCCATACACTGGTCCTTATACTTGTGTGTTGTCGTCACAAGACAATGGACAGATCTATCCACTGAAAGTTAACAGGGAAGCTTTCTATAGCATGACAGCAAGCAGAGATCTAGAAAACCACAAGGAAATGATACAGAATGTATATTTGAAAATTGTCCTTTTCCTTACACAAACCAATTATTTGCAGAATGCGGACAACCCCTTTAAGTGTATAATAATACAACTCAGTCATTCATTCATTTTATTTAGCACTTACAGGTTACACAGCGCTGCACAGAGCTTTCCAGATCAGTCGCTGTCCCCATGGGGCTCCCCATGGGGCTCTAATCAACCTGCCAGTATGTTTTGGAGGACCTGAGGAAACCCACGCTAACACGAAGAGAACATACAAACTCTTTGCAGATGTTGACCTGGATGGGACTTGTACTCAGGACCCCAGCGCTGCAAGGCTGTAGTGCCAACCATTGATATTGTTAACATGTTTGCATTTGTTGACACTCTTTAGGGAGGAGGTTTTATTGCCTCCACACTGGCTATTTCCTAGCACTGAGCAGCTTTAGTGGTGATGCCAGGGATAGATATATTTTCTTGTGCCTAGATAAAAAATGAATTATAATTTGTCAGAAGTTAAAGGGCATCTACCATCAGGATAAAGGACTGTATGTAAATGAGCCTGAGGGGCTCCCGGCTCCATAAGTGTAAATGGAGCCTAGAGCCCCTCAGGCTCATTTGCATACAGTCCTTCATCTTGGTGGTAGATGTACTTTAAAGTTAATAATGACCTATTTATTTCTCCTTGGTAGCCTAAGATGCTTTGAGACACATCCACTATCTTGTCATTGGCTTCTATTCTCAGCAGATGAGCAGCCTAAACCAATATTAATTTTATATATAACAGTTACAACAGTTTGTTATACAAACTTTAACTTTTATCACTTTTAACATACTTTTATGTTTTTGTTCTGTATCAAACTTGCTGTAGGATCCTTGGAGAGTGAATGGCAGGAAAAAATTTCAGATGATAATTACAATATTTTCCATAGTAGGAAAAACTAATCCTGCATGTCAGGAAGCATGAAGTGTCAGATATGGGTTTGTTTATCTTGACTACAAGTGCATTGTAGGTGCTCAGCTGCTCCTAAGTCCCAGTAGAGTAAAGGTGGCTAAGATTTGTATCTTATGTCGGTAATTATTTCAACTTAACTCTTTGCAGTTTACACTGACCGCTCCTTTATTCTAACTACCTAGAGCCGGTCTCCCAAAACAGGCAGCATCAGGACCAGCTAGACTTTGGAATCCCTTCTGTTGCTATGGAGAGCAAGTATTCTTATACTGATGGAAGGCTGTATTGCACTTACAGTACCTCCATCTCTCCCCGAGGAGTAATTATCAAGGGCTGGCAGGCTGCGAGTGGAAACAAACCATCAATTACATCACTAAGCCAGATCCATTTTAAAAAGCAGTTATTGAATTAAAAGGCGCACACATACAAACACACACAAAACTTCTTCCTTGCTTCTGTTTTCTAGCTCTCCATACAAAGTACATATATCCATAGAAACTGGATTAGTTTAAAAATTAAATAGAAGGCCCCGGGCTGAATTAAGGTCCCCACAGTGACTCAATTTGTGCAAAACACTTTGCTGTTAAGCTCAGTACCCTAGAGAACCACGAAAAGCAGCTGCACTCAGCTCATATGCAGATGCCAGGGAGGGTTTCCTCCATATTAAGGTTTTTTTTTAAATATTTTCAAATAGATACGCCGAAAACTGTGTCGTGTAATTGAGGTCAGTGCTTTGTCTTTTTCCCCCCTGAACATTTCGGAAAAGAAACTGAAGATTGGAGTTAAATCACAGCTGCAAGTGGAACAGAAGTTCAGAACTACAGGGAACTGAGGAACCTGGAACTTGAGCAAGATGACTAGAGGCCATGCTGCTTCAGGGATAGCCCAAATATTGAGGCCGGTGGATGGAAGGTATGTGCATAAGTGGCATGTTTCCATCTAATACCTAGATGCTTAAAACATTTTATCATTGTATTTCATGATATATTCCATGGGGTTTTTTATATTGCTCGATTATTAATAGGTTTATTATGCAAATGGAAGGATTCAGTGCTTAATGATTTTTTTAATCCTGAAACTTGTATATGTATTTGTGTGTGTATATATATCTAAATCATTATCAGTTAGAAGAATCATGACTGGGAAAATATATGTCAAATATACTTGTATACATATACAGGTATATTTGACATACATTTTCTTAGTCATAGTTCTTCTAACTGATAATGATTTTGTGAGGCATGAGGCACTGGGGATAGCTCCTTATGTAAATGAATATTACTGCTAAAGGTATTATACATAGAGCATAAAGATAAAGTGATCATCCATCCAAAGGTCACAGAGACAGGTACTAAGCCTCCACCCACACACCTGTGCAACCATTTACGTCTCTGGGGGTGATCTGCATAAAAATGACCAGCACACCCCTGCCTGCAGATATTACAAAATTCACAACTTTGCACGTTACTATTTTTCTGTAGAATATCTCTTTCCTGTGCCCAGAAGAACTTACAATTTAACATCTCGTGCCCTTATTTCCCCTGAGATCCCAGGGAGGCTGGGGCTTTCAGCTCCCAGTGTCATTCTGTCTGATCTGCTTCTTCAGTCTCTGCTTAATTAAAAGCGTTTAGTTCTAGACCTTTACATGAATACATCTTAATAAATTACCTTTCTGGGGGCTGCAAGTCACAGACTTTTGGTTTTTGTGTGGGAGAAAGAAGGGCAAAGGTCAGGACCAGACCGAACAAAACACCTCTCCTTATATTACACACTAGAAAGTACGGGAGATCTATTCAAGGCTGTCTCAACAAAGGAGCTGTCCAAACAGAATGGACCTACAGTCATCCATCAGTGCAGCACGTAAGTCTCAATCCTAATACAATTTGTGCCTGTACAATAATTACTGTAATTGCTACCTACTATTTGTAGTGAACACTGTGCATTTCCTAGGAACTGTAAATACAGATTCTGTTTCCGTACCAAGCCGCGTCGTTGAGGAAAGGGTTAATGAAATCTGCCCCTTTTTACTTACAGATCAGTCGTATCTTACTGATTTGTAAGGTTATTTTGGGTTGATTAAAATGTCATATGACATGTCTACGACTGTTTTGGGATCACATCCCTGTTACCCCTCCTAGGGGCCTGTTGGATAGATTTCTAGCTCTTTTTCTGCCCACTTTAAAATATTTTTTCTTTTATGAATTTCAAAACCTAAACTTTCCAGGATACATTGTGGGATCAATCTCACACATATATTATCAGATCATGTACTATTGCAGGAAGTCAGAAGAAATGTTATACTTACGTTAGTCGAAGATATAGAATGCTTTAATTATTGTGTTTCCAGTGAAATCATCATCATCAGGATTATCATTGTGTGCTCCTTCAGAAGTTTACTGTAGCTATGGCTAGCTCTAGTTCCTAACGGTTATTGCTTAGTTAGACCATATTCAGATATATATCATATATTCAGACCATATTCAGATGGAAATGGCAATGCTTTTGATGTGGGTGTTTGTGCTGCTGTTATCTGAATATGTGGAGAAATCTGCAGTGTTGTCTATTCCATTCTTGGCTTTCATTTAGAAGTTTTATTATAATTCCAGTTTCATTACTAGTAATATGTTCCATTATAATCCAATAATTAATAGCCCAGTTATTAGTATAACATACATCAATGGCAATTGCTCATTGACAGTTCTGTGCATTATATTCGTAAAAACTACATTATATTTTTATTACAGTATACAGAGATAAGTGGCTATCTAGAAGCTACTTATCTCTTTCTCCAGTCTAAGATCACTTTAGCAGGAACTTATCTCCATTGTACCCACCACAGCTTGTAGTCTGTGTAATTTGCTGTGCCCTAGAACAAAAAAGACAAGTGACAATCTCGTAGAAAAAAGGCTTTCCCTTACCATTTACTTGTGAAACAGATGACGTGTGCATCACAGAGAATAACGGACATGTACTGGAAGTTATTAGAGATGATCAGACTAAGTTCGAGTCCAGGGTTCAGATGCACCCCATGCGACCCGAACATTGCCGGATTGGTGGTCATGCAGCCAATCTGGCAAAATGATTCCCCTAGCTTATAGGCATGGGTGTTATTGGCCAGGGGTGTTCCCCTGCTAGGCTAGGCTAGTAGCTAGGGGCATCAATTTGCCAAATTGGACGAAAAATCCACCTATCTGGAAATATGTCTGGGTCATGCAGGACGCATCCGAACCCTGGACCTGAACTTAGAGTTTGGGTCTGCTCCTCTCTATCATTTATTAAGAGTTTGTCAAGAGTTTGTGTTGAGCACACAGCAAATCAAAGTTTTCAACAAATTTGAGTAAAATCTCTCAGAAGTGGATGAAGATCTAGCTGCCCACTGCTTACCCTGCCCTGTATATTGTGCTAGCTTATACATGTGCCACATAGTCAGAATCGACACCAGAAATCCCCTTTAGGTGCAAAATATTGTGGTGCAGCAAACACAGTGCAGCTGCACCCAAAACTGGCGCAGACACTTCATGTGCAAGCACTTTTCACGTTCTTTTCAGTGCAAAGTACAACAGAAACAGAACCTCTGGCACTTAATTTGTGATGCCCTCCCTGATGCCCTAAGCAAATATATATGCAGGATAAAAGCAGAGGATTGACTACATTCCTGGATCAGTGTAAAGACTTTCAATCACTGTGTTTGGGTTAGGACAGTAAAATATAACATCTTATCCGTAACAGTGTGTCACGGGTGCTCCCGCACCCATGTCTCAGGTCGCGGGCTCACCCATGGTCCTCTGTGTGACCCAGCGCCACGTGGCGTCTCGCTCCTGTCTCCACTCCCTTGGCCGTGCGCAGCATCCCTGACTCCTAGGGTGCACGAGCGCCGGGTTGAGAAGATTTAAAGGGTATAGGGCAGCACAGTGGCTGAGTGGGTATCATTTCTGCCTTCCAGAATGTATTCACGCTCCAGCCGGGTTCTTGGCAACAAATGGTTTTTATTTGGTTACATCATAACCTGCTCCATGAAACATACATGGTCCGTCTCGGTCTACGCGTTTCAAGCGGTGCAACCGCCCTTACTCATGCACCGCTTGAAACGCGTAGACCGAGACCGACCATGTATGTTTCATGGAGCAGGTTATGATGTAACCAAATAAAAACCATTTGTTGCCAAGAACCCAGCTGGACCGTGAATACATTCTGGATTGCTACATGCCCTAGCAGAAGGGTGGCCCGTGCCAGGATCCGACACAAAAGGCATTTATGGGGAGGTGAGCTGGTATTCGTTTTTGACTGATCATTTCTGCCTTGCAGCACTGGAATCCTGGGTTCAAGTCCCACCCAGGTCAACCTCCTGCCTGTCCCCAACCACAAACCTGCCTTCCGTTTTTGTACTTCACCTTGGCTACAACCGTGGACAGGTCACACCTGTGGAAAGACCTGGTGTTACCAAGCCGCAACAAGTCCAATCCGCTTTGTGGCGGACTCTGGTGAAAACCGGGTGCCACTTAGATTCCTGTCCGTACATCATAGTCCACGGTGGTCCAGTGGGTCCACTATCCCTGGAGCCTGACACAGTGTAGCTTTGAGATTCCTCAAAAATCCCTCAGAAAGAACTTCACCATTTATGGGGCACATTTACTAAAAACAGTTCAAACTGTACTATGAGCAGTTTTCCTGTGTACAGTGCAGGGTGAGTCAGATTCAGGATTTCGGGCACACATTCTTCATGAATCTGGCGCTCCCTGCTCTGCCCTGATAGAGTGCACCAACGTTTTTGGGTGCGCCTTTAACATGCGGCGTGCAACACACTTATGTCGGACTTTGCATTATAAATGTGGCGCACAGTCCGACTGAGCACCGGAACCAATGGCGAATCTTCATAAGGCGGTATGGGTGGGTGTATGTGGCCTTATATGAAGATCCGCCATCAATCTTAAAATAATTCTATACTCACCTTCAGCTTCTTTTCTTTGCAGCACCATCTTCTCCTCCTCCTGTCCAGGCGCATTCAGTATGATTCGGTGGTGTCGAAGGCGCATGACATCATAGTGTATGCACGTGCGGGCAGGAAGTGGAGAAAACAATCTGTATAGAGGGGTTTTTTTTCAAGAGGGCCCTGTTGTGGACATTTTATTAATGGGGGGAATCTCTTCTGTCAACAGTTTGGTAAAGGGGGCATCTGCTGTGGACATTTCATTAAAGGGGGGCATCTGCTGTGGACATTTCATTACTGGGGGACCTCTGCTGTGGACATTTTATTAAAGAGGGCATCTACTGTTGACATTTTATTAAAGGGGACTCTGCTGTAGACATTTCATTAAGGGGGGCTCTGCTGTTGATATTTCATTAAAGGGGGGCCTCTGCTTTGGACATTTCATTAAGGGAGGCATTTGCTGTTGAAATTTTATTAGAGTAGCAGCTGCATTTCCCCCTAGGGCTTATACTCAAGTCGATAACCTGTCATAAAATTAGGAGGCTTGGCTTATATGTGAGTATTAATACATGTGCAAGCAGTTTGCACTTAAAAGAAAGTCCTCCAGAAAACTGGCACAAAGACCTTAGTAAATGTGCCCCTATATCTGAAAAGAGAATGAAACGTACTACGATTCATAAAAAGTAGTAAATTCTTTACATGATTTAAATTTTGGACAATTATAAATGCACAACAGATAAGTGATGCTTCATGCATTTTAGGCATTTTCATGTATACTGCGTTACTGCATTTATGATTGATATATATGACACATAATATACATGTATAAATATACATGAGATTACATATGATGATTGATAAATAGATGTACGGATAATAGACATCCAAATAAATAGAAAGATATGAAATACGGTAGATTGATAGATTGATATATGATGATAGATAGAATGAGATAAATGTAAAGATATGATGATTGATTGATATAACATAATATACTTGATTATACGCTGGCATTAGATGCATAATAGACAGACATATGGGTAGATTTAAATACCTCATTTTGATTGATAGATGTCATATACAGACAAATAGAACAGATAGATAGAACAGATAGATAGAATAGAACAAATAGATAGATAGATAGATAGATAGATAGATAGATAGATAGATAGATAGAATAGAACAGATAGAATAGAACAGATAGATAGATAGATAGATAGATAGATAGATAGATAGATAGATAGATAGATAGATAGAATAGAACAGATAGACAGATAATAGATAGCCAGGTACATTACTTCTGTAAGATGGCTGTGTGCTGCCCAGCGGTAGATCACTCATGTAGCAGTATGAAATGTACTGTAATCTCTGAATGGTGAACTGCCAGGTAACTAACGCCGCTGGAATAAAATGCACCCAGAAGAGTTCTAAGAGACTATTGCTTTTAAAAGAGGAACTAATTGGACTGGAACAATAAAATGTATTTGCTCATGTGGCAAGCCTTAATGGCATTTGTTCTCTGTTTATTGTCACAGGTAATGGATGCAAAAGATAATGTTGCTTGCGGTTTCTTTGTATCTTTCTTCCCACCCCACTGCTCTGGCAAACAATGTCCACAGAACACAGAAACTCCTGAGAAGATGAAGCGGCTGAATTCAGCTAACCTGCTCCGCTTGACTGTGCTGCTCCTCAATTATCTCTGGAAAGGTATCTGCTGATTTCACTCCTCCTCTTTGTACTAAAACATTTTTACAATTTGACTACACTAGAGAATCGCCATCGCCGATTCTGCTATTATGAGATGTGGCTTAATCCTCCTACGTATTTAATCCTTGACTTCGTAGCTAGTTCTAACAGAATAATTCTTTCTTCATGTCTCCCGGACAGGTATCAGCTTTGTGTTTTAAAGGCAAGTAATGTTATTTAACCTGCCTTGTCACTTTACTTTGAGAAAAGTTATAGGAACTTGGCAGCTCAAACAGCAAAAAAAAAAAAATTGGAGTGACTATAGAAGACAGTGTCATTGGATATTTTCTATAGTTTCTATGTGCTGCACCTGTATGACCCTATAGGCCTGTCACAGAAGTAGAACACAGAACGTAATATGCTTATTGTGTTTGCCTTTTTTATATTTATGCAATTCTAACTCTAATTAAAAGGAAGTAACATGATGAATTAAATTAAGAGTTTTGCAATGTTCCGCTTTATATTATTACATATAAGCACATGCTAGGAGCCAGATATAACCTGGTAAATGCTGCATTTTCTTCATTAATATCTTTAATATTATTTAATAATTAGTTCCCTGTGTGCTCCTTTTTCCATAGTAAAGATAATGAGAGGTGAGAGTTCATTAGCAGGACGTAAGTTGGAGTAGAAATAACAGTTAATGATATTATATCCTTTCCATTGTGACCTGTAAATATGTCAGTTAGGAAGAAATACTTAACGCTACCTGTTAATTGGGTATTAAAAATCATAGCTAGTCCTGGAGATGAGTGCATATTGTTGTTAGGGTGCCAGTTCAGCAGTCCAGAACTACTGGGTTCTTCTTTGTGCTGGCTTTATATCACTACTATCCTGTTACTATCCAAAGTCTATGCATTGTTGATTTTTATATTAGAAATCTTGGAATGCTAGTTATGCTCTGTACTTAATGTGTATAAAAAATGGGGGATGAATAAGGCTACAGTGGGCCCAGGGCTGTATAGAGATTGTAGGTCACTGAAACCACCATTGTAACATTCCCACTGAAATTAGCAGGCAAAAGTTAAATCAGGAGCTACCTATCTAGTCACTTGACAGTTCCTCTCATGTATAGAACATTGTCTTTGTGACCCAGTTGTCTTTGGTTTATGAAAGACATCTCCACACAGCGCCACTAAAAATATCACAGTCACTTAGAAAAGAGAGCATTCATCAAGTTTTGTGACAAATAAGTCAGGAACTATTTTCCCCTGTATGCCACCTCCACACCTGGCAACACCTGGCGTACAGTTCCAGGACAGCTTCCCAACAAATTTATGAGGAGATTGGAGTCTCCTAAAATATCCAACGTAGCAGAAAGGGGCAAAGTTTAATCATATCCTGGTATACAATGTGATAAAATTATTGTAAATGCCCCAATAGTGTATAGTGTCCTATGGCTAACACTGTGCACCTCAATCAGGATACCATTGAACACACAACTGACCACACTGTGTCCCCTACATAAACCACACTATCAAACCACCATACTTAAATCGACAAAACTGTGTTCTCACATATATCAAGTATACCTCTCACAACACATCAATGACAACACTGTGCCCCCCATAAATATTGTATATTTAACTATATAACGGTATATTGTAAAGTACCCCTGGATAAATAAATGAATACATTACCGATTAAATTGATAAAAATATAAAGTGCCAACTGTAACTTATAACAACATACGTAGTCCTCCAGATGCTTTGGGTTTTTTATTGTTTTACAGTTTGTAGTACAAATGATAAATAATCTTTGGGTCAGTACAATTACAGAGATAACAAGTTTATGAAGTTTTTATTATGTTTTAATACTTTTAAAAAGATAGGCCATTGTGACAAGGGAAAACCCATGTGTATATGCTTTTATTTATTTTCTGTCCATTCTAAAGCAAGGGGTGATTTGTTTGTGATATTTTTTTCATTATTATTTTATGATGAGCAGGGCCCTTACTCAAATTGTTTCATCTGATTATGTTGTTACTCTGTAATGTCTTGGGTTTTTTGTATATGTACCCCATGACCTGATGGCCCTATATAAATAAAGCTATTATTGTTATGAAACTTTTTTTTACAATACAGCCAGGTCCTTGAAAAAAAAGGCCCCTCCAGTAGACTTTTTTTTACTTTTTTTTTAATGAAGATCACCTCGCTCTTTTAAAGAGGACCTGTCACCCATAAGTTGGGCACTAGGAGCTGCTTACTAAGGTAAGCAGCCCCTAGTGCTTAAACAAACACTGCAGAGTACAATGTCAACGTCAGACCGCTAAGCAAATTGGTCTGGCGTATTCATGAGGGGGCTGTCCGAGGCGCTGCCTCTTCCCCGGACTGCCAAGCTCGCTCCATCGGCCGGCGGTGACTGCCGCACATCATATGGCAGTCACCGCCCCTAATCCCGCCCCAACCCCGCCCCCTCATGAATACATTGGACCACTTGGTGAGCGGTCCGGCGTTTACATTGTACTCCGCCGCAGTGTTAGAGTGAGCTGGTGCTGGTAAACTAAAACAACGGCCCGCTTGTCAGTAGTGTGTTTATAGTGCTAAGGCTTACATGTATCCTATTCTGAAGATGCCAGGTTAGTTGCCTCATTTGAGAACTGGGTATCCATCAGACTTGTTGCCTTATTGTATTTATTCTATATTGTAAAAGTTCTAAAGTTATCTATTTCCAACTGCATCTGCCTACCTCAAATGCTATCAACTTCTATCCAAAGCCAAGGGTCAAAATATGCTCTCCAGTCGAAGGTTCACGCTGCACCACCTACACCTAAATCGGTTTCATTACTGTCAGAAACTGTGCTCGATGGGACAAGCTTTGAGCCTTTGATGCAGCATTTATCTCAGACAGGATTGAATTATTTTCAAACACCTGCAGTATATCTAACGAAGCATATAAAATGATGCAAAATTTTTGAGCTAAAGCAACCTACTGAAGGATGAACAAGGCACCACTTTGGCCAGCTCATGTAGGTTAAATTGGCTCAATGAGATCTTGGATTTGGATCTAAAAAAGTCTCCCAATATAATTTCTTCTTTTTCCTTTCCTTACCTATGAATATGTCAAGGCCCCTCAGGCTTTGTCATAACCTGTATTTACAATAACAAAGCTTATAGAGACTATCATCAGTCTAGTTGTCCTCAATTCCTGATTATTGAGCAAGTTGTTTGTAACCCTTGCATTTCTGCTCATAGTTTCATGTTTGTAAATAAAAGCCACCATATACCTTGGATACTTATCTACATTCTTCTACATCTAACAGCTAATATCTTTGGCCAAGCATGAAGCATGTGAAGATGCTTATTTGCAGATATAAAATATTTACACAAAGTGGTTGTCCCATAAATAGGGGAATTAATACAAAATCTACAGTATTTAGTTTTCATGCATAACAAAATGTTAACATTTGGAAAATTTCCTGCTAATTACAAGAATTTGGATTCTATAGTTTGTTTACATTATAGTGAATATTAATTAAAATTGCAGTAATTCTTTAATAGAATTGATTCAGTTTTAACATTGGGGGGCATTCATGTCAGATTAGTTTTGCTTACAACTGCAGATATTTTTTTATCAACTGTGAACAGTCACTACAGGTCATTTTCTGTAGCAATTATCTCCGGATGGTATCCAAATTAGTCTAATCACACTAAAATTACTGGCATGTAAACCTTCCCTAGTGATGGTGAATATTGACAAGCCTCTATTTCTGTAAATGAACTGATTTTAGAACTGTCATTTTACAGTTATTATATTTTTTATAATATTTTTTCACTTTCAAATGACAATGGAAATCTCCATGTAATTTATATGCGGCTTATAAATGAGCAGATCATTTTCTACACTGCCCCATGCAGCTTTGGTTTGTCAGTCACATTCATTTAAAGATGATGAGAAAAATGCCCTGCTCTTGATCTCAAATTAGCTTAAATCTAATACTTGAGATGAGCAGAGAGATGATATTCATGAATGTATCTGTAGAGCACTTGGATTTTCTATGGGGTGAAGCAGAGTCATTGCGGTGAAATGGGGATTATTAATGGGGCCAAACGATATAATAGTAAACAACCACTAGACCGGAAAAAGAGAGAAGCAAATATGGTGGAAGGGTAATAGGTGTGTGTACAGGTATTGCCCTGCAGTACAAAGCTGTTACGCCCCCTTTTATATAGAGCCATGTACAGTATTAGCTTCAACCTCCTCACACAGATATAGCAGCATATACTGCTATAACTATTCTTGTGTCTAAATGAAATGTGCACATTATGATGTATTGTTTATATGCCTTCCATATAGAATTTCATCAGAGTAGCATCTTCTTCTCAAAACACCTGTAACAGTTTTCAGAAAACATTGGTAACAACTATATCATTGCTGAAAAACATGACAACTTTCTTCCAAAAACAGTGCCAGTGTGTGTTATTGCAACTAAGCATTCATTTCTACACAGCTGATCTGCAACCATGGTCAGGTGTCGAGCTGCATTTAAGAAAAAAAGCAGCCGTGTTTTACAACCCTGGACAACCCTTTTAAATAAATATGTTTCTGTGTCCTTCTTTTTCCCCCTTCCTTAATTTAAAAGTTTTATTAGCTTTCTCTCTTTCAATACACTGTTGAAAACTTGAGATAAAGAAGCCTGATAAAGTCTAATGACTTAACTCTTTTACTTTAACATCAGCTCTATTAATTTCTGAAATAGTTTATGTCCCAAGACTAGAGATGAGTGAAACCAATGTTCCTGATCAGGGTCAAGGTCAACCCTGGCCAATCATAGTCATGGCTAATTGCTAGGGGCATCAATTTGCCACATGGGTTGTTCAGCTGCCATTCCGGCAATATGTCCGGGTCGCAAACCCAAAACCCTGAACCCAAATGGAAACATCAGGCCTGCTCATCTTTATCCAGTACAACAACTATTGTGATTGTGTCCCTAAATATCCGTGAATGGGGACATGGCCATCAAAGAGGCGGGGAGCAGTGTGAAAAGTTTCCAGAGAAGAAGGCAACCCAAAGGGTTAGTAAAGTTGTCTGCATCCATGGACACTGCCACATCCAGAGCTTCTGATTCCTTTTTTTAAAATCTTTTATTTAAAGCACATCTTCCATCAGATTTATTGATGGTAGATGTCCCAAACTAACTTGCTTGCGTTGTCAAGGGATGACCACACTTTTGTTATCTCCCTGGTTATCGGCATTCTTTTAAAAAAACTATAAAAATATATAAATGGGAGGGGGGGGGCTATGTCACACATGCGCTCGTCAGCTCCAGTGCCTGCTAATATATCCCCCTCTTTGTTCATGGAAGCCTGGTCCTGCCCGCCGATCCACAGAGGATCGTCCAGAAACAGATCGTCAGGCTGCCATGAGCGCAGATCGGGCGCCATATATTAGCAGGTGGTGGAGCCGGGAGGAGCTCAAGTGGTCTAGAATGTATGTAAGTTATCCAGAAGAAGCATGAGGAGCAGAGAGGAGCAATATTCCTCTAAGAAGAGTTACCCATAATGGACATTTAGGCATCAGACTGCTGGAAGCACATCCACGGTGTAAAGCATTTAATTATTTCTATATTGCTGAAAGAGAATAGGTCTGGTCCTCCAAAAGCATGAATTCATTGACCATAGAGATCCTTGATGCTTTTGATTCCTTTTGATTCTTAGTTTTTTGGGACTATTTTGAAATAAAACTACATATTCTCATAGTACCTTGATATTTGAGCATTTCCAAAGCACCAAATGTTCTCTGAATACTAACCCTACTACTCCATAGTGAAGGTCTGCATTAAATGCTATGTCTTCAATTAGTATAATACGTTCTGACCTTTACTAAAGGTTGGATCAATGAAGAATGACCATTATAATGATGTAGACACTCAATAAAATACCTTTGAGTAATAACCTATCTCCATCTATCTTATAGCTTCGACTGTTAATGTGCGCACGTGTGAGGGCTATCCAGGACAGGGTGATGTGTATCACACAGGCTTCCACTGTCCACGATTAAGTGACTCCAAAGAACATATGTACTGCTGCTGGCCTGGGAACGACACCTTGAAATACTGCTGCAAGCAGGACGAGTTTGAATCTGTCATGAGAGTGAACCTGTCAGAGACACTTAGCACATATATTTATAGGTATGTCTAGAATATGGCCGTTACATTGTAGAGCGATTGTGAAGTATCTATAATAGAGGTAAGGAGCAATGCACATAGGCAAGCTCTCATTTTTGTCCACTGGACTTTGATGACACAAAATCTTATCACCAAAAAGATATGTGAATTCTTGCAACCAATGGGCAAAGAGGGGTATGTGGTAGCCATATGATCAGACTTTATACAATCATAAAGACACATAGGTCTGTTTAATGAGCTCCATGGCCCAACCAATTGATCATAACTTTTTTATTAGGAAACTGGTGTAAATCTAGTCAGATCTAACATACCACCTCTAAGTAATGGTGGTGACTGTGATATCTGCAAGTAACTAGCACAAAAATCATTCTTATTGTTTTCCCCCCAAAACGTGTAACATTTTTTCTTTTCTTTTTAAATATCTTTTTATTAAATTTTGCCAAACTTTTTTAGCAGATAACATTGTGTGTAACATTTTACCCTGATTTTAAGATGCCTGTGTTACCATTTTCGGTTTGTCCTTAGATGCACTTTCTGCCCTAGTGAGAGATTACATTTAAAATATCAGAAATTTCTACTAACAACGCCTTGTAATTGATTATTAGTCATTTTTAATTTTTGGGCTTCCAAATGGCAGTAATATTTAAAACAAATACAAAAGGTAGAACATTTAGCAATGTAAATGAGCATATAAAATATAACATTGACTTAAGTAATTAAAAACATACATGGAAAAATCCGTTTTGGCTATTTGAAAAGTAATGATAAAGTATGAAATTTATTTCATTCATATAAAAGAAATATTGGAATAGGAAATTTACCATCAAAATCAGGCATGGATAAACCAGGGACAATTACTCAGGGCACTGTGACTGTAATAATCTTCTAATTTTAGTTATCTATGGCTTTCCTCCTTCTAAAATAATATTTAAAATTATGCTAATGAGCCCAAGGGGCTCTGGTGGGTGTTTCTAGAGCCCCTCAGTGCTGAAGCATCACAGGCTGTTACAATAAGCAGAAAATGTCTCAGCCTCCTCCTGCTCTATCTCCCCTTCCTCTGCTTATGTAATGAAGCAGCCACAGGAAGTGCAGGGGAAGGGGAGATCTGCCCTGCTCATTGTAAAAAACTGTGAAAAGACATCATAAAGAGGCTCTGGAAACACCCACCATACCCTGTGGGCCTATTAGCATCATTTTAAACCTTTATTTTGGAATAAAGGAGGCCATGGATAACAAATATAAGAAGATTAACATAGTCACAGTGCCAGGATCTAAGAGTAAGTGTCTCTGGTTTATCATGATGGATTTTGATGGTAGATTTTCTTTATCTAGTAAACCTTTGAAGTTTTTTTTTTCAGAAATGAATAGAGCCGGTGAAAATAATACAATTTGGTATAGATACAGAAGCTTCTTTGTAAAATTTCCCTACTTCTTCTTTCTCCTGCAGTGAGCAGTGTTTCTGAAAAATTTCACTGGTTAATACACAGCTAATATAAGATAAGATCAGGAGGTTAATGATAAACTCTTTTCATATCTAGAGAATATTTCCCTTGATGATCCAGCTCTGTGAGAAGATTGGACTGTCATTAGGAACGTTATCAGGTTCCTTTATTTAACACAGTTGTCAGTGAAGTACAGAACAGAAGCGGATTTACACAAACAGCTTATAAGAAAGGCAGAGGAAGAAAGAATACAGGGAAATATTTATTTAAGGAAGTATATTACAAAGTTTACATTTATTTTGCATTTTATTTAGTTTGCATTATTCATTTATGCAATTTTGGTAAAACTTTAGTTATGCCTTAAAGGGAACTTGTCATCAGGATTTCACATTTCCATCTGATAACAGGTTCCACTAGGCTTTTTCAATACTGAGTACAATTCTTCTTTTCTAATCAAGCTTCCATGTTCCAGTAACTTTCCTTTTGTCATTGAGTCCTTTCTTCATCATCCTCCCTTCTCCCCTCCCCATGCCTATGTGAGCTGACCACTGCAGACAGATCTCGTACTTAAGCAGTCCGCTACTTCAATCTGTCAATCTGTTAGAGATAAGTCTCACAGTGCATGACATATTAAAGGAGGTGACTGATCAAGTGATCAGTGAGAGATCTCCTAGCAGTCATCAGCTCACATAGGAGGAGGGAGCAGGAGGGAGGGGGATGGGGAGGATGACGAAGGAATGACTCAATGTCACAGGGACTCCATGCATTGAAGTTAAAACCTACATGACTCAATGGAGTTTGCTGGCAGGGTACCAGGTACACTTTTACCTACTTTTATAAGTTACTGGAGCATGGAAGCTAAAGTAGAAATGGACTCAGTATTAAAAAAGGCTAGTGGAAGCCTTATCTGGTGGAAATGTCAAATTCTGATGACTGGTTACCTTTAAGATAGGATCTAATTGTAAAACCTTGTGTTAATGTTTAGGGAGATTGTGAAAAATGTTATCTTGACATATCGCAGTACAAAGCCTTCAGTAGCAGGATACAAGACAGAATCAAATTTCGAATTATGTGCAAAAAAAAAAAAACAGAACCATAAACAATCACTTCTGCATTTGACGTCAACCAGTTTTCTTTTCATTATTTTAGGAGCCCTCTTCCTCTGCTTGGCATTGGCTTCTATGGACTCTTGATCCTTTCCTTGATGATTGTAGACTTCATCTATTACTACAGACTCAATAAGAAAGCTTTCTACAACATGTTAAGCCACATGTGGATTGGACGACATTTTATCATTCCTCTTTTCCAGAGGAACCTGGAAGATAGCATTCAGCAAAAGAACAAAGGTGTAACAGCACGGATGACAGCGGATGCCAGGCCTGATGAGCACAGACCTTTAGAAGGCAATGTGTGAGGATGCTGCGGGGGTGGATTGACAATGGATTGCCGATAAATATTACCATAGACAAAAGATATCTTTATTTCGCAATATGACAATCAGAAGCTTTATGAAGATGACTCTTTCTTTTATTCTGCTTATAAAAGCACTACGTTGTTTAAACAAATTACCACTCGCACCCTATGCTATTGGATGTATTCAAATGAATGTAGAGACAATGACAGAGAATTTGGTATAATAGCTCTAAAATCTACCACTGATGTGTTTAGCCAACATTGCTAGGTTACAGAGCATTCTGAAGACTTCCTGCGAACCCAGAACTAAAATTGTGTATGTTACTTAGTGCAAAGAAATTGCATAATTGATGTTTTAGTTTCGCATTAGTTATGCAGTTCACCCTCCATACAGCATGATGTTAGGAGACAGAAATAGGTAATGTGCTATTCTTCTGTATAATTTCATACATTATTTACAGATACAAAAAGGACCATCGGCCCACCACTTATCTGATGCAATTTCACAGCACGGAAAAGAAGAGCCTCAGCATACTCATCCAAGGTTATAGAAAAAAAGATCCAGCACTTGCTTTTTCCATAAAATCCAGCCTATATAGTACATGTATTTAAGGGGGACTTGTCAGCAGAAACTGATCTAATAAACCACTACCTGAAGGTTGTGAAGCAGATAATTGCTTTCCAGATCAAGTTTCTTTGATGGGCCATCATGGTGGCATCATCCAAAAAATCAACCTTAAAGGAAATCTCCCATTTGATTTCATGCATTATGAACCAAAGATACCTTGAGAATGCTGTAATTGCACTGATGCAGGAACGTATCTTGTTTAATCCCTGTGCTGAGTGTTTTGCTGAAAAAAACAATTATAAAATTATGATAATGAAGCTCTGTCCCTTCTGTGCTGGGGCTTGGTGCTTCTCCTCTCACATTAAGTATACACTGCTCCTGAGAATGATGTAATCACTGTGTTGTGCCTGACAGGCAGAAGTAATCGATTGCTGAACAACCCAGCTGCTGTGTATGAGTGATCCAGCTCAGGTTGATTAGTCTGGACAGTTCAGCAAGCACCGTGTAATGTGCAGGCTGAAGGCAACCCAGCTTTGCCAAGATCCTGAATGTTACAATTGTTTTTTCACCAAAACCACTCAGCTCAGGGATTAAACAAGATATGCTTCTGCATCAGTGTAGCTACAGCATTCTCAAGGTATGTTTGGTTCATAATGCATGAAATCAAATTATTTGCCCCCATAGACGGCAATGGTCGCACAGAGTGATACGGTGCAGCACACGTGCACCACCGTAATGCTCTGTACACGGGGAAAAAATTGGACATGTCCTACCTTTTCCTGTGTTGCGACCAGTACAAAGTGCATTACTATGGAGAGGTGTCACCCCTCCTCCTCTCCATGGTGTTGAATGTATGCCCGCCCGGCTGCGGCCAGGCGGGCATACGTTTGTGTGAATGCAGGCTAAAGCTGATTTTCTGGATGAGGCCACCACACTAGCCCATGGACGAAAACTGATGTGGAAGGTTTTTAGCTGTTCGATAACAAACTGGTAGTGGTTTATTAGATACATTTATGCTAAAAGATTCCCTTTAATGTCTTTTAAATGTCCCTAAAATAAAGGCTGGATAGACCATGCACTTTATACTCACTAGTGTTCATGTGTTCTTAATAGACAGAGAAGAATAAGCCAGTATCAAGCAGCTCCTTATTTCCCCTAAGAACAAAAGTATTGGTCATGTTAAATTTCAGCAACCCACTCCTTCCTATCCCTGACATATACCATAGGGGACATTGGACAACCCCATATATAAAAGAAACATTAATGTGAACCACAAGTTTGAGGGGCAAACCAAGTAATGGATTTTTTTCCCCTCCATCTTAAATAAATAATTTATTTTGTTTTGGTTTATAGTTTGTTCTGTGAAGAACTAGTGCAGAACCAAAGAAAAGACATTGGGGCTTATTTACTAAGGATCACAGATCACACTTTCGTCAGACTATTCATGGTTTTTCGGGATTTGCACAGCTAAGACAGGTATTTAACAGGGGCTTGTGCTGGGATTGTGTCGCACACGATCGAATTGTGGCGTGTGTAGCTGCACTGGCTTTCAAGCAACAGAAATCGGGAAGGGTGTGCCGACGGATGAGGGGGGAAGCAACACATGCAGGATATCGGGCGCACGATCTTAGTCACTTGTGGCACAGTGCACGATCGTCAGAAAATGCACTTTCGGACGGGTAAGTAAATGTGCCCCATTCTATTTAAATGACCTAGCAGCAAAACGCAAACATGATGCCAATATTAACAGGGTCTTTAATATGTGGCGGTAGTCCCTAAAGGGAATCTACCAACTTTAAAATCATGATCTTGCTGAAGCATAGAAAGTTTCAGCAAACAGTGGGAGGGAGAAGTGCTCCCGCATAGTGTAACAGATGATGAAGCTGCTGCAAACAAGGGCTCTGGTTACACCATCCAGAGTCCTTCTGGCTCATTATCATAATTTTAAAAGCTGATTTTGAAGATGATTAACACAGTCACGGTGCCTGGATCTATGAGTAAGTACCCCTGGTTTATCATGAAGGATTTTGATGGTAGATTTCCTTTAAAAACTTGCTGACTGCCTACATACTCAGAATCTGCATCTTCAAAGAGATCTGCAGTATTGGGCAGCCGCGCTTTCCATGTAGAAGTGAGGGATGGTTCATTACCACCCTTGTCTTACTGATTGATGCATGGAGCAAAATTAGGCCAGTCCCAATTACAGGGGTAATCATCAATGTTAATATGCTCCAATTTATGACCTTATTGGGGGAACATTTGGGAAAAAAACAGGGATATTTCCACAGATATAAAAAGCTAGAATAAAAAGGTATAAAGCCAAATATATTATAAGAAAAATATGCAAAAAGTATCACTTTCACAACCACATGTGCTAAAAATCCCCCAAAATATCAACTGAAAAAATAGTCCAGTATGAAACTGACTAATAAGCATAAAGCATGGTACTACATGTACACTACTGCATGTACAAAAAACCCACACAAATGGTAGATCTTAACTTTTAAAGACCAATCAATTACCACAGCCAATTCTAGAAAAAAAAATCCAAAATATGTGAACTAATACTTAACATTTATTCTATATGCCATTAAATGTAAAAGGTCTTTATGTCTGTAAAAAGTTTGTATATGAAAACTTCCAGTTAATGCAGTCCTCCTCTAGCATGACAACCCCAAGGAGTGGTCTCGGGGTAAAGTATAAGCCATAACCATAGGGCTTTTAATAGGTACAGTAACAAGCTCCTGTACTCATTAACCCCTTAATGACCAGGCGTTTTTACGTTTTTGCATTTTAAGTTTTCACTCCCCACCTTTAAAAATCTATAACTTTTTAATTTTTTTATGTAAGAGCTCTGTGAGGGCTTGTTTTCTGCATAATATATTGCACTTCATAGTAATGGTTTTTAATATTCCATGCCGTGTACTGTGAAGCAGGAAAAAAAATTCCAAATGCAGTGAAAATGGTGAAAAAATGCATTTGCATCATACTCTTGTGAGCTTGCTTTTTACGGCTTTGACTGTGCGCCCCAAATGTCATATCTACTTTATTCTTTGGGTCACTGCGATCATGGGGATAACAAATTTGTATAGGTTTTATAATGTTTTCATTCATTTACAAAAATGAAATCCTCCTGTACAAATAATATTCTTCATTTTGCCATGTTCTGCCACTAATAACTTTTTCATACTTCGGTAAACGGAGCTTTGGGTGGCCTCATATTTTGCGACGTTTTCAATGCTACCATTTCAAAGACTATACGACCTTTTGATCATTTTTATAGAATTTTTCTATATTTTGCAAAATGGCACAAAAGTGGCATTTTCAACTTTGGGACGCTATTTTCTGTTACAGGGTTAAACACCGGGAATAACCATTATTATTTTGATGGACCGGACATTTTGGGACGCGGCGATACATAACATGTTTATGTTTATTATAATTACATTTTTTCTTTAACTTAGTAAAAAAAAATTAAAAAACATTTCAGACCACCTAGGGTTCTTTAACCCTGGGTTGTATTATTGATCTACCATATACTGCTATACTACAGTGTGGAAGTATCTGGGGATTTTGCCCATCATCTATTACAATGTACAAAGGGCCTAAAATCAGACAGCCTTGGGTCTTTATATGATCCCAGGCTGTCATTGTAACAGATTACCACTCTCTGATGATGTCACGAGGGAGGGGGGGGGGGATTTGAGCCAATATGTGTTGGGTGTTTCCTGCAATATACAGCAAACACTCCCCGTGCATGGAGAGGGCTGAGGCTCATTAAGGGGTTAAATAGACTGTCTGAGAGACTTATGGAGAAAACTGTAACTGACCAGATGACCTTATACAAACACTGGGGCACATTTATTATTTGTGTCACAAGGTCAAATTTTATTGGCACACAAAGGTCTTAATAATTTGGCACATGCCAGAAAGTGTCTGAAATTAGTTTGCAACACAAATTGCACCAGAAAAAGTGTTGGTAAATGAGAAGTGCAGGAAAAGTGTGCACTCAAATTAAGCAAGTAAGAAAAAAAAAGTTTTGTGTGTCCGAAAAGAAGCTACATTGTGCAACACATGGCGCAGCAACGAAGAAGACTTGGCAGCCAAAAAAATGTTGCGAAGCCAATAATAAATGCAACCCAATGTGACCCTCCATAAATTCCCCTGTGCTAAGAACCAATTACACCATTTTTCTGCAGTTGTTTATATACCTTGAATTAAATTTTTTACCTATAAACCTATAAACCTTTATACATTTTACTGTCTTATAGAATAAAAGTTTCATTTTAGATTATTTTGGATTGTACTTTCAACAAACATGCATATATCAAAAGTGAGCCTAAACCCTAAATTTACAGCTATAATCTATATGAGGAAGAATTCCTGGAGGAAGGCAGAGCAGAAATAAAGATGCAGCTGGCTGTTCTAAGTTTTCTAAGTCACCCAGCACTGGATTCATAAGCTACGTTGTTCAGTAGTGCTGTATAATGTGATCCATGCTGCTGTTTAGTGCATACTTCAAAAAGATTGGGCTTAGCTTGTTGTTGTCTATAAAGCATTGGTTGTGAACCTATGGAACAGGTGTCAGAGGTGGTGATCAGCCCCCTGAGGGCCGTAACCCCAGTACAAAGTTCACCAGACAGGAGTCCTGGTCTCTTCCTGTAGTCCTAGGACACCTAGGACCTGTTATGATCAGTGCGATTTTAATCCCCCTTTCCCTAGAAGTCAAATAAATATATACATATATATATATATAAATAAACGGTAAAAGTCATTAAAAAAAGTTAGGTATCGCCACCTCCGAAAATATCAAAATATAATAACGGTTTTTCACTGCATTTAACCCTGTAACGGAAAATAGCGGCCAAAGTCGAAAATGGCACGTTTTTTGTCATTTTGAAAAATATAAAAAATTAAATAAAAAGTGATCAAATGGTAGTACAGTCCACCCACAACTCCATACACCAAAGTATAAAATAGTTATTAGCGCCAAAAGATGTCAAAATAGAAAACTTTTTTTTTGTACAGGAGGTTTAAATTCTTGTTAATGTATGAAAACATTATAAAACCTATACAAATTTGGTATCCCCGAAATCGTACCGACCCAAAGAATAAAGTAGACATGTCATTTGGGGCTCACAGTGTAATCTGTAAAAAAAACAAGCCCACAAGATTATGGTGCAAATGTGTTTTTTTTTCGCCATTTTCACTGCATTTGGAATTTTCCTTGAATTTCATGGTTTCCAGTACAAGGCATAGAATATTAAATATCACTATGAAGTGCAATTTGTTACGCAGCCCATAGACAAGCCCATAGACAGCTCTTTACATGGAAAAATGTAAAAGTTATAGATTTTTGAAGGTGGGGAGTGAAAAATGAAACCACAAAAATGTAAAAGGGCCTGGTCGTTAAGGGGTAAAAGCGACATCTCTTTGGCTGCCTATGGCTGAGAAGGTGTGGACAGAGCTTGATTATCACTGAAGCCCCTTCTATGGGCTCAAAAATTCTATCCATTCAGGGGACCCTGGAAGACAGCTACAATAGTAATCCCAATTGTCCTTCTTTCTACTGCATTGGTTTCCTAACAGCATTGATACTATTGAAAACTGTAACAAAGCATCGAGCTATAAGTTACTGCTTAAAATTGCCATGTTGCCGCTTTGTGATAAATAAGTGGTTTTTGTTTTAGTTTGAGCACTGGGTCTGTAAAGGATCACCATCACTGCTATAGAGGTATCAGAACAACAGGTCTATAACTAGTAGCTCATGCAAATTGACAGAAGTGAAGGCAGCAGAAATTACAACTGCTAAAAATGCAATATTCACATATACAGGCGGTCCCCTACTTAAGAACACCTGACTTACAGATGACCCCTAGTTACAAACGGACCTCCGGTAATTGGTAGTTTACTGTACTTTAGCCCCAGGCTACAATAAACATTTTTAAAATCCAATTGTCACAGAGGCCAAAAAAATTTTTTCTGGATCTACAATTATAAAAAATGCAGTTCCAACTTACATACAAACTCAACTTAAGAACAAACCTACAGAACCTATCCTGTACGTAACTGCCTGTACTGCTATTTCTTATGTTCAAAGCTAACATCTTATTTTTAAAAAGCCACCTGAACTACGTATATGCCTTAAATTGTATATAAGTAATGCAGTTATGGGTAATGTGTAGTCAAATATATTCTCCATCACAGGCTAATTGAGTCATGTGATTATGGCATGTAGTTTCACTTTGGTCCTGGATTTAATTTTTTAAAACATTTATAAAATAGAACATTTTATTAAAGTAGCCCACTTGTAGATTTCAAAGCAAATATGGAATCCTGGAAAATCGCCTTAAAGGACACCTACTACCAGGATGAAGAATTGTAAACCAAGCACACTGTCATACTGGTGTGTGCCCCCTCTGTCAGGATCTGCTTTTCGTTTAGCTTCTTAAGCCCTTGTTTATACAAAAACCTGGAGCCCCTCAGGTTCACTTGCATAAGTTTTAAAACCTTAAAAGCTTAAAGAGCAGACCCTAAAAGAGGACACACACATCAGTATGTCAGTGCGCTTGGTTTATATTCCTTCATCCTGGTGATAGATGTCCTTTAAATCCAAACTAATGAGACTAGTCAATTATTAATAAAGCCCCTAAATCTAAAGGCTGCTGGACTGAGAAATCTTTAAGTAATGTTAGTACATGACATATGATTTTATTAAAGTACTACCTTGATATGAATACTATATTGCTAGAATATCCCTACTGTATATCTGTTTAGTGGTCGTACCACAGATGGGAATCTGCCATTATTTTTGGACCCTCTGATCAGCTGTTTTTTTTCAGCCGTCATTCCAGTGATCACAGAGGTCACAGGCATTCAACAATGACTTATCGCACTGATGGCGTATACTAGTGAAATAACCCCTTTAACCTCAACAGCAACTAGTAATGAATGGTATGTGTAAGTATAGACATTTCCATTGCTATTAGACTGAGATCAGACTACCTAGATTATGATGATGTCATCAATATTTTTTAGTTGTCAGCATAGGAATGACTAGTCTCCCATCATCAGCAATTTAAAGGAATTATTTTCATTCAATCCAAAAATTACAGCAATGTACAGTATTTTATAACAATAATCTGTTCTGAAGTCTGATATTTGAATAGGAGCAGGTCATGCATGAATGCTCTGGTTTGGTCTTTCAAGTCACTAATGGATTAGGGTGACATAGAGCAGTGACATGTATTGTTATGTAGACAATACTGTTAATTATATGCTGATGGCTAATGTAAAACATGTGATATGGCTAGTTCTGAACTACATACACTTCTCTATTAGCAATCTTGTGTACCCTGGTGGTAACGACTGAGGAAACCAAAATGAGTTCACCTAGACTTTTGTAACTTATGTGCTTCAGTTTGTCACATCTTGTATAACCTCTTTTAATCTGTAGCTTTTAGTCTTTCATTTATGGTGAACAATAGAGATGAGCGAACATGCTCGTCCGAGCTTGATGCTCGGTCGAGCATTAGGGTACTCGAAACTGCTCGTTGCTTGGACGAATACTTCGCCCGCTCGAGAAAATGGCAGCTCCCGCCGTTTTGCTTTTTGGCGGCCAGAAACAGAGCCAATCACAAGCCAGGAGACTCTGCACTCCACCCAGCATGACGTGGTACCCTTACACGTCGATAGCAGTGGTTGGCTGGCCAGATCAGGTGACCCTGGGATAGACTAGCCGCTGCCCGCGCTGCTCGGATCATTCTGTGTCTGGATGCCGCTAGGGAGAGAGCTGCTGCTGGTCAGGGAAAGCGTTAGGGTGTTCTATTAGCTTACTGTTAGGCAGGAGTGATTCTCAAAGAACCCAACAGCCCTTCTTAGGGCTACAATAACGTTCTACTTTTTTTATTTTAATTTGCATCTAGTACCATTTTGTGAGGAATTAGCAGGGGGACTTGCTACCGTTGTGTTTAGCTCTTAGTGGCACACATATCCATAGCAAAGACCGAAGTGGGAAAATTTAGTAGGGGTTGGATTTCAATTAGGCACTAACTCAGTGTCATCTCATCTGGCATAGTAGTGTGCTTTGATACTTGGCTAGAAAATAGCCATAGGAGAATACAAAGAGCTTACTTACGCCTACAGTAGCGTTCTATATATTTGATTTCTGGTTGATCTGCTGGTGATTGTACTTTCTGCAGTGCATGTACTAGCCAATTCTGAGCAATTTGTAGTGAGACTTGCGACCGCTGTGTTCTGCGCTTAGTGACGCACATATCCATAGCAAAGACCGAAGTGGGAAAATTTAGTAGGGGTTGGATTTCAATTAGGCACTAACTCAGTGTCATCTCATCTGGCATAGTAGTGTGCTTTGATACTTGGCTAGAAAATAGCCATAGGAGAATACAAAGAGCTTACTTACGCCTACAGTAGCGTTCTATATATTTGATTTCTGGTTGATCTGCTGGTGGCTGTACTTTCTGCAGTGCATGTACTAGCCAATTCTGAGCAATTTGTAGTGAGACTTGCGACCGCTGTGTTCTGCGCTTAGTGACGCACATATCCATAGCAAAGACCGAAGTGGGAAAATTTAGTAGGGGTTGGATTTCAATTAGGCACTAACTCAGTGTCATCTCATCTGGCATAGTAGTGTGCTTTGATACTTGGCTAGAAAATAGCCATAGGAGAATACAAAGAGCTTACTTACGCCTACAGTAGCGTTCTATATATTTGATTTCTGGTTGATCTGCTGGTGGCTGTACTTTCTGCAGTGCATGTACTAGCCAATTCTGAGCAATTTGTAGTGAGACTTGCGACCGCTGTGTTCTGCGCTTAGTGACGCACATATCCATAGCAAAGACCGAAGTGGGAAAATTTAGTAGGGGTTGGATTTCAATTAGGCACTAACTCAGTGTCATCTCATCTGGCATAGTAGTGTGCTTTGATACTTGGCTAGAAAATAGCCATAGGAGAATACAAAGAGCTTACTTACGCCTACAGTAGCGTTCTATATATTTGATTTCTGGTTGATCTGCTGGTGGCTGTACTTTCTGCAGTGCATGTACTAGCCAATTCTGAGCAATTTGTAGTGAGACTTGCGACCGCTGTGTTCTGCGCTTAGTGACGCACATATCCATAGCAAAGACCGAAGTGGGAAAATTTAGTAGGGGTTGGATTTCAATTAGGCACTAACTCAGTGTCATCTCATCTGGCATAGTAGTGTGCTTTGATACTTGGCTAGAAAATAGCCATAGGAGAATACAAAGAGCTTACTTACGCCTACAGTAGCGTTCTATATATTTGATTTCTGGTTGATCTGCTGGTGGTTGTACTTTCTGCAGTGCATGTACTAGCCAATTCTGAGCAATTTGTAGTGAGACTTGCGACCGCTGTGTTCTGCGCTTAGTGACGCACATATCCATAGCAAAGACCGAAGTGGGAAAATTTAGTAGGGGTTGGATTTCAATTAGGCACTAACTCAGTGTCATCTCATCTGGCATAGTAGTGTGCTTTGATACTTGGCTAGAAAATAGCCATAGCAATAGGATAGCATTGTTTGGTTTTAAAAACTCAAAAAAAAAACAAAAAACACAAAAAAAAACAAAAAACACAAAAAACACAAAAAAAAACCAAAAAAAGTTAAAAAAAAAAAAAAGTTATAACTCTCATTTTAAAAATGTTTAACCCGAGGGCTAGGGCTAGAGGACGAGGGCGGGGACGTGGGCGTCCAACTACTGCAGGGGTCAGAGGCCGTGGTCCTGGGCGGGGTGAGACACCACCTGCTGATGAGGGAGCAGGGGAACGCCGCAGAGCTACACTCCCTAGGTTCATGTCTGAAGTTACTGGGACTCGTGGTAGAGCACTGTTGAGGCCAGAACAGTGCGAACAGGTGATGTCGTGGATTGCTGACAATGCTTCGAGCAATTTGTCCACCACCAGTCAGTCTTCCACGCAGTCCACCCATGTCACCGAAATCGCCACTCCTCCAGCTCCTGCACCTCAGCCTCCTCCCCCCCAGTCTGCCCCCTCCCAGGAAAATTTGGCATTTGAACCGGCATACTCTGAGGAACTGTTTTCTGGACCCTTCCCACAGTCACAAACCACTTGTCCGGTTGCTGCTGAGCAATTTTCCGATGCCCAGGTTTTCCACCAGTCACAGTCTGTGGGTGATGATGACCTTCTTGACGTAGTGGAAGTGTGTAAAGAGGTGTCCGACGATGAGGAGACACGGTTGTCAGACAGTGGGGAAGTTGTTGTCAGGGCAGGAAGTCCGAGGGGGGAGCAGACTGAGGGCTCGGAGGATGATGAGGTGACAGACCCAAGCTGGGTTGAGAGGCCGGGTGAACACAGTGCTTCTGAGACGGAGGAGAGTCCTCGACCAGAACAGGTTGGAAGAGGCAGTGGTGGGGCCAGACGGAGAGGCAGGGCCAGAGCTGGTGCATCAGCGCCAAATGTGTCAACTAGTGAAGCTCCCGTGGCGAGGGCTCTTGCGGCGAGGGCTAGATCTTCAGAAGTCTGGAGGTTCTTTAAGGAAACACCGGATGACCGACGGACTGTGGTGTGCAACATTTGCCAAACCAGGCTCAGCAGGGGTTCCACCACTACTAGCTTAACTACCACCAGTATGCGCAGGCATATGAATGCTAAACACCCCACTCAGTGGCAACAAGCCCGTCCACACCACTGCTCCTTCCCCTGTGTCAGCTGCTAGTCAGCCCCCTGCCCAGGACCCTGCCACAAAAACCCCATCGTCGCCTCCACGATCCTCCACAGCATCCACCAGCGTTCAGCTCTCCATACCCCAGACGCTGGAGCGGAAACGCAAATATAGTGCAACCCACCCGCACGCCCAAGCCCTTAATGTGCACATCTCCAGATTGCTTAGCCTGGAGATGCTGCCCTATAGGCTAGTAGAGACCGAGGCCTTTCGCAACCTCATGGCGGCGGCCGCCCCTCGGTATTCGGTCCCCAGCCGCCACTACTTTTCCCGATGTGCCGTCCCAGCCCTGCACCAGCACGTGTCAGACAACATCATCCGTGCCCTGACCAACGCCGTTTCTGACAAGGTCCACCTGACCACGGACACGTGGACGAGTGCTGCCGGGCAGGGCCACTATATATCGCTGACGGCACATTGGGTTAACTTGGTGGAGGCTGGGACCGAGTCTGACCCTGGGGCTGCTCATATACTGCCGACGCCGAGGATTGCGGGGCCTACCTCGGTCCAGGTGTTTCAGGCCTACTATGCCTCCTCCTCCTCCCACCCCTCCTCCACCTCCTCCTCCGAACTACCATCCGTGGGCACGGCGCCATCAGTCGGTAGCTCTAGGCACAGCAGCAGTGCCGTCGCTAAGCGACAGCAGGCGGTGCTCAAACTGCTGAGCCTAGGCGACAAAAGGCACACCGCCCAAGAGCTATTACAGGGCATCACGGCGCAGACTGATCTGTGGCTGGCACCGCTGAACCTCAAGCCGGGAATGGTTGTGTGTGACAACGGCCGTAACCTGGTGGCGGCTCTGCAACTCGGCAGACTGACACATGTGCCATGCCTGGCCCATGTGTTAAATCTGATAGTTCAGCGTTTCCTCAAGACATACCCCAATCTGTCTGATTTGCTCACGAAGGTGCGCCGCATCTGTGCGCATTTCAAGAAGTCCAGCCCAGATGCTGCCACTCTCAGGGCAGCGCAGCGCCGCCTCCAACTGCCCGCTCACCGACTGTTGTGCGACGTGCCCACGAGGTGGAATTCAACACTGACCATGTTATCCAGAGTTTACCAGCAGCGCAGAGCGATTGTAGACTGCCAGATGTCAACTTCCACCAGAACTGGTAGTCAGGTCAGTCAGCTTCCTCAAGTCTACAATGAGGAGTGGACGTGGATGTCTGATATCTGTCAGGTGCTGAGTAACTTTGAGGAGTCAACACAGATGGTCAGTGGCGATGCCGCCATCATCAGCCTCACCATCCCGCTGCTTGGCCTGTTGAAAAACTCTCTGGTCAGCATGAAGTCGGAAGCTTTGCGCTCGTCACAAGAGACAGGGGAAGAATATTCCCTTGTTGATAGCCAAAGCACCCTCAGGTCTGTTTCTCAGCGCATATCGGAGGAGGTGGAGGTGGAGGAGGATGAGGAGGAAGAGGAGGAGAATGTTGGCGAGACACAAGAGGGGACCATTGTTGAGTCCTTCACTGTTCAGCGTGTATGGGCAGAAGAAGAGGAGTTGGAGGAGTTGGAGGAGGAGGAAATGGACAGTCAGGCCAGTGAGGGGAGTGAATTCTTACGCGTTGGTACTCTGGCGCATATGGCAGATTTCATGCTAGGCTGCCTATCCCGTGACCCTCGTGTTCAAAGAATTTATTCCAGCACCGATTACTGGGTGTTCACTCTCCTGGACCCACGGTACAAGCAAAATCTTCCCACTCTCATCCCTGCAGAGGAAAGGAGTGTGAGAATGCATGAATACCAGCAGGCCCTGGTGCACAAGCTGAAACAGTATTTCCCTTCTGACAGCGCTAGCGGCAGAGTGCGTAGTTCTGCGGGACAAGTAGCGAGGGAGAGTAGGCGAGCAGGCAGCTTGTCCAGCACTGGCAAGGGTACGCTTTACAAGGCTTTTGCCAGCTTTATGTCACCCCAGCAAGACACTGTCACCTGTCCCCAGTCTCGGCAGAGTAGGGCTGATCTTTACAGAAAGATGGTGAGGGAGTACGTAGCTGACCATACCATCGTCCTAAATGATCACACAGCTCCCTACAACTACTGGGTTTCAAAGCTGGACATGTGGCACGAACTGGCGCTGTACGCCTTGGAGGTTCTTGCCTGCCCTGCCGCTAGCGTCTTGTCCGAGCGGGTTTTCAGTGCAGCTGGTGGCATCATCACCGATAAGCGTACACGCCTGTCGACTGACAGCGCTGACAGGCTGACGCTTATTAAAATGAATAAAGGCTGGATTTCTCAGAATTTCCAATCTCCACCTTGTGAAGGAAGCTCAACCTGAATAATTGATCCACTCCTCCTCCTCCTCATTTTCCTCCTTCTCCTCCTCTTTGTACAGTAAAGCAGAGGAAAATGGCTATTTTTTGACAGGGCCCACTGGCTCTTGCTATAGTACTTCATGCATTTAATTTTTCTGGAGGGCCACCTACCCGGTCCTCTGTTTGAAACAATTTTTGTGAGTGCCACATACAGGCACTCAATCTATTCCATTTTTCTGGAGGGCCACCTACCCGGTCCTCTGTTTTAAAAATTTTTTGGGACTGCCACATACAGGCACTCAATCTATTCCATTTTACTGGAGGGCCACCTACCTGCTCCTCTGGTTTGAAAAATGTTTGGGACTGCCACATACAGGCACTCAATCTATTCCATTTTACTGGAGGGCCACCTACCTGCTCCTCTGGTTTGAAAAATGTTTGGGACTGCCACATACAGGCACTCAATCTATTCCATTTTACTGCAGGGCCACCTACCTGCTCCTCTGGTTTGAAACATTTTTGGGACTGCCACATACAGGCACTCAATCTATTCCATTTTACTGGAGGGCCACCTACCTGCTCCTCTGGTTTGAAAAATGTTTGGGACTGCCACATACAGGCACTCAATCTATTCCATTTTACTGCAGGGCCACCTACCTGCTCCTCTGGTTTGAAACATTTTTGGGACTGCCACATACAGGCACTCAATCTATTCCATTTTACTGGAGGGCCACCTACCTTCTCCTCTGGTTTGAAAAATGTTTGGGACTGCCACATACAGGCACTCAATCTATTCCATTTTACTGGAGGGCCACCTACCTGCTCCTCTGGTTTGAAAAATTTTTGGGACTGCCACATACAGGCACTCAATCTATTCCATTTTACTGCAGGGCCACCTACCTGCTCCTCTGGTTTGAAACATTTTTGGGACTGCCACATACAGGCACTCAATCTATTCCATTTTACTGGAGGGCCACCTACCTGCTCCTCTGGTTTGAAAAATGTTTGGGACTGCCACATACAGGCACTATCCAAATTAAATTGTCTCCATAGCAGCCTCCACACGTTGTCTCCATTGCTACCTCCAAAAGTCGTCCATATAGCTGCCTCCATACATCGTCCCTTTATCAAACGAGGTGTGTCAGGCAGAAATTTGGGTTGTTTTCATGGATTCCACATCAAAGTTGTTAACTTTGTCGCCACCCTGCTGTGTTATCCACAAAATATACTGGCAAACTTTTACCATTTAGGGATATTACTTCAGCGCTTCTTGCGCATCTGTTTACATTCCCCTCACCCGGCATATCCTAAACTTATAAGAACGCTACTACACTTGATCTTATACAAAAGGTTCTTAGAAGTGCTGTTTGGGGAGTAGCCTAGAGACAGGGGCTTGGATTGGCGAAAGCTCGCCTGGCAGCGGAGCGCCAGCTCCATGCGCATCATGCGCTTCTTGCGCATCTGTTTACATTCCCCTCACCCGCCATATCCCAAACTTATAAGAACGCTACTACACTTAACTTGGTGCAGGCTGGGACCGAGTCTGACCCTGGGGCTGGTCATATACTGCCGACGCAGAGAATTGCGGGGCCTACCTCGGTCCAGGTCTCAAAGGCCTACTATACCTCCTCCCACCCCTCCTCCACCTCCTCCTCCTCCGAATTACCATCCGTGGGCATGGCGCCATCAGTCGGTAGCTCTAGGCACAGCAGCAGTGCCGTCGCTAAGCGACAGCAGGCGGTGCTGAAACTGCTGAGCCTAGGCGATAAAAGGCACACCGCCCAAGAGCTATTACAGGGCATTCCACATCAAAGTTGTTAACTTTGTCGCCACCCTGCTGTGTAATCCACAAAATATACTTGCAAACTTTTACCATTTAGGGATATTATTTCAGCGCTTCTTGCGCATCTGTTTACATTCCCCTCACCCGCCATATCCTAAAATTATAAGAACGCTACTACACTTGATCTTATACAAAAGGTTCTTAGAAGTGCTGTTTGGGGAGTAGCCTAGAGACAGGGGCTTGGATTGGCGAAAGCTCGCCTGGCTGCAGAGCGCCAGCTCCATCCCAAGATCCAACTAACATAGTTGCAGCACCTTTAATCTACTACTAGTTCACTGCCTCCATAATAATAATAATAATAATCTTTATTTATATAGCGTCATCATATTCTGTAGCGCTTTACAAATCATAGGAAACAAATACAAATGTAATGTAACAGAGCACAACATTTGTATGGAACAACAGGAGTGAGGTCCCTGCTCGCCAGAGCTTACGGTTTATGAAGATGATGGGGTAACACGAGGTAAAAGAATATTTAATGGTCAAGCCATTCTTCTTAGGGAATAGAAAAAAATATAATAAATGGAATTGCTGTCGCTTGAACCACTCAGCCGTCATCTTATATACCAGGTCCAGGGTGAATGGGACTGCAGAGAAGTCTGGTGCCTGTTGGTTGCTGGATAACAGATGGGAGGACGACACAGGACGGGTTAGTAGAAGAGTTAAAACTTCATGCAGTTAATGAGTGTTATAGGCTTGCCTAAAGAAATGGGTTTTAAGAGCACGTTTGAAACTTTGGAGGTTAGGTATTAGTCTGATAGTCCGGGGCAGAGCATTCCATAGAATTGGTGCAGCTCTAGAGAAGTCTTGGAGACGCGAGTGGGAGGTCCGCACTAGGGTAGAGGTTAATCTAAGATCACTGGCGGATCTAAGAGCACGGGTTGGGCGATAGACTGAGATAAGAGAGGAGAGGTAGGGGGGTGCAGCATTATACAGAGCTTTATGGATGAGGGTTATTATTATTTTAAACTGTATTCGAAAGGAGACTGGCAGCCAGTGCAGCGACTGGCATGAACTGTAAGCATACATGGTCCCCTTATCAAACGAGCTGTGTCAGGCAGAATTTTGGGTTGTTTTCATGGCTTCCATGTTAACTTTGTCGCCACCCTGCTGTGTAATCCACAAAATATACTGGCAAACTTTTATCATGTACCGATATTATTTGAGCGCTTCTTGCTCACCTCCTTTGGTTCCTCTCTGACACCCATTGGTTTGAAGCCTGAGTCCAATTAGGGTATGTCGCCATGCCACTCTCTAGCCTGCTGCCGCTGCCTCTGCATGCCGTCCCCTATAGTGTCAGGGTCAATTATTGGATGTTTTAGATGCTATCTAGCTTCATTCTGTCACTCTGTCATGGCCATGCTGTTGCCCATAATTTTGGCATAATGGTGCGATTAGGCAGCCTCAGAGGCATCCATGCATGCTGCCCCTGCTGTTTCCTGTCCATTTCCGTGGTGTTTCCATCCTTTTCTGAGGTTCCCAGGTGTTTGGCCAAGCTTCCCTGTGCAGAGCCTTGGTCCCCTTGAAAAATGCTCGAGTCTCCCATTGACTTCAATGGGGTTCGTTATTCGAGACGAGCACTCGAGCATCGGGAAAAGTTCGTCTCGAATAACGAGTACCCGAGCATTTTAGTGTTCGCTCATCTCTAGTGAACAACCATTAAAATCGTTATTTAAGAGTTTTTTTTATTTAAAGTTTTAAAATGTACAATTTTCTTTAATAATAGTTTGACATCAAAGACTCCGCCACTACAGTTTGTTTAATTGAATATTAATGCTGCTGCATCATCATAATATATAAATTACTTTCTGGCACAAAGAGCTTTGAGAAAAGATGATGAGGAATTTCTATTACATGGGGAGATGCATTTGGCAGTCAAATTATTCTTTAAAAATTATGTAAAAATAAATATAGGATGGAGAATCTTTGTATTTGTTGGAAACAGACTTTAAGGGTACATTCACACAGCCATATGCCTGCACCCGTAGGGCTGGAAAAGAGGAGAAGGTGACCCCTCCCCCCTCCATAAAGAAAAGCGTAGACACGGCCGCTCACACGGCCTCCATTTCCATCTATGGGGACTTATATGCAGCCGCAAATTTGCAACCTCATATACACCCCCCAGATGGCTGTCTGAATGCACCCTAAGGAGGGGGGTTTGCGCCCCTTATAATATCTATGAGATAGATCATTGATATTTGGTCATGAGGTTGTGACGCTGGGCACTTCTACCGACCAGCTGTTATACACTACAGTCAGAAATGGTAAAACACAGCTCCACCCCGTAGTATATATACCATCCAGCCACGCCGCAGGAAGAGCTCTCCTTCACTTCAATGGCTAAATCATTACTATAGAAAAAAGAAAGAGAAAACAAAATTGTGTGTGCTCACCCCTTCAAGGTCGGTCTTGAATGTAGGCTGTGCTGGATAGTGGATGGCGCTTGGTCCGGATCCAAGGTAAGATGAGAGAAAAAATATGAAAATAAAGGAAATCCGCACTAGCCGCTGTTAAAAAGTAGAAAAAATCTTCAAGTTTATTGGTAACACATTAAAAATGTGACTTCACATGGGGACAAGTTACAGGTGACGCGTTTCGGACAGAGAGTAGTCCTTAATCATACCTGTTGGAGGAAGCATCAAGTTAGGTTTATATAATGGAGGAGAACGCCACCGGAAGTAGTGTAGTGGGTGTGTAGAGGGCGTATGAGGGGCGTGTATGAGAGTAGAGATCACATGATATTGAAATGTAGGAGGTATCAGGATCGGGCTGGAATGAAAAAGAAAGTAGAAAAAAGAGTTTTAATAAACGAACATGAGATCGTTTCTATAATTCATTCCTTTGGGAAAGCGGGTATCAAGTATCATGATCCAATAGGCTTCTCGCATATGGAGTTTTTTTGTGCGATCGCCACCTCGCTTCATAGGTAAAGTTTGTTCGATAGCGATGACAAACATGGTTGTCATAGAGCCATTGTGAGAGTCTCGGAAATGTTTAGATACTCCGGATATGTTCCGGGTACTAGATATATTTGATGGGTTAGATCCGGTAATGTGTTCCGCAATGCGGGCTTTGAGTTTTCTGGTGGTACACCCTATGTACTGAGTTTTGCATTGTGTGCATGATACCATATAAACAATGTATGTGGATTCACAATTGAGATGTCTGTGGATCTGATAGGTGACATCAGTAGTATAAGAAGAAAAAGTAGAAGTTTTATGCAGGAATTTGCAGAGATTGCATCTAGTTTTGCCACAGCAGACGCTGCCCTTGAAGTTTAGCCAGATATTGGTTTGCTGGTCATTGGAAAAATAGTTCGGGGAGAGTATGTTACCCAATGTGGGAGCTTTAGTTCATACACATCGGATGCCATTGAGCAAAAGTTTATCCATAACGGTGTCACAATATAAAATAGGTAGATATTTTTTTACAATGGACGTTATGGCAGTATATTGTGTGCTGAATTGTGTGGAGAACACAGGCAGCTCGTTAGTTTTAGTTTTGGCTTTGGGGGTAGCTTCAGATAAATAATGCGAGCGATCTCTGCTGTTGGTGATGTTACGTGCTCGTTGACAGAGCTTGTGTTTGTAACCTCTTTTGGATAAACGTTTAGTAATGATGGCGCATTCTTCATTGTATGCGTCAGGAGTGGAAGACGCTCTTTTGGCTCTAATGAACTCACCAACGGGTAAGTTTTTGATGGAGTGTGAGGGATGACAACTGTCTGCTTTTAATAGGGTGTTGCCCGATGTGGGTTTGCGGTAGAGTTTAGTGGAAATGGTAGAATTGTGAGTGTCCCCAGTGAGCAAAATGTCAAGGAAGGGGATACTATTTAGTTGGTGTTCATATGTAAACTTCAGATTATAGGTGTTCGTGTTAAGGTATCGCATGTACTCGACGACTGTCTCCCCACTGCCAGACCAGATGAGGAGACAGTCGTCGATGTACCTACCGTACCAGAAGATACAGTGGTGGAAAGGATTGGCTACGGAGAAGAGAAATTCCTCCTCCCACATGGCCATATAGAGATTGGCCAGAGTGGGTGAAAAACAGGCCCCCATGGGGCAACCCATTTTCTGCAAATAGAACTGATTATTAAAAATGAAAAAATTATTAGTCAACAGAAAACGCAAAACATCAATAATAAAGTCCTGGAGAATCACAGAGAAATTACCATATTTGCGTAAATGTGACGCAACGGCCCCACAAGCACCCAAATGAGGGATGCAGGTATATAGGGCCGCTACGTCACAAGTGAGCCAACTATATTGAGGGGACCAAGGTAGGTCCTTCATGGCACACAGTACTGTCTTAGAGTCCCTGATATAACCAGGTAGTCTGGTGACAAAGGGTTGTAGAAGATTGTCCAGCCACGACCCCAGTCTCTCTAGTAGGGAACCCATGCCTGATACAATAGGTCGAAATTTAGGTGGAAAAGACTCTTTATGGGTCTTAGGTAAGAGATAAAAGTTCGGACAGATGGGGTTGGCTGGAATGAGAAAATCTGCAGTCGGTTGGTCGAAGATACCGAGGGCAACTCCTTCTTCTAGGAGTTTTTTGAGATCCTTGGTGATGTCATCAGTTGGATTGGTCCGAAGTTTGTGGTATGTGGCTGAGTCACTTAGCATTTTTTGAGCCTCGATTAGGTAAAGTTCTTTATCTAAAATGACTATCGAACCCCCCTTGTCAGAGGGTCGTATTTCAATGTATGGGTTCTGTTTGAGAGACTTGATGGCTTTTCTTTGTGAGAGAGTGAGATTAGAGGATTGGTGTATATTCTTAGTATTAACTTCATGTAGAATTTTAAGGTCTCTTTCTATCAATTGTTGATAAGTGTCCATTTCTGGAATTCTTGCTTCCGTTGGATAAAAAATGGGATTTTTTCTCTTAATAAACTTGGTGGTGTTGTGAATTTCAGAAACGGTTTGGAAATTGGTATGACTATCCTGTAAGCTGATCAGTTGGCATATATTATACTGGAGACTAAAGTCCATATTGAGGTCAAAATTGTATTTTACCGTTTCATTGATAAATTGATTGCGATCAGTATCGATGTCAGGTTGATTTAATGGATTAGTATCCGTTTGGGAGAAATGTCTCTTAACCGTCAGTAGACGAACAAATTTATTGACATCACATTATGTTTTAAAAAGATAAAAATTCTTGGTCGGTGCAAAGCCCAATCCATTGGACAGGACTTTGAGCTGGTGGTTAGAGAGAACGCAAGCGGATAGGTTGATGACATCGTTGAAGGTGGTATCCGAGTCTGATGTTACTTTCTCTGTGTCTGTCTGGTTGTATAAGTTGTGCCTTCGTTTGTTGTGTTTTTTCCCCGCCCTCCTGGTTTTCTTGTAGCGTTTTTTAGGATGGTCGGGGGAAGATCGTTTTTTGGAAGAGATGCATTAAGTTGTGATGTGCTTTGTGATGGCATATCACTGGAATCTGTGTTATTGTCCGATTCATATTCAGATGAAGAGAAGGTAACATGACCTGGAGTGTTTTGCCCTTGTCTGCGGTTTCTGGAGGAGGATCTGTATTTTCTCTTCAGGTCTTTAATAGAGGTATATACGGTATCTGTAGAGTAATCATGATAATCACGATTGAATTTCGTTTTCTTAGTGTTAGTAATTTCCATTTCCAATTTGTTAAGGTTGTCTTGTATTTTAGTGGTGATCTCTTGAAATTTAATTGAAGACACAGTTTCCATAAGTGAAGATTTGATTTTCTCTATATTAATTTGTGCTTCGTTAAGGAGGGTCTTTTCTTGGTTAATGATGAGTGTCATGAGTTTCAAAGAACATTCAGATAGTGCGTTATTCCAATCCTTCATGAAGTTTTGTCCATAATCTGATGTAGGGAATTTTTTGATGCGAAGACCCCGCGGTATCATTGATTTGTCTAGGTAGTTTTGTAGGGTGGTAAAATCCCACCATAGCCTAAGACGGTTGGTGAGGGTTTTTTCAAGATTTTTTGTAAGATCCCGTACGTGGCCACCTAGATCTTGTGGGTTATCTATCAGGGAGAAAATTTGTGAGACTCTGTTGAGACGTATGGGGTCATTTGAAAAATGGTCATCTTGATTTACAAGACACACTGCAGTCGGTGGGTTCTCCATAGGTGAAAAAACAGAAGAAAAAATGGAGTAATTTCAAATATAAGGTGAGTAAATGAGACACATCAAAAATATGGTTAATGTGGCACTCCTAGTGTATGTAGAAAAATTTTTTTTATATAGTTTGGAGTGCGGTAACTATTGTATCAATAGACGCACACAATGGAGGGGGAGCAAAAAAACACACACACAGGGCCGGAGCATAGCAATAGAAAAAAGAAAGAGAAAACAAAATTGTGTGTGCTCACCCCTTCAAGGTCGGTCTTGAATGTAGGCTGTGCTGGATAGTGGATGGCGCTTGGTCCGGATCCAAGGTAAGATGAGAGAAAAAATATGAAAATAAAGGAAATCCGCACTAGCCGCTGTTAAAAAGTAGAAAAAATCTTCAAGTTTATTGGTAACACATTAAAAATGTGACATCACATGGGGACAAGTTACAGGTGACGCGTTTCGGACAGAGAGTAGTCCTTAATCATACCTGTTGGAGGAAGCATCAAGTTAGGTTTATATAATGGAGGAGAACGCCACCGGAAGTAGTGTAGTGGGTGTGTAGAGGGCGTATGAGGGGCGTGTATGAGAGTAGAGATCACATGATATTGAAATGTAGGAGGTATCAGGATCGGGCTGGAATGAAAAAGAAAGTAGAAAAAAGAGTTTTAATAAACGAACATGAGATCGTTTCTATAATTCATTCCTTTGGGAAAGCGGGTATCAAGTATCATGATCCAATAGGCTTCTCGCATATGGAGTTTTTTTGTGCGATCGCCACCTCGCTTCATAGGTAAAGTTTGTTCGATAGCGATGACAGACATGGTTGTCATAGAGCCATTGTGAGAGTCTCGGAAATGTTTAGATACTCCGGATATGTTCCGGGTACTAGATATATTTGATGGGTTAGATCCGGTAATGTGTTCCGCAATGCGGGCTTTGAGTTTTCTGGTGGTACACCCTATGTACTGAGTTTTGCATTGTGTGCATGATACCATATAAACAATGTATGTGGATTCACAATTGAGATGTCTGTGGATCTGATAGGTGACATCAGTAGTATAAGAAGAAAAAGTAGAAGTTTTATTCAGGAATTTGCAGAGATTGCATCTAGTTTTGCCACAGCAGACGCTGCCCTTGAAGTTTAGCCAGATATTGGTTTGCTGGTCATTGGAAAAATAGTTAGGGGAGAGTATGTTACCCAATGTGGGAGCTTTAGTTGATACACATCGGATGCCATTGAGCAAAAGTTTATCCATAACGGTGTCAAAATTTAAAATAGGTAGATATTTTTTTACAATGGACGTTATGGCAGTATATTGTGTGCTGAATTGTGTGGAGAACACAGGCAGCTCGTTAGTTTTAGTTTTGGCTTTGGGGGTAGCTTCAGATAAATAATGCGAGCGATCTCTGCTGTTGGTGATGTTACGTGCTCGTTGACAGAGCTTGTGTTTGTAACCTCTTTTGGATAAACGTTTAGTAATGATGGCGCATTCTTCATTGTATGCGTCAGGAGTGGAAGACGCTCTTTTGGCTCTAATGAACTCACCAACGGGTAAGTTTTTGATGGAGTGTGAGGGATGACAACTGTCTGCTTTTAATAGGGTGTTGCCCGATGTGGGTTTGCGGTAGAGTTTAGTGGAAATGGTAGAATTGTGAGTGTCCCCAGTGAGCAAAATGTCAAGGAAGGGGATACTATTTAGTTGGTGTTCATATGTAAACTTCAGATTATAGGTGTTCGTGTTAAGGTATCGCATGTACTCGACGACTGTCTCCCCACTGCCAGACCAGATGAGGAGACAGTCGTCGATGTACCTACCGTACCAGAAGATACAGTGGTGGAAAGGATTGGCTACGGAGAAGAGAAATTCCTCCTCCCACATGGCCATATAGAGATTGGCCAGAGTGGGTGAAAAACAGGCCCCCATGGGGCAACCCATTTTCTGCAAATAGAACTGATTATTAAAAATGAAAAAATTATTAGTCAACAGAAAACGCAAAACATCAATAATAAAGTCCTGGAGAATCACAGAGAAATTACCATATTTGCGTAAATGTGACGCAACGGCCCCACAAGCACCCAAATGAGGGATGCAGGTATATAGGGCCGCTACGTCACAAGTGAGCCAACTATATTGAGGGGACCAAGGTAGGTCCTTCATGGCACACAGTACTGTCTTAGAGTCCCTGATATAACCAGGTAGTCTGGTGACAAAGGGTTGTAGAAGATTGTCCAGCCACGACCCCAGTCTCTCTAGTAGGGAACCCATGCCTGATACAATAGGTCGAAATTTAGGTGGAAAAGACTCTTTATGGGTCTTAGGTAAGAGATAAAAGTTCGGACAGATGGGGTTGGCTGGAATGAGAAAATCTGCAGTCGGTTGGTCGAAGATACCGAGGGCAACTCCTTCTTCTAGGAGTTTTTTGAGATCCTTGGTGATGTCATCAGTTGGATTGGTCCGAAGTTTGTGGTATGTGGCTGAGTCACTTAGCATTTTTTGAGCCTCGATTAGGTAAAGTTCTTTATCTAAAATGACTATCGAACCCCCCTTGTCAGAGGGTCGTATTTCAATGTATGGGTTCTGTTTGAGAGACTTGATGGCTTTTCTTTGTGAGAGAGTGAGATTAGAGGATTGGTGTATATTCTTAGTATTAACTTCATGTACAATTTTAAGGTCTCTTTCTATCAATTGTTGATAAGTGTCCATTTCTGGAATTCTTGCTTCCGTTGGATAAAAAATGGGATTTTTTCTCTTAATAAACTTGGTGGTGTTGTGAATTTCAGAAACGGTTTGGAAATTGGTATGACTATCCTGTAAGCTGATCAGTTGGCATAACTCAGTGCAAAACTCAGTACATAGGGTGTACCACCAGAAAACTCAAAGCCCGCATTGCGGAACACATTACCGGATCTAACCCATCAAATATATCTAGTACCCGGAACATATCCGGAGTATCTAAACATTTCCGAGACTCTCACAATGGCTCTATGACAACCATGTCTGTCATCGCTATCGAACAAACTTTACCTATGAAGCGAGGTGGCGATCGCACAAAAAAACTCCATATGCGAGAAGCCTATTGGATCATGATACTTGATACCCGCTTTCCCAAAGGAATGAATTATAGAAACGATCTCATGTTCGTTTATTAAAACTCTTTTTTCTACTTTCTTTTTCATTCCAGCCCGATCCTGATACCTCCTACATTTCAATATCATGCGATCTCTACTCTCATACACGCCCCTCATACGCCCTCTACACACCCACTACACTACTTCCGGTGGCGTTCTCCTCCATTATATAAACCTAACTTGATGCTTCCTCCAACAGGTATGATTAAGGACTACTCTCTGTCCGAAACGCGTCACCTGTAACTTGTCCCCATGTGATGTCACATTTTTAATGTGTTACCAATAAACTTGAAGATTTTTTCTACTTTTTAACAGCGGCTAGTGCGGATTTCCTTTATTTTCATATTTTTTCTCTAAATCATTACTAGTTAAAGGAAAACTACTAAAATAAAGAATACTTTTACCAGGGACACGTACTCATAGATCCAGGCAACCTGATTGTGGAAATTTCTTATGTTTGTTATCCATGGCCTTCCAAACTTCCAAAAATCAAAGTTAAAAATGATGCTAATGAGCTATAATGGCTCTGGGGGTGTTACCAGAGCCTTTCCGTGCTCTGTAACACACCTCCTTCCACACACCCCCCCTTCCCTGCTACCTGCTGTAATCTCACACAGTGGGGAAGGGGAAGGGCTTCTGCCTCATTATCATTATTTAAAAGTTGATTTTAGAAGTAAAGAGCCCAAGTATAACACATATAAGAAGATTACCCAAGTCACTGAGCCTAAATCTATGGGTAAGTATCCCTGGTTTATCATGCTTGATTCTGATGGTAGATTTCCTTTAATTGGCCACATTTTATTTTACTTGATGTCTATTAAAAAAAAAAACAAAAAAAAAACCTAAATACTGTATCCTTACAATCCATTTAGATAAAGGGTTTACAATGATCAGCAAATGTTGGCAATAGGGACCTATCAATGTCCGACCTATCAATGATTTTGCTAGACGGATGCTTTGCAACCCTCCTCATATTTCAACAGCTCACAGCCTAATGTAAAGCCATATAATGAGAGATTGTGGTAACAATGTAACGTAATACCTGCCGCCTGTTAGTCCAATAGCCTACAGATCCAGAGGAAGTGCTTTTAGCAACCTTTGTTTTTCTAATCGCTCGTAGTAGGTACTGTACATCTCATTAGAAATGTATTCCTAATCTTTACTAATTAATAGAAAAATGTTTGTTATTTATGTTGGTAAATGATAAGGCACAGCAGGATAACTGCAGGCATGAGCGCTCAGAATTAAGCAAGCATAGCACAGGGAGCAATACACCGCTTGCTGCTAAATCATTTACTAATTGTCATTCCATGTACGATATACAAGGCCTGGAGCCTTGTACCCAAGTAACAGAGGAAGAGGTAGAAGAATGTGTCAACATGTCATCTACCAATAACCTACTAATTTAGAAAATTGTCAATGTTAATATGTATAATAATAAAAGAAAACAAAGTTTGCGTTGTCTGTTGTGAATTGCTACAAATTGAAATATCTTGCATCTACAGTAATTGCCATGAAGCTTCTGTATACAGAGTGGTCCTATACCAGTGATGGCAAACCTTTTCCAGAACAATTGCCCAAATTACAACTAAAACCCATTTATTTATTGCAAATTGCCAACACAGCAATTTAAGCAGTTACTTATTGCTCTCTGTTCTACCATAAATTCAACAGAAGAAGGACCTCCATGGATTAACTGCTCGTCTGTACCTTCTCAATCTTTCTACAGTCTGAAGAAGCCAAGGATGTTTTGCAATCTACATTGCCTGTGACTGCAGGTGAATTCTTTAAGTTGTATCTGGTGAACTGGTTGGGGCAATGTGGCCTGCGTGCCCAAAGAGAGGGCTCTGAGTGCCACCTCTGGCACCCATGCCATAGTTTCGCCACCACTGTCCTATACTGTACATGGCTATCTCAAAGCTTGTATTAACAGCCCCTGCTGTCCTAGGCACTAGGTCTAGACATACCCCTATTAAAGGCCTTTTTATACTGGGCAATTATCACCGTTCACATTACTACGTTTTATAAGAATATTTGGTCTCTTGATATAATTTTGTGATATGATTCAAGAGCACAGCAGTGGTAGGAGACTCCCCCGTGATCCAAATTCAGGGGCATGATTACTCCTAGACAATTTGGATAAAACTGTTCCAATGTATCTGGTATTTTTAAATACTGGAAGCTGGTCATGCTGGTTCAGGTAATACAATCAAAACCATCCCTGACCATTAGAAGTGTTTTAGATTTTGAAATTAGAAAACAGGTATCCTAAAGGCTTAAACTACAAATATCATGTATTTTTTAATTAATGTCTATGTAGATCATTATTTTTGTTGTTTCATATTTACTACTTTTCCTAATATTTTGCAGTGAGGTGACTTTTGGAGTTGTGACACTTCATGTCACATGGTGGATGTAGAATAGGTACGAGTAAGGACCATACTTGTTCAACACTTCTTACCTGCTTTTTTTTTTTAGCACAAATGTGGTGTTGTTTTGAACCTACTTTTGTATATCTACAGAAAAGAGAAGATGTCTGTGCTGCTCACAGTGACCAATCACAGAGCAGCTTTCATTTTAAGAGAGAAATCAAATATGAAATCTGTACTGTGATTGGTTGCTATGAGTAACCATGACAGTTATTGCTTGTGCTGGGCCTTGTTATCCCAGGGATGTGTGTACAGGTTAAGGTTGGTGGGGGCCCCTGGGCGCAAAATCTGGTGGACGCCCCCACTGAGTGCAGCGTCCATACACGTCCTCCTGCTAACTATCCACTATCCCCATAGAAACACCGCTACATACAGCCGCCTCATCCGCAGTAACACAGCTACATACAGCCACTTCATCCCTAGTAACACAGCTACATACAGCCGCCTCACCCCCAGTAACACAGCTACATACAGCCGCCTCACCCCCAGTAACACCGCTACATACAGCCGCCTCATCACCAGTAACACAGTTACATACAGCCGTCTGGCCCCCAGTAACACTGTTACATACAGCCGCCTCATCACCAGTAACACAGCTACATACAGCCGCCTCACCCCCAGTAACGCAGCTACATACAGCCGCCTCGCCCCCAGTAACGCAGCTACATACAGCCGCCTCGCCCCCAGTAACACAGCTACATGCAGCCACCTCGCCCCCAGTAACAGAGCTACATACAGCCGCCTCGCCCCCAGAAACACAGCTACATACAGCCGCCTCATCACCAGTAACAGAGCTACATACAGCCGCCTCACCCCCAGTAACACAGCTACATACAGCAGCCTCATCACCAGTAACACAGCTACACACAGCCGCCTCACCCCCAGTAACACAGCAACATACAGCCGCCTCACCCCCGATAACACATCTTTATATCTACCTTCACCTACCAGATATGCAGTCCCATCTAACATATACCTCATCCCGCACCAGACATGCAGTCCCGCAGTTTATACAATTACACACTAATATATTCACACCTTTATATACACACATAAAGTTCTACACTTGTATGCTTGCACCCATATATATGCTGATCTACTGGGATCTATAAACTGCTGATCTACTGGGATTTTCACGCACAACCATCTCTAGGGTTTACAGAGAATGGTCCGAAAAAGAAAAAACATCCAGTGAGCGGCAGTTCTGTGGGCGGAAATGCCTTGTTGATGCCAGAGGTCAGAGGAGAATGGGCAGACTGGTTCGAGCTGATAGAAAGGCAACAGTGACTCAAATCGTCACCCGTTACAACCAAGGTAGGCAGAAGAGCATCTCTGAACGCACAGTACGTCGAACTTTGAGGCAGATGGGCTACAGCAGCAGAAGACCACACCGGGTGCCACTCCTTTCAGCTAAGAACAGGAAACTGAGGCTACAATTTGCACACGCTCATCGAAATTGGACAGTAGAAGATTGAAAAAACGTTGCCTGGTCTGATGAGTCTCGATTTCTGCTGCGACATTCGGATGGTAGGGTCAGAATTTGGCGCCAACAACATGAAAGCATGGATCCATCCTGCCTTGTATCAACTGTTCAGGCTGGTGGTGGTGGTGTCATGGTGTGGGGAATATTTTCTTGGCACTCTTTGGGCCCCTTGGTACCAATTGAGCATCGTTGCAACGCCACAGCCTACCTGAGTATTGTTGCTGACCATGTCCATCCCTTTATGACCACAATGTACCCAACATCTGATGGCTACTTTCAGCAGGATAATGCGCCATGTCATAAAGCTGGAATCATCTCAGACTGGTTTCTTGAACATGACAATGAGTTCACTGTACTCAAATGGCCTCCACAGTCACCAGATCTCAATCCAATACAGCATCTTTGGGATGTGGTGGAACGGGAGATTCGCATCATGGATGTGCAGCCGACAAATCTGCGTCAACTGTGTGATGCCATCATGTCAATATGGACCAATATGGACCCATATGGATCTCTGAGGAATGCTTCCAGCACCTTGTTGAATCTATGCCACGAAGAATTGAGGCAGTTCTGAAGGCAAAAGGGGGTCCAATCCGTTACTAGCATGGTGTACCTAATAAAGTGGCCAGTGAGTGTATACACATATACACAGTAGATGCATATATACACATATACACAGTATATACACATATACACAGTAGATGCATATATACACATATACACAGTATATACAAGTATACACGGGGATGCAGGGATGGCTGCTTGTTCCGGCGGGGGGGGGGGGGGGGGGAGGTGAGCACGAGCGGGATTGAGAGCTGGAGGGGAGGCCTGGCCATGCAGCAGAATGGGCGGGCAGGGAGGCGGGAACCTGTACCAGGGGGCGGACGGCTCGGCCATGCAGCTGAAGGGCGGACAGGGAGGCGGTAACTTGACAGGCAGACGGGGAGGCCATGCAGGGGGATATGCGGGTAGGGGGTCACCTGTGTCGGGCGGACGGCTCAGGGATATGGCGGCTGAGGAGTCAGGGCCCGGGGGGCGTGAACTGGTGGGGGCCCCGGGGCTTGAACCCCGGGAGCCCTGCCTATAATCCGGCCCTGTGTGTGTACATGTGATAACTGGGCAGTTTGGCTTCTTCACATGGTAAGGGGCAACCACATGCCTTGTTGATGCCAGAGGTCAGAGGAGAATGGGCAGACTGGTTCGAGCTGATGGAAAGGCAACAGTGACTCAAATCGTCACCCGTTACAACCAAGGTAGGCAGAAGAGCATCTCTGAACGCACAGTACGTCGAACTTTGAGGCAGATGGGCTACAGCAGCAGAAGACCACACCGGGTGCCACTCCTTTCAGCTAAGAAAAGGAAACTGAGGCTACAATTTGCACACGCTCATTGAAATTGGACAGTAGAAGATTGAAAAAACGTTGCCTGGTCTGATGAGTCTCGATTTCTGCTGCGACATTCGGATGGTAGGGTCAGAATTTGGCGCCAACAACATGAAAGCATGGATCCATCCTGCCTTGTATCAACTGTTCAGGCTGGTGGTGGTGGTGTCATGGTGTGGGGAATATTTTCTTGGCACTCTTTGGGCCCCTTGGTACCAATTGAGCATCATTGCAACGCCACAGCCTACCTGAGTATTGTTGCTGACCATGTCCATCCCTTTATGACCACAATGTACCCAACATCTGATGGCTACTTTCAGCAGGATAATGCGCCATGTCATAAAGCTGGAATCATCTCAGACTGGTTTCTTGAACATGACAATGAGTTCACTGTACTCAAATGGCCTCCACAGTCACCAGATCTCAATCCAATACAGCATCTTTGGGATGTGGTGGAACGGGAGATTCGCATCATGGATGTGCAGCCGACAAATCTGCGTCAACTGTGTGATGCCATCATGTCAATATGGACCAATATGGACCCATATGGATCTCTGAGGAATGCTTCCAGCACCTTGTTGAATCTATGCCACGAAGAATTGAGGCAGTTCTGAAGGCAAAAGGGGGTCCAATCCGTTACTAGCATGGTGTACCTAATAAAGTGGCCAGTGAGTGTATACACATATACACAGTAGATGCATATATACACATATACACAGTATATACACATATACACAGTAGATGCATATATACACATATACACAGTATATACAAGTATACACGGGGATGCAGGGATGGCTGCTTGTTCCGGCGGGGGGGGGGGGGGGGAGGTGAGCACGAGCGGGATTGAGAGCGGGAGGGGAGGCCTGGCCATGCAGCAGAATGGGCGGGCAGGGAGGCGGGAACCTGTACCAGGGGGCGGACGGCTCGGCCATGCAGCTGAAGGGCGGACAGGGAGGCGGTAACTTGACAGGCAGACGGGGAGGCCATGCAGGGGGATATGCGGGTAGGGGGTCACCTGTGTCGGGCGGACGGCTCAGGGATATGGCGGCTGAGGAGTCAGGGCCCGGGGGGCGTGAACTGGTGGGGGCCCCGGGGCTTGAACCCCGGGAGCCCTGCCTATAATCCGGCCCTGTGTGTGTACATGTGATAACTGGGCAGTTTGGCTTCTTCACATGGTAAGGGGCAACCACTGGGGCAGCTGCATCCATAGGGGCAGTTATTGGACTGTGTTCCCTTAAGACTGTGTGATATATGATGTGTACAGACCCTGCATGGACCTTGATCCTCAAACCAAAGAAGACACAATAAATACACAAAACGCACTTCATTGGGAATTACATGGCCAAATCTTTATTTATAATCCCACCCTATGGCAGACCCCCGACTCACGAAGAGTCACCCTTACCACTCAGGAGAGGAAAAAACCCCTGTGGGGGAAACCTCTAGGGAAGCCATGGCTGAAGGGTCGCCCTTCCTCTGGGCTTAGAGGGTCACTGCCAATAAATATCTCTCACCCAATTTATAGTGGAATAATTTGGCTGATCTGGTGGTGGATGTCCCTTCCTCCCTCGCAGCTCCAGGTCTGAGGCAGACAACCCCTTGAAGAGGATGGCGGCGCTGTGGTGATGAGTCCTGGGCTGATGGGGCGTCCCTGCTAGAACCTCCAAATTGCATCAAGGTAGGTATATTGTAGGTAGTCAAGCTCAAGGTCCAATGGCACAAAATGGCAGCGGGCACAGCAGTGCGCCAGATATTATGGAACATTCAGTAATTATGACATCAGCACAACATCTGTGACCACTGAGGGCGTGTCTACACGTGTCATACATTATGATGTCACACACAGGGAGGGATCTGAAGGATTAACCCTTTAATAGCTGAAAATATGTCTCATTACACTGGGAAAAAATGTGTACTTGTACCTTGGATTGGTAGTGAATTAATGGAATGTCCTATTTAGTGTGGGCCCCAAATACTGATTTCATCTATTTTATGTATAGTATATAGTAACTTATGACTTTCTTGTCATTATGTGGTTTGTGCTGAGGGCTTGGTTACCAGTTTATTTTTAGTTTGCATGTGTAATAATTTCCCACCTACTTGTGGACAAGGGATCAGGGTGCAGGCAATGCTAGATCTTGAGATGGTGAGTAACCACCAGACACCACAAAGACCACCAGTGACATTAAAATAAATTGATCCTGTCAGGAGATTCTCTGCTATTTGTGAATCATTTTATAGTAAGATACCTATGTGAACCCTTCTTATATGTTTCTTCATGTGGAACTCTATGTTGTCCATGAAAAAAATAGTGGACCTCGATCAGACTAAGGCTGCGTTTGAAACGCAAGGCAAACACCACTTGTGAATGCAATCGGGCCGAGCGCTGCCCAGGGAGCTAGTGTTGCGTTTTTAAACGCTAGTGGTATGTGTTACTGCACCCTGAAATAAGATTCTGATTCTTGTCTGTGTAGAGGATCAGCACATGTGTGCTCTGGTGTTTCCACAAATCCATTCAACTACACAGTAGAATCCACCTGTAAAAACTGATCTGTTAGAGTGCACACCCTAAGGGTGATGTCACACATGGCGTTTTGAAACCATTTTTGGTGCGTTTTTAAGCAGTCCGTTAAAACGCATGCGTTTTTGTCCGTGTTTTATTGCGCAAATTCAGAAAACCTGTCAAAAACGGATGCGATTTCAAAAAAACGCATGCGGTTTTTTACGGATTGCTTAAAAACGGACCAAAAACGGTTTCAAACGCCATGTGTGGCATCACCCTAAGGCCGGCGGCACACGTGGTGTTTTGAACCCGTTTTTTTGGTTAAAAAACACATCCGTTTTTGACTAGTCTTAATTAAGATAATTGGTAAAACCTGTCAAAAATGGGTGCGTTTTAAAAAAACGCATGCGTTTTTAAACACATGCGTTTTTTTTACGGACTGCTAAAAAAAGGGCCCAAAAACGGGTTCAAAACGCTCCATGTGCCGCCGGCCTAGGGCCACATTCGCACGATGTATGCCCACCGTACCGTAGTACGGCGGGCATACATCGGCGCTGGGAAGAAGAGGAGAGCGCTGCTCACCCCCGCCCCTCTCCATAGGAATACACAGCACATGGTGCAGTATTCCGTCGAAAGATAGAACATGTCCTATCTTATTACGGGCTACGGAACGGTGCCGCCCGTGTGCGGCGCCGTATATAAGTCGGCCATATATATGTCCCCCATATGTTCGCGTGAATGTAGCCTAAGGGTAGTGGCACACTAAGGATGATGCTACACATGACGTTTTTGGTCCGTTTTTAAACATGCTTTTTCAGTCTATTTAAATCGCTTCCGTTTTTAAAACGCAGCAGTTTTTGACCGTTTTACATCCGTTTGGCTGTTTATCTTAATAGATAATAAGGTTCAAAGCAGCCAAACGCATGGTAAATGGTAAAAAACTGATGCGTTTTTAAATGGACGGAAAACGCATGCCTAAAAACTGACCAAATACGCCATGTGTAGCATCATCCTCAGTGTGCATGGTGGCTTACTCATAGTTATAATGCCAGGGCTCATAGGCCAGCATATAATGGAGTTCCCGTCTCTCTAGCGCCGCTGGATACATGAGTGTGCCGGCTCACAACACACATGTATTACTACTGGTATTGACCTTTCATGACCGATAAGTTGGCTCATTAATAGGTCCTGTTCATGCAGCACTGCCAAAAAAGTGTGAAACTACTGAAAAAATGTCTTATATTCTAGGTTCTTGAAAGTAGCCACCCTCTGCTTTGATTACTGCTTTGCACACTCTTGCCATTCTCTTGATGAGCTTCAAGAGGAAGTCACCAGAAAAAGTTCTCACATCACAGGTGTGCCGTGTCAGGTTTTTTAAATTATTATTTAGATTTTTATTAATTGCATACAAAAATAACAAGAGATTAAAAAGAGAAAAAGAAATTCCTGTCAGGTTTAATGAGTGTGATTTCTTGCCTTTTAAATGGGGTTGGGACCACCATGTTGTGATGGCCAAAAGTCAGGTGGATACACAACTGATGGTCCTACTGATGTTAGACTGTTAGAATTTGTATTATGGCTAGAAAAAAATCATCTAAGTAAAGAAAAATGGGTGGCCATCATTACTTTAAGAAATGAAGGTCAGACAGTCCAAAAAATTGGAAAAACTTTGAAAGTGTTCCCAAGTGCAGTTGCAAAAAAGAAACTGGCTCACATGAGAACTGCCCCAGGAAAGGAAGACCAAGCGTCACCTCTGCTGCGGAGGATATGTTCATCAGACACATCTCAACAGCAACTGGTAGGGGGGGACTGTGTGCAGCAGCCTTCATGGTAAAATAGCTGCTAGGAAACCACTGCTAAGGACAGGCAACAAGCAGATAAAGAACTGGGCTAAAGAACTAAAGGAATGGACATTAGACCGTTGGAAATCAGTGCTTTGGTCTGATGAGTACAAATTTGGGATCTTTGGTTCCAACCAACGTGTCTTGTTGCAACGCAAAAAAGGTGAAGGAATGGACTCTACATGCCTGGTGCCCACCGTGAAGCATGGAGGAGGAGGTGTGGTGGTGTAGGGGTGCTTTGCTGGTGACACTGTTTGGGATTTCCTATCCAGTTTGCGTTTAGTTGGACCATCATTTATTTTTCAACAGGACAATGACCCCAAACACACCTCCAGGCTGTGTATGGGCTATTTGACAAAGAAGGAGAGTGATGGGGTGCTACGCCAGATGACCTGGCCTCCAAAGTCCAGACCTGTACCCAATCGAGATGGTTTGGGGTGAGCTGGACCGCAGAGTGAAGACAAAAGGGCCAACAAGTGCTAAGCATCTCTGGAAACTCCTTCAAGACTGTTGGAAGGCCTTTTCAGGTGACTACCTCTTGAATGCCAAAAGTGTGCAGAGTAGTAATCAAAGCAAAAAGTGGCTACTTTGAAGAACCTAGAAAATAAGACATATTTTCAGTTGTTTCCCACTTTTTTGTTAAGTATATAATTCCACATGTGTTAATTCATAGTTTTGATGTCTTCAACAATTTTTATAGTCATGAAAATACACAAAACTCTATGAACGTGAAGGTGTGTCGAAACTACTACTATCCTGCATATATGGGCACAGTTTAGTACTTCTGCTCCTATCCTATATATTTATATGGGCACAGCTCAGTACCAGTAATAAATCCAGGTTGATGGATATAAATTGAAGATTTTCCTTTCATATCTGTCATCATGAACAAGTGATGGCTTTCATCAAATATATCTTGTTGTAAACTTAAAGGGAACATATCAGGTAAATATGGGACACTAAACTACCCATGGACTTTATGGACTAGTGGTATAGTGTCCGGGGCTCTCAGCGCCTTTCTGATGCGGCTAGTGAAGCTGGAGTAGTACACCCTGACTTCACAGCACAAGTGCTGTAGGTATCCAGTATGCACTATGAAGATGGGGTGTTATTCCACCTTCATTGAAGCATTGAGGGAGGAGGTGCTGAGAGCTCCAAATGTGAGTCCTAAGTGCCTGACCAGACTTGCATCTGGCAAAGTATAAACACCCATAATGACCTGTGGGCAGTTTATTGTCCCAAATCCGACTGCCAGGTTCTCTTTAACAAATCCAAGATGCTGCTGGTAGAAGTCAGAGCGGCACTGGTCATACGGAAGAGACAGGAAATGTGTATGAGTACAGAGAGGTCTCTAGTAAGTCAATACATCTACCACAATATGGACAATGTATGGTAAACTATTGGTACACCTTGAATGGGGCCCACTAGGGGTTGGTCCCCCCCCCCCCATGCTGAGCCCCTAACTACGCCTCTGACTAGCACCCACTCAAAATTCGCTGCCACCACCTACACTTTACCTATTAAATAAGAAGGCGAATAGACGACCTGTCTACGTAAATCACTCAACAATTTGGAAACCCAAACATAGAGATAAACCAATTAACTACAGGCGGTCCCCTACTTAAGAACACCCAACTTACAGACGTCCCCTAGTTACAAACGGACATCTGGATTTTGGTAATTTACTGAACTTTTGCCTTAGGCTACAATAAACTACTGTAACAGTTATCAAAGGCGTCTGTAATAAAGCTTTATTGGTAATGCTGGTTCTTATGACAACCCAACATTTTCAAATCCAATTGTCACAGAGACCAAAAAAATTTTGGCTGTGTTTACAATGATAAAGTATACAGTTCCGACTTACATACAGATTCAACTTAAGAACATACCTATCCTGTACGTAACCCGGGGACTGCCTGTATAAGATTTTTCAGCAATAATACCAGTAGGGTTGTCCCTTAGGGTTCTTATTGTCACTTCTGTGTCAGTGTCTTCCTCGGTTCATGCTAGCAGATTCAGGAGATGTTGACTTTTTTTTTTATTTACTTTTTTGCTAGTCTGCACTGAGCTCTAGTGGCTGGCTGACCTGGTGTCTGCCACAACCTTCTCTCTGTACTCCGTCTTGGTTTTGCTAGAGTTACCTCTGTGTGTCTGTGATGGCCCGTCCTTTCCTCCCTATAAATATTCAGCAGACTACACTCAATGCTGGTAAAATGTCTGTCTTAGCTTCATTCACTTGTGCTGTTATATCTGCTTACTTTCTGGTGTCTTATTTCTGGACTGTGTTTCTGACATTTCTTTTGGATTGTAATTTTGTCATTGTTACTGACCCAGTTTATCCACTCTCCCTAATTGTGTTTTTTTTTGTATTTTTGTGTCAGCACAGAGACCTAAGGAGGGGTTGTCTTTTAGTTTCCCCTGGTCATTAGGACTTGCCGGGGCAATAGGCAGGCATCAGCTTTAAGGGGCTTAGCTTAGGGCTTACTGTTAAGATTTAATACATGGATGTGCAGTGCAGACATGAAAAATACAATTGACAACAATTATTAGAAAAGTAGCCATCAGATGTTGGGTACATTGTGGTCATAAAGGGATGGACATGGTCAGCAACAATACTCAGGTAGGCTGTGGCGTTGCAACGATGCTCAATTGGTACCAAGGGGCCCAAAGAGTGCCAAGAAAATATTCCCCACACCATGACACCACCACCACCAGCCTGAACCGTTGATACAAGGCAGGATGGATCCATGCTTTCATTTTGTTGACGCCAAATTCTGACCCTACCATCCGAATGTCGCAGCAGAAATCGAGACTCATCAGACCAGGCAACGTTTTTCCAATCTTCTACTGTCCAATTTCGATGAGCTTGTGCAAATTGTAGCCTCAGTTTCCTGTTCTTAGCTGAAAGGAGTGGCACCCGGTGTGATCTTCTGCTGCTGTAGCCCATCTGCCTCAAAGTTCGACGTACTGTGCGTTCAGAGATGCTCTTCTGCCTACCTTGGTTGTAACGGGTGGCGATTTGAGTCACTGTTGCCTTTCTATCAGCTCAAACCAGTCTGCCCATTCTCCTCTGACCTCTGGCATCAACAAGGCATTTCCGCCCACAGAACTGCCGCTCACTGGATGTTTTTTCTTTTTCGGACCATTCTCTGTAAACCCTAGAGATGGTTGTGCGTGAAAATCCCAGTAGATCAGCAGTTTCTGAAATACTCAGACCAGCCCTTCTGGCACCAACAACCATGCCACGTTCAAAGGCACTCAAATCACCTTTCTTCCCCATACTGATGCTCGGTTTGAACTGCAGGAGATTGTCTTGACCATGTCTACATGCCTAAATGCACTGAGTTGCCGCCATGTGATTGGCTGATTAGAAATTAAGTGTTAACGAGCAGTTGGACAGGTGTACCTAATAAAGTGGCCGGTGAGTGTACACATCACAGATACACACACATAAACAATATATATACCACAATGTGCAGCGTAATATGTATATAATATGTTTCATTCTTTAGTATCAGGTCGGATGACGGGGCCCCCATACACTGTGGGCCCCATAGCGACTGATATGGCTGCTACCGCTGTAGTTGCGCCCCTGGTCTCAACTTCAACATTGTTGGCTCAAGCAAAAAAGTATAAAAAGTGGACAATAGAAGATTGAAAACAGGTCCCTTAGAGCAATGAGATGAAAATCAAAAGATTGGGCTCTGATAAGTGCACATGGGACAGAAATATAAAGAAAGGGAATGAGAAATTGAAGAAAATGTCAAGTTCAGACTCAATACACAGAATGCACATGTATAGGGCAGCATGCATTACACGTACATTCCTCACACCAAAACAGAATGTCAGACTAAATGCTCATCATATCACCCATAGTTCTAGAAATGGTGACATTAGACTACTCTCTCCTCTGGTGACATACTCAGCTCTGCTACATCAGCTCCCCTTACATTGTGCACATGTCCCTATCTCTATTAATTATAAAGCAGTCTCATCCGGAGCCCAGAGACATCTGGAAGCCGGGCACATGCTGCACATCTGACGGACGCTTCCATATTAGGTATTGGCAGGCGCTTGTTATGGCGTCACTGTGGGTGGAGCCAGGCGGGGAATGTGCCGGGACAGATCCGGCTGCTGTGAGGTGTAGAGCGGGAGCCGCCGCTGGGAAACATCGGGGCTGCGGCTGAGGCCTTTACCCTGATCCGGAGATGGGGGAGACAAACTCGGATAAGGTCTGAACGATAAAGTGTAACATAACGCATTTGTGTGTTTTCTTCATAGAGATGTGAGGTAATAAGTTGTGGAGCCCTCACCTTTCCTCAGGGGCTGCTACAGGCTGCAAGGTGACAGGATACATGCGATACTTTTTTCCTCACAATTTTATATTTTGAGCAGGACCCGTGAGTCTCATGATGTTGCTGTAAGATTCACTTCAGTTTTCCTATGGAAGTTAGTAGTTGTATTGTGCTAATGTCCCATTTATTAGTGCAGTGTTATTCTTACTACATCTATATACTCTTTAAGTAACACAATATAAGGGCGTGTTCACACTGCAGATCTGCAATACATAGTTCACACAGTGTGCGTGTTGACTGTACTTTGGCATGTACTGGATCACAGTAGGACATTGTGTGTGTGACCCGTTTTGCTGCAATAGATGTTAATCTGGGTCGATGTATTTGGGAGGGCCTGGCGTACAACCTGGGAACTTCCACCCATGACAATTCGCTGGCTGTAGGGAGCGTCCAGGTGCCGGGAAAGAACACCCCATGCCAGTTCACTCCGCTGCCCCCTGCCCTCACACCCCTCAATGTCCACTTGGTGTTGAGGGGGAGTACAGGGGGAGATGATTCAATGCCTGGCATTGGCTTGTACCCGAGACATCAGGTGTACAAGCTGTGATCAATCTCCCCAATGGGTTATGTGAATAAATCTTAAAGGGCACCTACCACCCCGATTCTACCTATAAAGGTAGAAGGGGTGGTAGGTGGATGGATAGATGGGACGTGAGGATTAGTGCTTTTTTGGGCTAATCCTCACGTCCCGGGTGTCTTTTACAAAACTTTATTACATCTATATGCAAATTTTTTTATGCGGCTACTGGGGCGTGGAGTAGCCGGACATGAGGCTACTAGTCGCGGCTACTCCACGCCCCAGTAGCCGCGTTACTCCACCTACCAGATAATCTTCGGCGTGCAGCTCCTGGTAGCTGCGCGCCCTCGTCCGGATCCCCTGCGTTCTGCACATGCGCCTTCGGCTGCGCGGCTCCGGGGCCGGAACTACTGCGCATGCGCAGTAGCCGGGGGACTCGGACGAGCCGAAGATTACCTGGTAGGCGGAGTAACGCGACTAGTAGCCTCATGTCCGGCTACTCCACTTATAGATAGAATCGGGGTGGTAGGTTCCCTTTAAGGCCTCATGCACGTGGATGTGAGAGTCACATAAACTTCGCTGTGCCTCACTACACCAGGAACATGCCAACTGCCCGCACCACAAAAGATGGAGCATGTCCAATTCTTGCCCATATGGCGGGGCATTCACTTCCTATGGACATCAGCTGGGTGAGCTGCAGCAAGCTTGTAACCTGTAAATGCAAGTGTGTGTAATCCCAAAAGTCATCAGAAATCATCTGGGATGCCACTATTTTGCAGCCCATTACATATGGGTTCTGCAGCAATTAAAGGGAACCTGTCATCAGGAGCCCTTTTTCTGGCTCCCCCATTTCCTCATGGAGAATAGTGTGTACATTGCCAAAGTGTGTTTATCATAAAACTGGCTTTTCCCAATAAAAAAAGAAACGTTAGATGAAAGTTTATCTTTCTCTCTGCAGAGCAGTGTCCCATGGCAGTGACTCCACAAAGATATAATATATAATAAAAGTTATGAAATGTCCTTTAAATGTTTGTTCTATTCCTGATCGAAGTATTTGCTACTCCTACTCCTCCTGTGATTGGGCAGTGCACTGTTTCTGACTATAATGGCCACCAAACAATTAGGTTTTTGCAGTATTTGGGTTATTATGATAAGCTAAGTCTGCTTTGCTTTTGGCAGATGAATTCAGAAAACCTCAGAGAAGATGGTAACAAGCACTTCAAATCTGGAGACTACGAAGCCGCGTTGTCATGTTATACGAAAGCATTGAAGCTGTCTACTGAGAAGAAGGATGCGGCTGTACTCCATCGCAACCGCTCCGCCTGCCACCTGAAGCTGGTATGTATACTCCACTGCGAGTGAAAAAAAGAAACCCATACCTATTGGAGCACATTTACTTACGTTTCCGACAAAGTTCTCCGAAAGTGCATTGTCTGACACTAATGCACTGTGCTGCGATTCACTAAGATTGTGCTCCTGATATCCTACATGTGTCACTTCCCCGCTCAGGTCCGCTGGAGTACACCATCTTCTTCCTGGTGCATGTACGTGCATTGTCGTGCGACACAATTTTAAAGTTAAATCAGTAGGATCGTCCAACGGCACGCCCCTAAATTCTGTCGCATGAAAGCCAGTGCAGCTGCGCCGCAATCCGATCGTGTGCGACACAATCCTAGCTCAGACCCCTGTTAAATACCTGTCAATCTGAAAACAACGGAAAGTCCAATGAAAGTGTGCGCGCGGACCCTTAGTAAATAAGCCCCATTGAGGCACGTTACAATTTCTAGAAATACTATAGTCATAAATGGAAGATTTGCAGTTTTTTCCTCAATCAGAATGGGGTTAGTAGAATTCCTTGTGCTTGCCACCTAAACAGCGCCATTAAATGTATGGAACAGGTATTCTGTTGTAGTTATTTCTGCGATAAACCCAACGCATGTGAATGTATCCCAAAAATGTGTTTTATACCCACTGTATACTGTATCCTTATAAAGTTCCCTGGTTTCCCTGGACAGCAAGACAACATTTTTAATAATTTTGAATAGGAAAGTAAATCTGTGTGTGTATATATTTTCTTCAGTGCACAATTATTCGGAAATTACTTTTCTCACAGATTCCAATATGGTAATCCTTGTGGAAAACGCGCCTGTTGAAATAGCGGCAAATGACCACACTCTGATTATCTCCTTAGAATAGGCTCATTTTACTGACCTGTGGCAAAAACTCAATTTTGTTGTTGTTGTGTGATCATACTCTTGCTGAAGCTGTACACGGCATTTCTTCCCATTGCCTTCCTAGCATCACCATGATGATACATAAGTACACATGAAACTGAAGCTGCTCTATGAGAATGGTGTATAGGGCATTTATAAAGAAATATTACAAACTCCTCTAATAATTTGTTTTACAGGAGAATTATGCAAAGGCAGAAGAAGATGCATCAAAGGGTAAGTAAAAGTTAGCTTGTACCCTATTTACAGGAGAGGATATAGGTTTCTAGTTGCTGGGGGCTCTAACAGTGGAGCTGCAAGTGATTGTAAGAGCAGGGGTCCACAACTTCTCCTTTGTGTGAATGAAGTGTTGGTCCATATACTCTACCAGTGCTCCATTGACTTCTATAGGATTGCAGAAGGTGGCTGTTTGGGAAGTCCTATAGAAGAAGATGGACTGGTGAATAAGCTTGAGTACCCCCAACCCTATTCCAATGTGGCACTTGCAGGCTACCAATAATTGGATCACTGGGATTCTAAGTAGTGATGATATATATTAGTGTGGCAACTACATGTGCGCATGGTAGCTATGTACATATAAATGACGCACCATAAACATTGTTATTGTGTCTGTTTTAATGTAGACTTATAAATTAGGTATTTTAGCTTCATGTACTAAGTTTTTGTTGTGACAGGTTCTCAGGCTGTCTTATATTTTCATTCTGTAGCTATTGAGGTAGATGGCGGTGATGTGAAGGCTTTGTTCAGGCGCAGTCAAGCCTTGGAGAAATTGGGGAAATTAGACCAGGCCATTCTTGATCTTAGAAGATGCCTTGCTTTGGAACCAAAAAATAAAGTTTTTCAGGATGCTGTGAGAAACCTTGGAGTCCGGACACAGGAGAAGGTATTTAGTTAACAGAACAAATTAATGAAATGTTTTTTGTTTTTCCAGTTACATATTGTTTATACATCTTTCAACTCATTTTCTACAGGTTCGGGTCATGTCCTCTACAGACTCGCGTGTGGAGCAGATGTTTGGTATTTTGCTTGATCCTGAAGAGAAAGATGTTGAGAAACAGCAGAAGGTGGGGATATACCGGGAGATGTGAAGTCATGCTGCAGCAAGGTGGATACTAAGTTATATTTTGTACCTTCTTAGGCAGCACAGAATTTAGTGGTCTTGGCTCGAGAAGATGCTGGAGCAGAGAAGATTTTTCAGAGTGACGGGGTTCGTCTTCTGCAGCAATTGTTAGAAACGAAAAAGTCAGACATGATGCTGGCAGCTTTGAGGACCCTGGTTGGACTCTGCACTGGTCACCAATCTCGAGTAAGATTTCCTCAGAATTTTAATACCATGAATTTCTGTAGCTGAACTGTCTTCTGCACAGATGTCAAACAATTTGATCAAATAATCATAAAGTAAGTGAATCCATGATCCAGCTGCAGATCATGATCATGTAAATACCAATCCAATGTTGACACATTTTTCTGCCCTAAATTAAGCAAACAAGTTGAAGGTGCGTTGGATACTTTAATAAGCCTGATGCAGCTGGGACAAATTGCTAGATGTACCAATACCGTATATACTCGAGTATAAGCCAAGTTTTTCAGCAAAAAAAAATGTGTTGAAAAACCCTAAGGCCGGCGCCACACAGGGCGCTTTGTCTGCGCTTGCAAACGCAGACAAAGTCGCGCCCACCGGGGCGGGCCTCGGCCCGACCGCATCGGCGTTTCTATGGAAACGCCTGCGATCGGGAACGAGCCGCCGGTGTTTCGCGGTGGGCGCGACTTTGTTTGCGTTTGCAAGCGCAGACAAAGCGCCCTGTGTGGCGCCGGCCTAACTCGGCGTATACTCGAGTCAATGAAATAAACCACTCTGTACTCGCATTTCGAACGCCTCCCGCAGGTCCTCTTTTATCTTCAGCTCCGTCTTCGGCTCCTGTGTGGTCCCGTTGCATACACCATGATGTCAGCCGCTTGCCAACATCATAATGTTTGCGGTGCCATCAAAGCCGGAGCTGAAGAGAGAAGAGGACCTGTGTGTGTGTGTGTGTGTGTGGGGGGGGGGGTGTCGGAAAGGTGAGTACAAAGATTTCTTTTGTTTAGGCTAGGCAGATGGCTGCTGGCTATATATGGTGGGGGCATGTGACCAATGCATTGTGTTAAAATTAGGTACCTTATTCTGGAGTATATAGAGTAAGTTTCCAGGCAGAGAAAAGGAAAACTCTTCAGTGCTACCTGAAAATGTATTTGTAGATTTCTTAACAATTCTCCAATGAGTCTTGTAATGCTTCAATGGCACCTTCACTTGCAGTCTTGTATTGCCAGCATGTGACATGAGAAATCTTCTGTATTTGGTGGATGTAATAAATGGGAGCAGACTGTCAGACTTAATTAGAGTCAATAAACATTTATTGAGACAGAACAAAATACAATAAATGGCAGAGATATCCAATATGGAACAGAAGGCGTTTAAACAATGCTCAGTATCATCAACCTGTGTCTTGGGAATGAGAAGTTATAGAAAATGATACACTTCTAAGGTTGACAATCAAGAAGTAGGAATCATTGCATAGAGCAACTCAGATGCAGTGGGTGGGTTTTAGGTGAAGATCTGACGCCATTATTCGGAGAACAGCAGTTCAAAAATATAAACAGAATACAACAATAACGGTACAAACGAGGAAGACAGGGGTTGGACACTAAGGGGGGGAGGGGGTAGGTAAGAAAGAGTAGGGCTAAAGAGAATGAATAGTCAAAGAAAATCGGAAAATAAAGAAGCATGTGAAGCTGCCTTATAGCATTGACCCAGATGTAACCCAGGCCGCAAAAGAGGGTGAATCCCTGAAGGTTATCCAAATGGACCAAGTAGCATAGAATTGCGTGACTTTGCCGTCATCAATAGCCTTCAACTCTTCCATTCTGAAGATATGATTGAGGGCGGCAACCCAGTCCGCTCTGGAGGGGGGAGTAGGAGATCTCCAGCAGCGAGGAATAATCTGGCGAGTAGCTACCAGAAAATGTCTCAGGAGATCTTTCTTTATTCTTGAGATTGGTCCCGGGAGAGCCGAGAGCAGAGCCTGCTCTGCTGTCAAGGTGACCAGTGATTTGGCCAGAGTATTGTATAGCTGGTTAATATTCTGCCACAAGGGGGCGATGAGCGGACAGCTCCACCAAATGTGGAGCATCGTGCCCGTGTCATTTCCACATCGCCAGCACTGGTCCGAGATCTGAGGATCAATTTGCCTCAGCTTAACCGGGGTGCGGTACCAATGTGAAAGAATCTTAAAGTTGAGTTCCTGTAATCTGCAAGACGATGAGAGAACATGAGTTAGAGTGAAGACCGTAGTCCATTGCTCTGTGGTAAGTTCTTTACCCAGAGCCGTCTCCCAGGCCCTAGCATAGTATGGTTTTGAATCCCCTGTCTCCTTTGCCAAGAACACTCCATACAGTAATGAGACCGTGTGGGTGAGATGCGTGTCAGTAAGGCATAGTTCCTCAAATGTAGTGAGGGTAGCTGTGAGAGTTGGAACAGGTGCCAGAGAGGAGATGAAATGCCGCAATTGGAAGTATTTGAGCCAGGAACCAGGCATGTGTCCAGCACCTATCTCCACCAAAGGCCGCAGTCCCCCCTCACCCACCACATCCCTAATTCTAGGGAGCGCAGAGTCAATCCCCAATAGAGAGTGGGCCTGGACTCCTGGAGTAAACTGTGGATTACCCAGTAGTGGGGTCAAGGGGCCCGGGACAGATACTATTTTAAGTTTGAATGCAAACTTCCTCCAGGCCTGTAGGATACTTCTCAGGACTGATGAAATCTGCAAAGACTGTAGTGTGATAGACTGCGGCAACCAGAAAAAACCTAGTGCGTGTGGGGAGGAAAGCTCCAGCTCTGCTCTGACCCAGAGTTTTCTTGATTGGTGGTGAAAGAGGTCCAGCACACAATTGCCTATGGCTGCTCTAAAGTAGGATATAAAGTCCGGCATTCCCACCCCTCCAGCTATTTTGGGACGCGTGAGGAGACTCCTCCGTATACGAGGAAGGGCACCGCGCCAAACGAAGTGGCGAGCCAATTTATGAAGCGACATAAAGAAGCTTCGAGGTATGTCCATGGGTACAGTCTGAAACAGATATAAGAGGCGAGGCAAGATGTCCATTTTTAGTACATTAACTCTCCCGAACCAGGACAGGGCTAACGATTGCCACTTAGTTAAATCAGCTGCTATGTTTGCCAATAATGGTTCGTGGTTTAGGGGGTAGAGACGCGACAGGTCCGAGGGAATGTGGACACCCAAATATTTAATGGATGTGTCCGACCAGCGAAAGGGGAAGACGGATGCTAGATGGGACGCCTCATTGGATGAGAGTGACACATTCAGCATCTCTGACTTCTGCAGGTTTACTTTAAAGTTGCTGAGTTTCCCATAGATCTCAAACTCCCTCAGAATTGCCGGGAGGGAGATCCGGGGATTGGATACATAAAGGAGCAGGTCATCTGCAAACAAAGACATCTTATGGTGCACATGTCCGACTCTGATGCCCTGTATGTCAGGGTTGTTCCGGAGAGCGATGGCCAGGGACTCCATCACGAGCAGATATAAGAAAGGTGACAACGGGCATCCCTGCCTGGTTCCGTTGGAGATAGTGAATGGCAATGAGAGTGACCCGTTGACCTTGACCCTTGCAGAAGGACCTCGGTAAAGAGCCAAGATTCTCTCCCGCATATGAGGGCCCAAGCCGATGGAGCGCAAGGTCGCCTCCAGAAACCCCCAGTGCACTCGATCGAAGGCCTTTTCAGCGTCAATGGATAACAAGCACATGGGGGTCCCGGAGGTCTGTGTCTCTGCTATCAAGGAGATGGTTTTAATCGTGTTGTCCCTGGCCTCCCTGCCCGGGACAAATCCCACTTGTTCCTGATGGATCAAGGAGGGAATAAGAGGTTGGAGACGGACCGCTAAAAGCTTTGAGTATATTTTGGTGTCCACATTTAAGAGGGATATCGGGCGGAAGTTGCCACAGTGTGTCTGGTCCCTCCCCGCCTTGGGTATCACAGTGATGTAAGCTTGCAGAGCTTGATTTGAGAAGGGGCATTTCTCAGAGATGGCATTGAATACCTTGGTCAATAAAGTTGTCAGTTCCAGTTTACACATTTTATATAGTCTAGAAGTAAACCCATCTGGGCCCGGGCTCTTCCCGTTTTTAAGGTTTTTAATCACATGCGCCACCTCCTCCTCGGAAAAGTCATCCTCCAAGGAAGAGGCCTCTACTTCTGAGATAGTGGGAAGTGCATTTGTCTCCAGGTAACTGTTTACCGCAGGAGTGGGAGAGTTATGGGGCCCCTGTTGGGTGTTTCCGATGTTATATAGCTCCGAGTAGAATTTAGAGAATTCGTCTAGTATCTGGTACTCTTTATATACTAAACCCTTTTCCGGGGAGTTTATGGAAAATATATGTGTAGTCGGAGTACGTGGGTGAATTGCTTTGGCCAACCAAGCTCCACATTTATCCCCATATTCAAAAAACCCCTTTTGCATACGCTCCCTAGCACAGCGATACTTTTGGTCTAGAATGGACAGAATTTCTTGCCTTATATTGGAAATTTCAGCCTTCAGAAGCTCAGAGGGAGTGGATTTGTTAACACATTCTTTATCGGCTAGGGAAAGCAGTGAGCTTTTAAGTTTGTGGGCCCTCTCCCGTTTCAATCTGGACCCATGTGATGTGAGAATGGTTTGCAGTTTAATTTTAAGAGCATCCCATCTGGAAACAGGGGCGGAGCTATCTGCGGATAAGCTTTCTGACACGTTTCGAATAGCGGCCTTCACCTCCTCTATACATAGTTGATCATCGAGAAGATGATCGTTTAGCCTCCATGTGCCCTTTCGTCTTGTAAAAGGGGAGCCCGCTAGCGATCCAAAGACCGGGGCATGATCAGACCATAAAAATGTGTCAATGGAGCATCTAGGCAACATGTCTAGCAGTCTATGTGAGAGGAATAAATAGTCTAATCTGTGGTAGGAATTGTGCGCTAAAGAGTGGTAGCTATATTCCTTCGTGGAAGGATGCAATGTGCGCCACATGTCAACAAGATGAAGGGCACGCAGCTCAGTTTTCAATCTTCGACGTTTGGCAAAGGAGACAGCGGACCTACCTGTGGATGTGTCCAAGTCCACGTCCATTACCATATTGAAGTCTCCCCCCATGATGATGTCGGAGCCATTAGCAAATTCTGCCAGGATCTGGAGGGTCGAGACACCAAAGGAGACCTGGTTGGAGTTGGGAAAATATACATTAGCGATGGTAAAGACAGCACCTCCAATACTGATTTTCAGGAACAGGAATCTACCACCCGGGTCGTATTTTGAGTCTAATAGGGTATAGTGAAGGGACCTATGTAACGCTATCGAGACCCCGCCTGCCTTTCGGTCAGGATGTGGAGAGTGGAACCACTTGGAGTATAGGTTCGTCGGGCAGGCTGGTACAGCGTTGGCTACAAAATGGGTTTCTTGAAAGAGGGCTATAAGAATCTTTTGTTTGTTGAGTCTGTATAAGATTTGTCCTCTTTTTGCGGGGGCATTGAGTCCCTTGACATTAAATGAACAGAAAGATAGAGCCAGATTATTCATGATGTTGTCCGAGAAGAAGAGACAGAGAGAAATTCGGAAAAGAGAGAGAGAGAAAAGAGGGAGGGAGGAAAAGGAGGGAGAAGCTGCAGGAATAATTGGGACAAGGGTAAATTACAATTAAACAGACTTGCTGGAAAATAAAATTAAACAACTAGACCGTGTTCACGGTCAACCAATTAGACAACACTAGGTTGCCAGAAATACCTTAAATTTGGGGTATCGTCTACAAATACACGAACGGGCTCGCCGTACGTGTAGACCCCAGAGGGAAACGTGTAAACTAGGAGAGAGGTACACGAGGCATATGTAACCCCCGTTTGCTGTAATTGAGGTAACAAGAAAGATATAAACGCTAACTATCCAACATTTAGTGTTTGTGGAATGAGTCCCTATTGATAACCAAGCCTAATTTAGACAAGAGGAGCATTACTGAATGTCCGGTGATCTGGGCCGGCGCGGGTAGGCCGCTCGTCTTCCCTGGTCTCTGCGGGCCCGGCGTCTTGGAGGTCTAGCCGGCAGATGGGGAACCCCTCCAGGACCCCCTGGATTGGGGAGCCTCGGCCATTCTGCAATGACAGGGGCTGGAAAGCCCAGTGCAGCTGCCAAATCTTGTATATCAGAGGGATGTCGTAAGGTATATCTATTATCCCTGTTGCGGATATGAAGACAAAAGGGGAAACCCCATGAGTAAGGAATGTTCCGTTGTCTGAGTTCCTCTAAGAAAGGCTTTAATGCTTTGCGCTTAAGCAACGTGAGACGAGATAGATCTGGGAGCAACTGAAGACGTGTCCCTTGGAAGATGATATTCTCCGTTTCTCTGGCTTTACGCATGATGGCATCTTTAGTTTGGAACTTGTGAACTCTACAAATGACATCTCTAGGTGGATCTTGGTCATTTGGTCTAGCTTGTAATGATCGATGGGCCCTGTCTAGCTCCAAGGGTGTGTCAGCCGGGACTTCCAACAGGGAGTTAAAAATCTGCCGGAGAGTATCATGAAGACGAGAAGATTCCACTGTTTCCGGAAGACCTCTGACCCTTATATTATTACGTCGACCTCTATTTTCGTTGTCATCCAACTGGTCCGCCAGGAATTGTAATTGAAATGCATGTGCAGATAAAATGGCGTCATGGGTGTCCATTCTAGCTGTGAGGGTTGTTTGACTGTCTTCTGTAGCGGAAACTCTAGCTTGCAAATTTTGAACATCTTCTCTCACCACTCCTAACTCTGCTCCATAGGCCTGTTCCAGGCGCGCCATGTAACTTTCCATGTCCTCCCTAGTAGGGATAGAGCGAAGATGGGCACGGAGGGCTCGCAACTCCGCCAGCGCTCCAAATTCTTGTGATAAAAGCACAGGCGGGAGCTCAGACATCATCACATGTGCATGCTGGGTCGACGGAGAGGAGTATACGGATTGAGGTGACATCACAGGGTCTGCCCCATGTAAGTGTTGAGGTGCGGATGGCGGGAGCGAGAGAGACTGTGTGCAGGTGGCCGGTGAAACATTCACCGGAGTGTCCGGCCATTCCTCTCCCTGGGAGGGCCAGAGGACAGGAGAGCAGGGGCCGTCTGGCATATAATTAGGCACCGCCGAAGTGGGAGCTCCCCCAGGACTGGCAGGGGGAAGCAACCAGTCAGCATGTCCTATACTCTGGGTGACCCCAGTTTCCCCATTGCCCCCCAGGCCTGCGGGTGGGACCTGTGACGGGGCAGGGATTGTCTGCACCTCTGGGACTGGATTGGTAGAGTGTATGCTTCCCTGCTGTAGGGGAGTAGGAGGCATTATGGCTGGTGTCTGCTGCTGGGACATTGTGTCTCTGCTCACCTCTCCTGTTGTCATGGCTGTGGCTGCAGTAGAGGGTGCCCGCTCCTGTGCAGATGTGGCTGCGTGCCGCTGTTGGAGTTCAGGCAGGCTCTGCTGTGCTGCGGCGTCTGGTGATGAGGGAGGCGCCGCCATCTTGGCTCCTGCCACGGACCGTGCGGCTGTTGCTGTCGGATGGGCGCCGGATCGGGGGTCCCCGCAATTCCCGGAGTCTACTTCTCCAGCTGCGCTCACCTGGAGTGTCACCGGGTGCACGGGCGCTCCGCTCCGTCGCACCGACCCTGCGACTTTGATGGGAGCCGCCACCTTGGACTCGGCCATGCCACGTGGAACGGCCAGGGGCAGTCCTGCCGCTGGGTCCCCCTGCGCTCCGGAGGTCTCCGTCGCGGCTGTGCTTCTCTGGGGAGGCGAGCGGTGCTGCTCCGGGTTGGAGTTGGCTGGCATATCCGGGCCGGTCGCCATGCTGGAGCCACGCGGTGAAGAGGAGGAGGTCGCGCCAGGAGTCAGGTATCTCCCAATCCCACGGGATCCTGTTCTAGGGAGAGGGGTAGAAGATGGTTTGGGGTCTCCCCGCTTTTTGGGACCCATCTGTGGGGCAGTGATGTGCTGGATAGCAGTTAATACAGCTTCTTACGGGGGTATGATGCAGGAGCTACTCAGATGTGCGACCAGTCTCCGCCATAGTCAAGCCACGCCCCCCTGTCAGACTTAATTAAATAGCAAAGCAGCTCTCGACTTGATCATGGCGATGCACGGATGGTATAGGGTTCTAGCTTGGCCACGGAACACCCATCAAATTTGCCTTTTTATTGATGGATGTGACACGCTTGGTCATGTATGATCTCTTTGTGCTTTTGTTTTTCTAGACAGTGTCCATCCTTAGCACAGTAGGTATGGAGACGTTCTGTGCGGTGATGGCGGTGGACAATGAGCCAGTCTCTCTGGCTGCTTGCAGTGTCCTGCATGCTATGTTTGATGCTCTGAAAGAAGGCATGACAAAGGATATTCGAGGGAAGGAAGGGGCAATTGTTTTAGGTAACAAGATTTTTAGTAATACAATAACAGTAAAATAATATATATGTTTACCACAGATGAGTGACAATCTATTTTCTTTATTGAAGATCCTTCTAAGGAACTGAAGTCAATGATTCATCATTTGCTGGAAATGCTAACTCAGCCAAAAGTCTCACCACATGGCAGAGAGAACTCTCTAAACCTTCTCATAAAGGTAGTGCCACGAAAGTCGCTGCGTGATCCCAACAATGGGATGACATTGTGGGTCATAGACAATGGTGAGTGTTCCCTCAGACTGTTGTAGAAAATTAGGAACAATGTAACCAGAGGCTTAGCAAAAGGCTATACATTTTATATCATTTTTGGGTTTGTTCACACAGAAAAGAAATGTTGCTGATTTAGGTGTGCTTTTCTATGAGGGATTTGACCACCGTCCGCTAGAAAGGGTGGAATCTGTATGAAATTGTCAGTGTAAGGCTATATTCACACTGCCGTTGCCCGCCCGTACCATACCGTAGCGGGCAACGGCAGTGTACGGGGAGAGGAGGAGGAGGAGGAGGAGGATGTGAGCGCAGCTCACCCCGCCCCTCTCCATAGGAATTAATGGCGCACGGCGCCGTATTACGGGAAAAGATAGGACAGGACCTATCTTTTTCCCGGGTACGGAACGGCACCGTACCGCTCCCGTAGGGTGCCGTGCGCCCATTGCTGCCTATGGGGGACGTATATCGGCCGTATATACGTCGGCCGTATATACGTCCCCCATACGTTAGTGTGAATGTAGCCTAAACCGGCCTGTTATCGCTTACAATCTGCACTCCAGGTCAATTTACACTGCAGATTTTTGTTCAGTGTATGGATGAGCCATATACTACATACATATTGTAGTGCTGTGAGTAACAAGACAGCAGACATATATATTACAAGGGCATGTATGAACTCGAAACACACACGTATGTGCAAGGTGGAAAAGCAAGAAAATTTTTAAACCAACTCAAGGATCTGTATCCAAGGTTCACTGAAAATTCAAAATCTCTACCAGCATGGCAGTGAACATATAAAACTCATAAACTTTAATTCATTTGGTTAAAAATGTCACCCATCCGCGAGTGACGAATCAAACAACCTGGAAAAAATACATATTCAGACACCTATGTATAATGGTGTCCTGTATCCGCGATAAATGCACGGAGGAAAAGAAAAAACACACAAAACAGGTAGACTAAGATCCACCAGCAGGAAAGGTCATGTGGTCTATACACTGGCAATATGAAACGTGCTATGGTCTTGCCCACTCAGCTGCTTTGTACCAATTGATGGAAATGTTTTCCGCTGGTCCGAGCGTTATGCTGTGTGGTCACCTGTACGTAGAAGGCTGAGAGCCCCAGGATAGGTCCGTCCAAGCACATACCTGAGTGTAGCAGGAGGAATAGTTGGATGATGAACAACACCTACCACTGTCCCTCTCACCCCGGGCGTGCAAGCTCCCTCCCTTACAAGGGCAGTACCAAACTGTACCCTGTTCTAATCACCCAGCATCCCCCCTCCCTGACGCGTTTCCTCCTTATTAGGATTCATCAGAGGGACTTCTGGCAGAAATGCTTTTTTGGAAATAATAACAACAGGACAACCTATAGTGACAAGATGTCCCTTGGGTGTAATACAGTTGGGTATTCCCAAGTGTAGAATAATGATCCCTAGCTGGTCTAATGGGGATACAGGCCCCTGTGCCGTTCCAGGATTTAAACAAATGGGTAATACACGCCCCCTATCGTCACCTACCAATGAAGGACCCGGTACCGGTTTGCCCGTCAACGAGAACAGCTGCGTCTCATTAGCACCACGCGCGCGGCAACCAGAAGCCGACAGCACTTCCGGTCACGTGATCGGGGCACGTGACAGCGCTTCCGGTCACGTGATCGGGCCACGTGACGGTTTAGGGGAGGGTGTAATGTGTATAATAATGCTTATATTTTTATAAATATATATATAAGCATGTAAATGTGTCCGTTTTGCAAACCAATGTGAAGCATGCTCCGATTAATTTTTGGTTAAAGGGGTACTCCAGGAATCTGCATAATTCATATAAAAATTGGTCTTTAAAATATAAGCTAATATGTCATTAGTTGTTATTTAAAATTTTGCTCCCCTTAGCAGAAAATGCTGCTGACACTATAATGTATAATATACACCGTAATGAAAAATTAAAATGCTACTGGCCCTTTAATCAGTCCATTGATTTTTCTCCACGTGGAGCAGACACATGACAGAAGGTTTACTGCGTGCCACACATCCACATCACATGTTCTGCACCTGCCTGGCCAGGTCATGTGATACCACTTTGTTTGGCTGTAGTTGGTTGGTTGAAGTGCATCCAGTATGGCCGGTGTTGTGGTGAGATGTCATCTTAGTGGGGCAATGTGCAGTGATGGCAGTTACAAATTGCTATTGTAACAGAGCAGTCTGTTAGATCACCCCTTTACGACCTGCTCCAAGGGACAAATTGAGTTACTGAGAACTAAAGGATCATGGGACTTGTAGTTTCCACTGGCGGACATCTCGGTGATAACTCTGTATACATTAGAGAGGCCATAACATTTTGTGAATCATAAAATCAACCTATATAAGCTCCATTTTGTGACTAATGACATTAAGTTTTATATTTATTTATATCATCATGTATCAGACATTCATATTCCTGGAATAGCCCATAAAATGTATTTTCAGAATGATTCCACTAAAAATCTTTTTGTTGGCTCAGGTTTAAAGAAAATCCTTTCAGTAGGGGGCTCGGTGGTAGAGATCCCTGGTAGTCTGGCCGTTACAGAGACCACAAGAATGAGCGCCTCTGTACTCCTCAACAAGCTTTTTGATGACCTTAAATGTGATGCAGAACGAGAGAATTTCCACAAGCTGTGTGAGGATTATGTTCGGTGAGAAGACTTCGGTGTATTCATCGCCACCCATGGTAAACCAGGGACATATTTGTTATCCATGGCCTCCTTCCTTCTAAATGCAACTTTTACATGTATGCTAATGAGCCTGAAGGGCTCTGGTGGGTGTTTCCATAGCCCCTCAGTGGGGCAGCTTCACAGGCCGTTACAATGAGCAGGGTAGGTTTCCCCTTCCCCCATGCACTTCCTGCTTCTGCTAGACTACACAGGCTAAGGGAGAAAGGAGGGTGTTGGGTGAAACATATTCTTCTCCTTGTAACGGCCTTTGGAGCATGAAAAGGGGGGGGGGATTAGAGGAATTAATAGAGAAATTTTACAAGGAAGGAGGCTATGGTCCCTGGTTTATCATGATGTATTTAACTTTTCAGCCACTGTTCGTTCTTTATTTTTTATTTTCCACTAGATGTAACTATTTGAGTGCTTTTATTGTGCAAGATGAGTTTATTTATTTTAGGCACAGAAAATGTTTTTTTGTTTTTATTATGGTTGTTATGGGTGAAAGAATTTGCAGTTCCATAACTTTAATTATTAGTATTACTAGTAATTGTGGGTTTAACATATTGTAATATTTATTGCACATATTTATTGTTGTACATATTTGTGGGTGCTCACTAGATCTCATGTCTGGCCTTGGAGGCATCTATATAGGGGAGCCAAGAACCCGATGTTCAGGCCTTGTGGCTGCCATGGCCATACCACATTCTGGTCTTTGGGGGGGGGGGGTTAATATGACATATCAATGTAGGGATGGCATTTACTTCTCATTGCAGCACTCACTAAGGCTACATTCACACTCGCATACACGCACATCATCGCTCCGTCGGGCATAAGGGACACCCACTTGAGAGTAAGAGGGGTGAGCGCTGCGCACCCCTCCCCTCTCCATTGGGATGCACGGTGCATGTTCCATCTTTTCTCTGTGTACGGTGTAGTATGCCGTCACTAGGCAAGCTTGTGGACGGACCTATATATATCCCCATGATGGTTGTATAAATGTAGTATTACAAAGCTACCATTTAAAGGGGACTCCGTGCATAGAAATTCTCGTTATGACTCCTTATTATATCACCTAACACAACCATCAGTTAGCGCTAAGAAAAAGTTTGATTGCAGAGATAGCAATATATTTCATTTCTTAATTTTCAACAATTCTTCTCCTTTCCTAATACCCAGGAGCTTATTTGAAAACCAAGGCCTGGATGGAAAGCTGCGGGCAATACAGACCGTCTCATGTCTGCTTCAAGGGCCATTTGATGCAGGAAACCGAACTTTAGAACTTCCTGGCATAATGGACAGTATCATCGCACTTTGCGCCTCAGAACGAGAGATTGATCAGCAGGTGGCGGTGGAAGCGCTCATTCACGCTGCAGGAAAAGCCAAGAGAGCCTCCTTCATCACTGCCAATGGGGTGACGCTGCTAAAAGATATATACAAGAAAAATGAGAATGACGCTATCCGCATTAGAGCCTTGGTGGTGAGCCTGTGTTTTTATGATGTGAACAAGCGACTTTGTAGAAACACTTAAGAATGGCCATATCTATTGTTCACTACATTCTTGATATTGCGCTATAGGGTCTTTGCAAGTTGGGATCAGCCGGAGGGACTGACTTCAGCATGAAACAGTTTGCAGAAGGATCAACTCTTAAGCTGGCAAAACAATGTCGCAAGTGAGTTAGTTTATATATGTGCTAACCTACTCTACAGTATGTATACATAACCCATGCTTGATGTCTGTATCTTTTTAACACTGTATAGGTGGCTCTGCAATGAGAGCATTCAGGCTAGCACCCGGCGCTGGGCTGTGGAGGGCTTGGCCTATTTAACATTCGATGCCGATGTGAAAGAGGAATTTGTAGAAGATAAAGCGGCTATGCAAGCAATGTTCAGTTTAGCAAAGGTACAACATTTATTCACACATAGAATTTAAAGTCTGTGGACACAATTTGTCTTGAACAAGAAGCTTTTATTTACAGTGTGTTAGTTTACACTGTTGCATTGCTGGTCACAAGTAAAGAGAGAGCTGTCAATTTTTTTCCTAGTCGTGTACATCACAAATGTTTTTTTTTTTTTCTAGTCACAGGACAAGACTGTGATTTTTGCAGTTGCATCCACACTTGTAAATTGCACAAACAGCTATGACCGAGAGGAGATTGACCCGCAAATGTTGGAGTTGGCCAAGTATGCCAAGCAGCATGTTCCTGAAGAACACCCTAAGGTAGGGAGGCAGACCAGCTCTCTGTGTTATTACTACTGTTATGGTAAGATTGTATAAGTCATTTTCTGTTTCACATCATAGGACAAGAAAGAGTTTGTTGAGGCTCGAGTGCACAAGCTGCTGGTAGCCGGTGTAGTGTCTGCTCTGGCCTGCATGGTGAAAAATGAAAGCCCAGCCTTAACAGATTCATCCAGGGAGCTGATTTCACGGTAAATTTAGAGATTTTAATGCTAGTAAACTGCATCTGTTCCAACACCATAAGCAACTGATATATAAAGTATATTGGGAAATGGTAGACTAAAATTGCTCCCTTAAGGCAATATGTTCAATGGCTAAGGCTACATTCACACGTGTGTGTGTGTGTGTGTAATATATATATATATATCTCCCACACAGGCCAGCAATGGGCTCACATATGGAGCGGTAGGGTGCAGCACACATGCGGCACCTTTCCGTACCCGGAAGAACGATGGGACATGTCCTATCTTTCCCCAGAATACGGTGCAGTGCGCCACACATCGCTGCTCAACCCCACCCCTCTCCATAGCGGTCACCCCCTCCTCCTCTCCCAGGTGATGACGTGTGGGAACACGTTCGTGTGAATATAGCCTTTAATGTGTTTTTGCTCTCCATGTATATAGTGGTAATAATCCTTGGCTACCGAGGGACTGTAACTGTTCACATGGCATCTGTGCAGGTGGCTCTAGTGATGCTGAATATTACCTGGCTTTACCATGGGACAGATCACCACATGTTCAATAAAGGATTTTGTTAATAGAAAATATAGAAGGAGATCTGGCTCCTGAAGCTGGCCTATTAAGAATACGGCAGGACACATTATCAAATTCTGTGTCAAAAAAAATTGTACTAAGTGTTCTGCGACATATACAACTGGTTTAGGAAAAATTAGTTTAAAAATGGTTGATACAAATTACCTTTATTGATTGTGCCAAATTTATCATAGAATGAATACATTCTTCCCCACCCTCTCCAATATTGCACGAGGTGTCAATCTGCCCTATCCCTGGCACCAGCCATCAATTAATTGCTGCTAATAATTATACTGATCATCATACCCAAAGTAATGAAGTACTGACCGCTCTAATGTTCTCTTCCCTCTAGGGTTTTCTTGGCTTTGGTGGAAAAAACTGAAGACAGAGGAAATGTTGTAGCTCAAGGAGGAGGGAAGGTAAGGAGTTAATTAGAGGAATTTGGTATAGATATTAGCAACTGTGAGTGGGGGGTGTTAAATGTGTTTTTAGAAGCGTGGGCATTTTAATATTGTTTTTAGAAGGTGTAAACCAACCTAAAGGGCTTGTCCCCTGGAGGGGCACAGCCGCATAGAGCATTGGAGCTTAACTGCAATAACACACACTAACCCTGGTTAGCAAAGTAGCTGCCATTCAGCATTTGCACATCTGTACAACCCCTTTAATAAAACAATTGAGAGTATAAGATATTGTAACATTACTAAAATAAACTCCAAACTACTCAGCCCTTTGGTAAAGCTTAACAGATGACCCAAGGAAATAACAATCTGTTGCTAGTCTTTAAAAATCCCCTAAACCCAGGACAAACCCTTTCACCCTTTGTGTAGGCCCCATCTCCGAATTTATCGGTTCTTTCTTATCTTATTTGGTTCAGTTATATTAAAGATAAAGGAAATGTAAATCTGGATCCATCCCTAATCACAGACAAATGGTGCGACTATGTGAGAAAGGTTAGGGGGGCGCGGTGGCTTAGTCCTTGCAACGCGTGTTTGCGTTGGTTTCCTCCCACACTCCAAAACATACTGGTAGGTGATTAGATTGTGAGATTGGGGACAGGGACTGATTTGACAAAACTCTGTGCAGCGCTGAGTACTCTGTGTGTGCTATATAAATGAAGCAATTATTATGATAAGGTTTCTCCCATAGTGAAATGTTTATATTTGTATAACTATTGTACTTTTTTAAAAGACAATTAAAACCGTTTGAAAAAAGAAAAGTGATTCCAGTATTGTGTCCTCATCCTGCACTAAGCTTAGTCAAATAATATGCTCCATCAATAACATAGACGTTTGTTACATTTACTGCAGGCTTTATTACCATTGACTTTAGAAGGAACAGAAATTGGAAAAACAAAGGCGGCACAAGCACTGGCGAAGATAACAATCACTTCTAACCCAGAGATTGCATTTCCAGGTGAAAGGGTAAGTATCAGCAGACGTCATCCAAATAAATGGACTGCACATGATATTGTCTGCTGGGTTCTCGAATTATGAATAAACTGCTGAGACCGTGGTGAGGAAATTACATTTCTGATGGAAGGTGTAAGATTACAGGGGTTGAACCAAGTTTGAAAGTTATATCCTATCTTTAGGGTGGAGGGATAACGAGCTGATTTGTAAGGGTCTGGCTGATGGGACCCCCACCGATCACAAGAATGTGACCCCAAGCAATTTGGGGAATGGGGGTCACTAACGGGTAGAGCAGGAGCCCAAAAAAATTGTCTTGTCACTCCATTCAATAGTATAGTAGTGTCAGAAATTACAAAGCACATCGCTCGAGTATCACCGGTACTCACCAAGACCGGACACTCCCATAGTATTAAATGGAGGGCCAAGATGCATCAGTTAGTGAGAATGAGACTCCCATTCTCAGAATTGCTGGGGGTCTCTTGCTTGTGATTGGTGGCACTCCTAGCAGTTGGACCCTAAACTAGTTAGCTCGTTTCCCTTATCCTGTGGATACTGGATTCATTACAATATTGGTTGAACTCTTTGAGCTAGAATACTTCAGACCTGAGAATAGAAAATACATAGTATTAGAATAGTAGGTAAAATATGTTCCAACTATTACAGATAACTGCAGTCCCTTTCGGAGATCCATGTAAGACCCTTTAAAGAACCCTTTGTAAAAAAAAAATAAATAAATATTTGTGGTTATTAGTGTTGCAGATTTCAGACTAGCAACACATAGCGAACTGACTTACCGGTGTATATTAAGGATTTGCTACATTTTTATCTTATGCCAGACAGCATCCCAGAAGTTATTACAGTGATGGACAGCTCCCATGACAGATCTGTGTGGACACCTCCATCCCTCTGTCTGTCAGAGAAATATACACAGTGGATGTGTTCTTTGTGCACCACTTGTTCACAGTATTCTGCCTCTCCATTTCTTAGAAATGATTCTCTTACATAATTGACAGATATTGTAATAGATATTGAGTTTGTGGTGAATGAGTTGTGTGCTGGTGTTGGTTAGATATGTAGTGATGAGAAAGCACGTGAGCAGGGATTTCTATGGACATGATCACCACGTAATATCATGTGCAGATGATTCAGATTACTGTAAAAGTCCTGCACATATACTATTCCTGCTTTGGGTGGGTTATCGTCCTATACACTGCTGCTGATATGGGGTATAATTTTGCATATGAGCTGATGAGTTCGTAACATAATGTTAGTTGTGGTATTTTATTCCTTATAGCAGAGGAGTTGGTCTGCTCTGTGTTTTATATCTGCATAGTAGAGATGATGGGGTTTTCTATATATACATACGTACAGAGAAGGTGAGAGGGAACATTGGTGGTCATTTATCTTTAGCCTTGACATATGCAGGTTTTTTTTTTTTGCGTTTTCTGGGTTTTGGACTTTCATTTACGTTAGAGGGTGATAGGTAGCACATGTGTGTCTCGTTTTTTGCACATTGTTTTTAAAAAGTAGCAAATTGTTCTCCAACCCCCTTCTTAACTTTTCCCTATGCCTGCTTGGGAGTGGAATTTATTTGCGCAAAAATTAAGCCATTTTTACAGCAATTTGCGCCAAAATTTTGACTATTTGTCCACATTTGGATTGTAATGATGCAGATTTTAAAGAAGACTTTAGATGGAACATTGAAACTTTTCTTGGCATGTGAAAAAGATGCAAACTTTGGTGCAAATATGCAAATGTACCACATATAAGAGGGGTAAAAAAAGAAAAGAAAAATAGAAGACAAATGACCCCTATACAGTAAATAAAGTAAATCTGATGGTAGATGTCCCAAACTGATTTCTCTTTTATGAAGTCCTGGGATTGTTCTAAAAAAAGACTTTATAATATATTTGAATGAGCCGGAAGTTCTTGTCAGCGGATCGGTGAGTGGAGCCAGGCTCCATGAACACAGAGGGGGCCTGCATACATTAGCAGGTGGCGGAGCCGGGAAGCGTTCAGGTGACGTAGCCCTGAGCCCCTCCAGCGCATTTGAATATCTTTATAAAGTCTTTTTGGAACGAGGCCGATGTCGCAGGACATAAAAGCGAGATCACCCCCTGACAGATGTGACACGTAAGTAAGTTTGTGACATCTACCATCAGTAATTCTGATGTTAATGTCCTTTAACATGCAAAAAATAAATGTCATGTATTGTAATGGAATTGATATAGTACCTGTTCTTCATCTTCTCATCATCTATTTACCTTTCTTCATCAGATTTATGAGGTTGTTCGGCCGCTGGTCAGCCTCCTTCACCTTAACTGCACCGGCTTGCAGAATTTTGAGTCACTGATGGCGTTAACAAATCTCGCAGGGATCAGTGAAAGGCTGAGGTGAGTGATGTGTCAGACTAACCACTGGGCATAGAGATGGCTTTTTGTCTTGGCCTGCTGATACTGTATGTGAGTAATAACACTTTATATAGCCAGATGATTAATGGTTCACAATGTGTTCTGCAGGAGTAAGATCATAAAAGAGAAGGCAGTGCCGATGATTGAGGGTTATATGTTTGAGGAGCATGAAATGATTCGTGTAGCTGCTACCGAATGTATGTGCAACCTGGCCATGAGCAAAGAGGTAAGGCCAGAGAATCAACTCCATGTATGCATTACATTAATGTGAGGAAGCCATGTGAGTTTAATTTACACTTGTATATGATAATATTAATAGAAATGTACAATCAGTATATTATCTTTTTTTGTTTTGTATGTGATATATATATATTTTGCTGTGGCCCCCAGTGTGTAGTGTAGCCCAGCACATGGCCCACAGTGTACAGGTATTACTGCACAAAATAAAACATTTGTATACTCCCTTACGTGCACTCCCTGCAGCCTTCTTGTCCTTCCGGGTACACATCAGGTTCCTGTGTACAGCGCTGATGATGTTATCAGGCGGCAATAATGCAGCAGCACAGCAGAGCGCATGGAACCGCCTCTACTCTCGCTGTAACACAGGAAGCTGAAAGGGGGATGGAGCTGTAGGGAACACTGAAGGCATTTACTACATTTTTCTTAAAATAACATACTCTAGTACACAGAAATTTGTGCTGAAAAACGTGGCTTATACTCCGTAGCACATTCAGTGCCATTTTAACTTCGGAGGGGAAATGGCCCAGAAGCTGTGCTGGGTCCATCAGCATTTGCATTACAATATTATTGTGTGTTATCACTTGCCTTGCCCCCTGACAGAATCCTCTGTGTAGTCCCAGGGGTTGGGCTTTGATTTAAGTGCATTTCAAAAAACAACATGTGACTTTACGGTGCTGTAGAATCCTCCTTTGCGCTCCTGTACAGCCTGGGGAGGTGACATCAGTGGGAGCGGGTGGAGCGGTACAGGAGCACAAAGGTGGGGGCCTAGAACTTAGGAGTCTGCAACACAGACAAGTCGTGTTGTTTTTTGAAATGCATCCAAACCAAAGACCAACCCCTAGGACTACACAGAGGATTCTGTCGGGGTGCAAGTTAAGTTATAACACACAATTATATTGTACTGCAAATGCTAAGAAAAGGCAGAAAGACAAATTTGCAATACAGCTATAATGGGCTTCTGTAACCTGTCTTTAGAGAAAATGAGGTCCCTGGTGACAGGTTCTCTTTAAGCTTTCCAAACATATCTCTCCTGCTTCCTAGTGCCATGTCAACGAAATTCAGTTTTCATCAAGGACACGGCCATGGCACTTTACCTATAAGGCTAATCAGGACCTTTTGGCACAACACTTATACAATCACTAACATCCCCCTATAGCAGTGATGGCGAACCTTTTTTGAGCCGTGGCACACTTTTTATACTTAGAAAATCCTGGGGCACACCACCAATCAAAATAGCTCAAAATGACACTAAAACAGTCATAAAAGGCCTCCCTTTACTAATAAAAAACCCCTAGCGTCCTCCCTTTGCTAATTAAAAGGCCCTAGAGGCCCCCCTTTACTAATTAAAAGGCCCTAGAGGCCCCCCTTTACTAATTAAAAGGCCCTAGAGGCCCCCCTTTACTAATAATAACCTTATATACTTACCATTGATGTCTTCTTCCGCGTACCTTCACTCTTAATGGCGATCCGCCCACCTTCTGTAGCTCCTGCTCCTGACGTCAGGTCGCGTCAGTCACGTGACATGGGCCGCGCGGTGCAGGAGCTACAGAAGATGGGCGGATCGCTGACGCAGGGCTTGTAGGTAAGTATGGGGGCAGTAACACGTGGGCGCGGCGGCAGCACTACACCGGGGCACCATAGTTCGGGGAACTTTCCCCGCGGCACACTCAACCATGTGTCGCGGCACACAGGTTGAAAATCACTGCCTTATAGGAATAAGGTGTGGAAAGAATGAACATATGCTCCATTTGTATTAATATAAAACAAATTTTTTTCTAAAATGAGAGAACCATACTGAGCATTTTCATAGTATCATAGTTTATACACTTGTCCATCAAGTTCAACCAAGGAAGGGAAAGAATTGCATGAGGAAGCGATTTAGGGGAAACAATTCTATATAACATAGCCATCAATGTTATTTAGGTGTAAAACGGCATCTAGACCCTTCTAAAATGAGAGAAAACCATACTGAGCACAAAATACAAATAATTATTGCTATGGCTTCATGATTAATTTATAGCTTAGGTCCTACTTCTGCATACTTGAGTATCAAATAAGAATGGATCCATAAGGTTTTATTGTAACACCTGGGCCTATAGCCTATTGCAGTGGTGGCGAACCTATGGCACGGGTGCCAGAGGTGGCACTCAGAGCCCTTTCTGTGGGCACTCAGGCCATTAAACCCAAGACAGAGCTCACTAAACAGGACCAAATTCACCAAATCTTCCTGCAGACCCATTCAATTTAAGAGATGTTGCAATCAGCGCTATTAAAACGACACTTCATTGGCTGTTTGGAACCGCAGTAAAAGTGAGAAAGTGTTGATAGAACTGCAGTATCTTTGTAGGTCATCCCACTGGACCCTACATTCTTACTGTAAAGAGAGACCCTGGGAGGAAGCTACACTGATAGGCTGAATGTGCCCTCCTTCTTTTAACTGTATTGGTGGCCTTAAGGGGCCGATACGATTGATAGATGTTGAAGAGCAGGTAGCAATAATTTACTTTTTAAAATGCAATGTTGCCACTTTGCGGTAAATAAGTGGATTTTGGTTATAGTTTGGGCACTCGGTCTCTTAAAGGTTCGCCATCACTGGCCTATTGGGTGCTATATTTCAGTACATTGTACACACATCTGTGTAATATATAGAAATGATTGACCTTTCCCTAGGTGCAGGATCTGTTTATGGCAGAGGGAACAGACCGACTGAAGTTAATAGTTCTGTATAGTGGAGAAGATGATGAGCGTCTGCGCCGCGCTGCTGCGGGAACTCTTGCCATGCTGACTTCTTTGGAGCCAATGATTTGCCAGAGGATACCACAAGTGGTAAGGGACAATAGAAGGGAGTATATCATCTATATATTGACTCAATAATACAGTACACAATGTAATTGATGTATTGACACCTTCACCGAAATGGTGATCCCGCCCCCTATTTGCAAACGAGTTGAAATAATGCAATGTGAATATGGGATAAGTTTAAAACTTAGATCTTAATAACTTGCAGTAGGGTTGTAGATGGATGTACAGTGATTTTCAAACTACTTTTATTCCTGATATGGGATATATATCGCAGTTTAAGCCCTATGTTAATATGGCCATTAGTGCACCCGGTTGTGTCCTGAGCATCAGGAGTGCTGCTATTCCTGCCTTAACCACTACCTTCTCCTGCCAGTGTCAACCCATGTTTCTCACTAGAAAAAGCTCCTGCTTATCTGATTAAGAGAATAGCGGACCAGGCAGGAATAGCAGTGCTCCGGGTGTTGAGTACATGCCCTCGGTGCACCAGCTACCTTATACAGATTCATACAGATTAAACTGGGAATATCTCAGGAACGTCATATTAGACAGAAATAATTACAGTAGTTTGCATGTTGATTGATACGTATTAGCTGTGAAGAATAGAAACTACTACAGGTCACCTTCTACCCCTTACAACTTCCGAGAAGTCTCCCTGACCGTTACAGTGCTATAGAATTACAGTGTTTTATGGTTGTGTTATTGCATTAGTATCTGCTGTAAATTGATATTTCTCACATAATCCATTGTAGAACCAGTAAAGGAAATCTTCCACTAGCTGGTAGACATATTAAACTACAAATACTTATCTAAGCACCTCCTGATGTTGACCCGGTGATGTCCATCTCTAAACTTGACATCCCGGGATCGCCTAAAAAGAAACTTATCATTAGCAGCCCGGAGAGTGGTACGAGAATTCACGCCTTCTACATGACACATGCCTCCCTCTCCCATGTTGGAGAGGGAGGTGTCATTACGCAGGAGGTGTGCATAATTAGCAACCCTAATTATGCACGCCTCCTGCTTAATGTCACCTCCCTCTCCCACTCTCCCAGCATGGGAAAGGGAGGAATCTGTCACCCAGGAGACGTGAATTCACCTCTCTACCAGCATGGGAGTGGATGGTGCAGGGGCGTGCATAATTAGCAGCCTGGAGTGTTGGATATGTTGTCCCCCGCAATCCGGGCTGCTAATTATAAGTTTCTTTTTATGGTGATCTTGGCATGTCAAGCTTAGAGAAGGACCCCACTGGGATCAACTTCAGGAGGAGCGTAGGTGACTATTTGTAGTTTAATTTGTCTATTAGCTAGTGGGAGATTTCTTTTAAAGGGGTTTTCCCATGAAAGAAAGTTCTCAAATTTTAATCCCCTAGTACTGTTTACACATTTAAAGATCATTTTTAACCCCTTACTTTACATTTTTTTTTCTCAGTTTTATTGCTATTTTAGCTCCTATCACTCAGTGATGGTCATTGACTCCCCAGTGTGTGGGCCGGGACTCTCTAAGCAGACACTTCTTGATCCCGCTATACCTCTATACCTGTAACACACAGTCAGCCCTGCTATAAAGGCCTTATCTTTCTGTAGCTTGCAGAGGAAGTCTCTGCACACTGCTGCTTGCCGGCAGGAAGTGCCTGTGTCTGAGCTGGTCTTTTAAAGCCAGGGAAGCTATTCATGAGAAGAATCAGTCTTCTGACTAAGGTCATACGGTTGTATCCAGGGAAACCAAAATTGTGTACACTAGGACCGATAGACATGTTGGAATGTTATATCCGTAAAGCGCTGTATTTTTGTTAACACATTCTCTAATTCGCTGTTATTATTTTGTTATCCGGAGTATATTTCGGAATCTCTTCTTTGTGGGAATACCCCTTTAATGCTTTAGCTAATCCGTTATAATCACTATATGTATGATTTAGGCTGGAAGGGAAATCTCCACTCTGACATGTTGGCTCTATTCTGAGAATATGTAATGTAGATGTTTATTACATTTATTCCTCTGTTCAGCATTCTGGTTTCCTACACTGTGATATGCAGCAATGAATATATATATGTATGTATGTTGGATGTATGCAGCTCCCTGCTGCTCCCTAGTACAAGCTGTATGTGATTGGCGGCCATACCTGTTCTTCTCTTTGCAGACGGCGCACTGGTTAGAGATCCTCCAGGCCCTGCTCCTCAGTGACCTCACAGATCTTCAGCACCGCGGGGCTGTCGTAGTCTTGAACATGATGACTGCAGATAAGGAGTTGGCAGAGAAGTTAATGGAAAGTGAAATTTTTGAGATCCTTACTGTTCTTGCTAAAAAGGAGGAGGATGAAAAGAAACGCTCGGTGTCTCGCACTGCTCAGGAGTGTTTAAGCAAAGCGGTGGAGTATGGACTGATCAAACCCAACCTGCCTGGTTTGTCCAGATAAGGACAGTGCACAACTCATCATTGCTTTATCATCCTATGCATAGATATGTTTCTACTCTCTGACAGCAAGCGGTGATCTTGTGAGCATTGAGTAACTGAAACCCGCAGTATAATGAAATGTTTCATTTAACAAATTCTTCATCTACTGTACATGGTGAAGTACTTCACTTGGATCATTCCAGCAGATTGATTGTTCTTAGTTAATGGGGTATCCCATATCTGGTATATGTATGACTGGGCTGCAGGATATGTCACAAATACCAAATCTATACAGGTCCCAGCTCTCCAATGTAGACATGACCCCAGTCTTACAGAAGGGTAGAATGGGGGCTTGGTTTCACATAAAGTCTTTAGGAGGGCTGGAAATGGCTGCTAGGATAATTTTTGCTTTCCCATAGACTTGAGTGTAGTGAGTGGGTAACCACTTTTCCTTTCTTCCACTCTCGAGATGTGGGGCTAACTAGTGTATATATCATAAATAATGGAGATACCCCTTTAAATGCAATCAATGACCAAATAATTCCATAGATAAAAGGGTGAATGGTTTTCCTATATTCCTCGTGCACACGACCATGTGGGGTCACAGTCCCCATAGACATCCGTGGTACCCAGTCATTGGGTGATGAACACACCGTGGGGCGCATTTACTAAGGGTCCACAGACCGCAATTCTGCCGGGTTTCCCAACTATTTCTGCTTTGCGCTGCATTTAACAGGGGTTTTTGGTGCACGTGATCAGATTTTGGCGCAAATCCGTAGTCGGATTTTCATGCGGCACAAATGGGGGGGGGGGGGGGGGGGGGCGTGGCCATTGGACAACCCGACTGATTCGGACTAAGCGCAGGATTTTAAATTCAAATTGTGTCGCAAGACATGCACTCACATACACCAGGAAGACGAAGGTGAACCCCGGCGGACCTCAGCAGGGAAGCAACACATGCAGGATATTGGGCGCACAATCTTGGTGAATCGCGGCGGACTTCATCCTCGTCGGTCCTGTCCTGATCGTGGATCGCGACAGGACCGGGTTAGTAAATGTGCCCCAGTGTCTCACTGCACCGTGACCGAGCTGGGCAGCCACTTGGCTTTCTATAGTGAGGAGTGCTTACCCCTTCCCACCCCCCATTAAGCAACAGCCTTGTGATACCCCAGGTTCCAGCCCCGGTGAGCAAATGCTCATGAGACCTAACACCTAGGGGCATTTACTACGGACCTTGTGTCAGTTTTCTGTCAGGGTTTGCACATTATCTTATGTGCAAACTGCTTGTACATGTATTTAAGAAGTGTCAGCGCCACATATGTGTCGCGACTGCACAAAGACCGAACGTGACACAAATTGCTGTCCAATAGAAGTGTGTCACAAGCCCCATGTTACAGGTGCACCAAAAAAGTTGGTGCGCTCTGTTGGAGTAGTGCAGGGGGCGCCAGATTCATGAAGAACGTGCACCACAAATAATGAATCTGACCCCTCTGCACCTAGTACAGGCTGCACTGTTTTTGATAAATGTGCCCCCTAGTGTTTGCTGCTCCAGAGTCACATCTGTGGTGTAAAAGGTTTACAAATACACAAGTCTTAATTTTGTAATAGTATATATACAACCATCTTGCAAGTTAACTTGGAATAAGTTTTATGTGACCTTACAAAAAGCTTCTTTTTTTTTTTTTGTACTTTTTAAACTTCTCTAAATATTCCTCTAAATTGATTCTGTACCTTTTATCTAATATTCTGTAATGGCAGCAATTTTGAGCGCATTAGGGCAGTTCATGCTGCTGAGCCATGGAGGTTATTCATCAGCGTGTCACTAATAACGGGCCTGGTTATAAATAACTTTCATGAAATATTTTCTAAGTGGTTTGGATTTGCAGAAAATAGTACAGAATAACACAAAGGTAATGACTGTGCAGAACAGGGAAAGTAAGGATCTCTCTGATATTCCAGGTGAGGCAACCAAATATTTATCCCCACATACTATAAACCTTTATCACCTTTGTCACATTTTCATATTGCTCAACTTTAGGGGGCCACACTAGTACAGCTCAAATGCCACCCCATAAATCCTGCATTTGTACAATGACTTGTAGAGCCCGGAGCAGACTACAGTACAGACACCAGATAATAATGCAAATCGCCCATAATAATGTAGAGCAGGCACTTACAATACGGCACGACCCCATAGCTGATGTATAGACCACACTGTGTAGACTCCAGGAGACAGGGCTCAATAAAGTTTGTCACATGGGATAGGCCGATTACAGTATTTTTCGGACTATAAGGCGCACCATCCATAAATACCTGCTAAAACGTCTAGGTTCATATATAAGACGCACGTGGCAGACCTGTGATTTCTGAGAAAATCTAATGATTTTTTGTGCGCCTTAAAGTCCGTAAAATACGGTACTCACACCACAGCTTATCAGAGCAAAATGCATCATATGTGTTATTCAAAAAAAAAAAAAAAAAAAAGTGAATATATCACTAAAATGTGACATGGCTTAATGGGAAGTGGCTACTTAATGTGGGTATAGTCTCAGCTGCCAAATTTAGGTTACATAATTTTTTAACAAAAATTGAATCCAACTAAAGAAGGTGTAAAGCTGGGCAAAACTAACTCATGGACTGATGGGCTTTAGAGCAGTTTGTCAACCAAACTTGTTTGTGAGGAATGGACTTAAAAGAAATAACAAAGCATATAAATGCTATAATTGAATCTGCCCAAAAAATAAACTTGTGGTTTTAAAGTCACAAGACATCAATTAAGGTGTAAAAATACAATTATGCCAAGCAGTTTTTATTTCCCATCCCCCTCCAGGAAATGTAGCTGAAGATGGTCAAATGAAACTACAACTTATCCCACATACTTCAAACCCTCATACAGTTACATTAATGAAATATAAAAAAATGTCAAACCAGGGACACTTACTCATAGATCCAGGCACAGTGACCATGGTATCTTCTTATATTGGTTGTCCATGGCCTCCTTCCTTCAACAATCAACTCCTGTGCTCTGGCTTTACAGGCTGTTACACTGTCATACCCTTCCTACTACTTGCTTGCTCAGCATTTGTGCAAAGTATGTGTGTTGGGGGGGGGGGGGGGTTTGATGCAGTCTAGCACTCTGTAAAGCCACATCACAGGGGGGCTAGGGTAGCACCTCGTGCTCATTAGCATAATTTTAAAGTTGATTTTAAAATGAAGGGGGTCATGGATAAGAATATTACCACACTCACAGATCCCAGTGGTCATGTATAGGGGATAACATGAATCGTGGGTCATCAAGATTTTTCTCTAATGGTTACAGTTTTATGAGAGATGAAAACCTGTGTAAATAAATGCAGGTTTAGTGAAGTGCCTTTTACATATTTGTATACACGGTCTTATGTATGATCACCGCTACAACCATGTGCTGTGCACTCACTGTTCCCAGCAGGACACTGCTCAGCCTCTCCTGCTTGCAGTGGGCACTTCTTCCCTAGGGCTTGTCTCATAGTTGTACACATTCCATGCACTGCTTATTATATTCCATCATCTGTGAACAGGTTTGCGCATTGATGCTGCTAATTTATTTGTATTGTGTCAGAAGATCAATAAATCACATTTCTAGCATGGAAGTTTAATTTTGTTTTTATTATAGTTTTTGATATATATATAAAAAAATCCTAGCTTTCAATTTCTTGTAGAAGACGTTACACCTAGCAGCAAAATGGATTTCAACAATGACTACAGACCGCTTAAAGGGGTATTGGTGCGGATACTACCAAGATTGTGCATTGCAAAGGTTGGTTTAATGGTCTGTGACTTGTCACCTAAAAGAGATCTCTCTGCTGGACACCATACCATCACCCAGGGCCTCAGGAGCTTTGTCAATGTGTGGGCCACGATGAAGTCCTCCCTTAAAGCACTCAGGAAGCCGGGTCACCACTTTTGTCGGGTTTCCTAACGAGAGCAAGCTCACATGTCTCCACAGACCTAGAGCAACGCACGGTGAACGCTGCTTGCCCTATGCTGCCCAGTTCCATCACCACTGATCCAGTCCCTTCCACTTACACCAGCTCTGCTGCATCTAGTGATGTCCTGCCGGTCTCTGTAGCTCTTTGAATGCAAACTGGAACGGCACAATCCAATAACCCAGTCAATCATCCTGCTCTTCCTCCTCCAGAAGTGGCTGTTTTGATGACTACATCCTGAGCTGCAAGCCCTACTATCTCTGCTACCTTCCAAGAATGACATGGACACTCCAGCACTTGACCTCATGGGAGCCTGGAATGAAATAGATAGGCCTACATTTATCAAAGACCTTTACCTGTGAGGTGTCCAGGGTGCGCTAGATTCATGAATTTGTGCACCTCACAGGCAAACGGCACTTAGTGCCGTTTGCACTGTTTTTTTATAAATGTGAGCCGGGGGCGGGTGGATGGGTTGGAGCAGGGCAGATTATAGGGGGGCACATGACCGCCCAAATCGCCTACAGTGTATTTGGGTCCGGGCTCCCTGGGCCATGTCCTGCAGATGTGCTCCGACTTCAGTCTATGGCAGTGCGAGGAAACAATAAGTTCCCTGCCATAGACAATCGTCAAAGTTATACAAAGATGGCTTGTACACAGACTGACACCTCAAGGGAAGGGAGGCGCACATCGGGGGAACAATGGAAGGTTGAATTTTATTGTTTTACCTAGGATTGTTTATAGTTAGTTATTATAGGGGGCTGTATATAGTGACACTGGGAGACCCAGCCCTGCTAGCCCGGGAGCAGTACAAAACTGCAGCAATGTCTAAAGACGTCACTGCAGAATTGGGACCTGCACCCGCTGACGTCTAAAGTCAGTAGGCGTTCCGTAGGGAGTTAACACCTATGGAGCCTGGAGCCCCTCAGGCTCATTTGCATAAGTCCTTCCTCCAGGTGGTGGATGCCCTTTAAGGATGTAGTCAGTTTTTGTATTACGACTTGCTTAATATGGTTATAACTTTTGAACACTTATCAAAGCCATTTAAAGATTTGTGGGTTTTTTTGGCTGCTAAGTTTTGAGTTTATATAAAAAAAAAAAAAAAAAAATTATCTTGTTTTCAGGCAGATAGTTTTACCACATAACTAAATCAGCAAAATTTAGTTTGAAGACAGACAGCTTACATCATTATTGTTTGTAATGAAATTGGAAATCTATAATATTAGAAACCCCCTAAAATATATCAACCCATTTTCAAGAAAAGCCCTGCAGCTGTCAGTTTTGTCCTATAGACATTGTCGCCCTTTTGTAGGCTATAATATTTGTTTTTCGTTAGTGGGGGCCATGTGTGGGCGCTTTTTTTGTGGGATGAGATGTATTTTCCAGTGATACCATTTTGGGGTTTGTTTACCCCATTTTTGAAAACATTAACTTTTTTAGGTTGTGGAGGAGTAGAAAAACATAAATTATGTAATTGATTGACTTTTTTGGTGTTCACCGTATAGTCTAATAAAAATCTTATTTTTATTCTAAGGGGGCAATACGATGATACACTACTTGAATATTTTTTTTTTCCCTTAGGTTTTATTACATTTCTCAAAATAAAACCTAATATGGGGAAAATATAATTGTTTTTTGCATTGCCGTCTTCAAGAAGCATAACATTTTTTTTTTTTTTGTCTACAAAGTGGATTGATGGCTTTTTTTTGCAGGACATGTAGTACTTTGCACCAGCATCATTCTGGAGTAGATTTTTTAATCACTTTTTATGGGATGGAATAGATGAATTTTTTGGCAAGTTTTTAACAGTTCTTTTTACAGCATTCATCGTGCTGGTTCAATATTTATTTTATTCTATGGGTTTCCAAGAAGTGCTCTGCCAACACCCCAAAAAGTGCTTCAGCCTAATTTTCATTCTTCTAAAGTAAAGTTTAACCACCTAAAGAACAACTAGAAAATGAAAAACAAAAAAAAGGTATAGATGTCGTATGTGTGGCATAGCCCCATGTATGATAGAGGTTACTTCAGGTAGGTAAATTGTGGTGGCAGATTCCCTTTAATGAAACCCTTTTAAAGGGAAATTTATTATGGACTGAAAATAATGTAACAATAACAAAATATATATGACTAAGATGATAAGAGCAGCATTCAAATCCTAGCCATAGGTTACATTAAAAGCAAAACATTTTTTCAGATGGGTGGCAAGAAATATAGGTAGGAAAGAGTGATTAACAGGAACATAAGTTCATGTTATCCCTCCACCAGTTTTCGCTACAGGTGCAGATAATATTTGGGGTTATCTGCAGGGTGTGACCTCTCCCTCTTTGAAGTTTTTCCCCACATCCAGCATCTTGGCAGAAGGCTACAACATTTGGATCAGTGGAACCTGTTAAAATGAGTCTGAACATGAAGATTGCACACCCAAAATTTACTTTAAAACTACATGGACACAACCATGTTATCACCAGAGCCCAGAAATGGCACACGGCTGGGTGCAGATGAGCACTCCTCACCCCTCTCTTCTACATAGAAAGCCACGTGACCATATTCCGGCAAAATATAGAATATGTCCCACCTTTTGCGGTGTGGCTGCCCGGCCAGGTTATGGTTCAGCGAGAACCCGAACTCGAAGCACATTGAGCGGACGCCATAGACCTTTGTTGTGGCCATGATCTGGCGCAAGCAGATCGCGGCCACAAATACGGTCGGTGCATACAGCCTAACCGTGACTCCAGATCCTGGTATCATATGGGGTGGGGATTTTAGGTGCCACTGATGCAAAGTTATAGGCCCAGGAATTAAATATTTTCAAGGTACATTGATTTTGATGAGAAAGTTTGACTTCTGACTTGTCCACATTAGACATCTGCATTGGGTCTTGTTGCCAGTGTAAGCCTAGCAGCACAAGCCTGTGCTCATGAATCATGGATCGTGCGCTGGCTGGATTTCAGACTGACCTCAGTGCAGTGGACAGGACCCAGTATATCATAGTAATATATGATACATGGTTTCCCTCACAAAAGTCACAATGATCCCACTACTAATATCCGGCCAGCTCAGGGTCCATGACGCAGACCTTTCATGGTCATGTGACGCTGGCCAATGACTGTGTGGGGATTCGCCTCTCACATGGTAACAAAGTTTTCAAAATATTTTAGAAATGAAAACAGGAAATTCTTCATAAACACCTCTGGTAGATGGTAAAAAGACAGGACACCGGAATAAGGAACACGTACCAAGCAGAAATGGCTTTAACAAGGTAGATTTAATTTACTATACAAGAACTGTACAAAATGACCAAAGCAAATACTTCAGGCACATCACCACAAAACAATTTTACCTCAAATAATGCTGAGGAGTGGGCCTATGATACCATGTTTTTAGAGAAGGGGGAGGAATGAGACCTCTTACATGACTGACCCTCTGCCACCACTTTTCTAGCACTGCTGGATTCTCAAGTCTACTTCCTGGTTCCCACAGGAAGTGACTGCTCAGCCAATCACTGACCACAGCAGTTTCACAACGACTCATTTCTTGCAAGCTTTGTGGAACATCAGGTCAGCAGTAAGGTGGGTAATGCTTCTGTCACCCTGTGTGTTTTTCAAGACCACAGGTTCTCTGGAAAACCCCTTTCACCCAACAGGAGATATAACTACCAAGTTAAAAAGTAAAAAGTTTAAAAAGGTTATTTAAAAGGGAGAAGTTTGTAAAATAAACAGGCAACTTTTCTAAAGTGTGGAGTCCCTGGCGTCCTGGGCATCGGCATATTTGGCAATAGTGCCCACTGGGTTTTATAGTGTACACCCAGATTCTGGACTATGCTTGTATTGCCAACCAGAGGGGCAAAAAAAAAAAAAAAAAACCCCAAACAGGTAAAATGTCTGATGCATTAGTCACATATCCTTGGGTGAAAAACATCAGATTGGCAACAACCCCAGACACTTCCTCTGACTAGATGTTGGAAGCAAATGACACTTACTGAGTGCTCACAGGCCAGTCACATTACATACATTCATCACATAGCCACAATACAATGTACACATTGTGGATAGGCTGAAATGCAAGTCGCTTTAAACATCTGATCAGAGGGGTGTTGAATGTCCAAGACCGATCAATCTGTTGTTGATCACCTATTGGAAAGGAGATCGGTATGTAATAATACAAAATCCTGGGAGACCTCTTTAAGTGGACTATTGATCAATGCCTTTCTATTACACATTAGGTCCAGTCATCTCTGTACTGCTCATATAGCTTAGTATTACTCTGTTACTTTTGAATCTGCTCTGTCATGTTATGGGGTGAAACTATCTGAAAATACAAGGTATAAAGTAGTGTTAAAAATCTCTAAAATCTCCATTTCCACAAGCCCTTTCAGACATCATTCCGGAATAAAATTATTTTGTGGATTCTCTGTAGTGACACTGAAAATGAAAAAGAAAATGTGCAAAGTGTTCATGATAGCTAAGAACCGTATATATACACACACAAAAATATAACATTAACCCTTGTCGTGACAGCAAAAGCCAAAACAACTCAATACAAGGCGTTACACTCGTATAATACAGTCTGAGTACAATAACCAATAGATCAATTCTAACTAGCAGTCTTCTGAGATCACTGAATGATAGACTATTTATTAATAGAAGCTAGAGAGATGAATTTACAGTGCAAAATTTAGCATAAACTTTGGCGCAGGTTCCCCCTCTAGGCAGAGTCCTGGGAAAGCGCCCTTCATCTATAGCGACCACCTCATTATATACACTGTGGCCAGCGACGCCATATGTACACCTGCCCTTTGGTCCGTTCAGTCCTTCTATTCCTGGACAGCATGTCACATATGTGTTATCGTGGAGTTCAGCACTCGGGGGTTGGTGTTAGCTCTTGTAGCTTTTGAAAGTTCTCGCTGCAAAATAGAAAAATTAAATATGCACAATTAACAAGGTGCAAGGGCATGCAACAGCAGGTACCAAAACAATTTCACAATCCATCAGTTTCTACTGTGGGGTGAACAACAAGATTCCTTAATAGGTGGCTGGCACATGTTTTCATTGTTGGCTTATGATAAGCATAAGCTTCCAGTCGTCCCAGAACTGATCAACTATTCCAACCCAGCAACACACAGAGCATGGAGCAGGAAGCATTAGGCTATATGCAGCCATCATTCTCACTATACCCAGTACTATAGAGAGCAATCTCCTGGTCCAGGTTCTGTGCACTGTAAGGGACAAGCAGAAGGTGGATGTGAATAGCTGATGGTGCAGGGATGTTCACCGACTATCCAGCTAGAATGGGCTATCAAAATAAAATCATGGCTGACCACTTTCCAGAAAATCTGTCAGAACTTTTGAGTGTATTTGTGTATGTTGTTAGCAATAATAGGACTGAAAAGTTAAAAGGAAATCTACCATCAAAACCAATCATGATCAACCAGGGACACTTAGTCATAGATCCAGGCACCGCGACTGTGGAAATCTTTTATTTGTTATCCATGGCAGCCTTCCTTCTAAAATCAACTTTTACAATTATGCTCATGAGCCTGAGCGGCTCAGGAAATACCCACAGAACTCCGTAGGCTTATTAGCTGTAGCTTCACAGGCTTTTACAATGAGCAGCGCAGCTCCCCCTCCCCCTGAACTTCCTACTGCTGCAAGATTACACAGAGGGAGGGGGTTGGGTGAGGCATCTTCTGAACATGATCGATTGTGATGGTGGATGTTCTTTAAGTTATAATCCACATCTGCAGCTCTTGGAAGGGCTCTGGGAGGGTCTTTCAGCCTGAAGAGTTTTCGGCTCTGATACTCCAAAGCCCCTCCCTCTGTATCAGGAGGCACATACAGAAGAATGGGTGGGGTGTGAAACAGTTCATTGCAGAGAGCAGAAAGCTCTTCAGGCTGAAAGCACCCAGATAACTTGCAGCAACTGAAAATCCGGATTATAAATTCACTTTTCAAAGCCTTGCAGTTACTTACTACACATCTCTCCAGGGCCTAAATAAAAAAGCATAACAGAAAAGATTGTTTTTCTGTGTCAAAATGGAGGTACGCTTAAACAGTTTTATCAGAAGCCTAAAACCAGAAATGAGCAGCAATTCACCCTTTGATAATAAATTCATGACCAAAGAAGAAGCACGTAATATTTACTTTTTGTCTACTTATTGTGGAAAGAACAAACACTTTCAATTTAGCTTTACAACATTGCTGAAAAGTGCAGTACAAGACTGGCATTGTGCAGATGTGGCCTCTGCATTACACCTGCCAGAAGTGTTATATGGCCTGGTCCTCATTGATTTTCCAGATGTAATAAAGCTTTGCTGGTTATTTGCTGCAGTAATGCAGTGACTACAGCGCAGGAAATCAGAGTGTTACAAGCCATCTATATTCTTCCATAGAAATGGAGAAGAAAAAAAAAAAAAAAAGTGCAAATTATTGTCCCCCTTAAGTTGCCATTTAAAGGGTTAGCAAATTGAAACCTTGCACTTTTCTAAATGAAAGTTTAACACAGCATGGCTTCATTTTCAAGTCCAGCAAGCTTCAACCATGGATTGCTGAAATGGAGTCTTCTACTAGCACGGCGGGCACACGGCAGCGTGCGGGGAGAGGAGGAGGGGGAGAGCGCTGCTCACCCCCGCCCCTCTCCATAGGGATATATGGCGCATGGTGCCGTATGCCCTGAAAAAAATAGGACGTGTGCGGCACCGTACCGCTCCCGTAGGGCGCCGCACGCCCATTGCCGTCTATGGGGGATGTATATCGGCCTTATATACGTCCCCCTTGCGGTAGTGTGAATGCAGCTTTAGTACAAGTTCGTAGCAGCAGGACTGTGAAATATCAACTTTTAATACAGGGCTGCAACTCCTCCAAATAGCAGAGGGAAGGATCTGTGGAGCAGTTGAGTGTAGACAGTAAATAGCTCTTTAGGATGAAGCACCCCCAGAGCAGAGCTGCAGCATTGAATAAAAAATGTTTTCACTTGTTCCTACTACATACTACAAAGCTCTCCATGGCATCTACCCATCACTGCCAGCAGTTCTGCATGGTGCTATTCAACGTCTGATGGATTTCTTCCAAAAAGCGCAGCACCCTGCAGATGCATCAGGTTTACAAACATTTATATGGAGCCATGTTCAATGTGACCATTATAGTGAAGCAAAAACACATACACAGAAATATAATCCCCAGATAATAATATATGGTAAGGAAATGGTGAGGCTGGATTGGTTACATGCCAAGGGTTTAGGGATTGTAAGCATTTACACAATTTTGTTTATGGAGTAACGTAGTAGAACAAAACCCAGACACAACAATGAAGTGACACATAAGAAAGCAGAGAAAAGCAGAACAGGATTAATACACAACACAGTAAGCCTGGGTTCACATATATGTGGCACCAAATGCTGGCAGAAAAATGATCCCAGTACAGATAAAACGTATCTACCAGATCCTTCCTAATACTAGTGAGCTGTTCTGTCCACCTGCTATGGTATGCGTGTGATATGTGTGAACCCAGCTTCTATCATGTTAATAGCGTCATTACACATAAGAGGGTTAATAATACAGCAAATGAACAGCAAACATGGGGTTAAACAGCAACACAGTCAGGATGTAGTCTCTGCCTAGAAGACATGTACTGTAATAATGTATGTTACATAGAAGTGCACCATTATATGGGTTATAGATGAGAAGGGGCTGCTGTATGTGAAAAGCGAACAATACATGCTGCTGCGCAATTTATGTAACCCATCACCCCTCCACCGCTGTGTCCGTATAGTGTGTTAGAGAGGTTACGCGACACAGCCTGAAGAGCAGGGAATCCCAATGGCATGCACCAGGTATGTGTAATGTGGTAGATACAGACCTGGAGCATATGGTTGTGGAGTCAATGTGTGTGGAGTCCCTCTATAAACATAGAATACGAGTGAAAACATGGAAAGATTAGCCAAAGACATATCTGGTCAATTTACAATGTGTATTCTGTAAAACGTGCAGGTCTGTGAAACCCTATAGGCCAGGAATTCCCAATAAATATATGAGGTATCATTTACTATGGACATGACTATTGCATGGGTGTAACATCCAGAGCAGTAGACTTAGCAGAAGCTGGGGAGGGGGTGAGTCCCAGATCAAATACACCTACTGATCCATGGACAGTGGAAGAGGGGTGTGGAAAACTTATCGCACACAAACTTTAATGGAAATTTACCGCCTAAAAACTACTATTGGTGGGGGATGGTAGGGAAGGGCTTGGTCATTGCAGAGGCTACTCCACGCCCTGAGTAGACTAAAAGGTAATTTACATAAAGACTCAAAGTTTATTAAGTTCACAAAATTCTGAAGTGTCCTAGGTTAGGGATACTGATGCCCATCTGACACCGACACTCAAAATCTCCACCAATTAGCAAATTCTGACAGCCCTGGAATCAGAGAGAATGGAGATAGAAGTACCACTCTGAAACTAAAATTAATTAAACTAAGACCCCTCCTATTGTATAATACAAATGGCCCTAGAACAAAATAAGACATCACCCTCCTATGTTGTGATAATTATAAACATTATTATTATTATTATTGACATGTCATAGTGCAGCAATAATATATAGGAACATGTAGAAGATCTAAAATTAGCCCTGGTACAACAGATTACAGGGGTAGCTATGAGGCTGCACTTCTGGTTTCATTCTCCAAGCAGATTGCAGGTCCAGGGATTGATAGAATAAATTGACTGGTACAGATGCCAACCATTGGACCCCCACCTGATATTAATAAGCTTGCTTATGGACTGATTATCAATATCACCAAGATGGAAAACAAGCTTTTCATAGAGCCTCATAGCTACCCCTGTAATCTGTTGTACCAGGGCTACTTTTAGATCTTCTACTTGTTCCTATATATTATTGCTGCACTATGACATGTCAATAATAATAATAATGTTTATAATTATCACAACATAGGAGGGTGATGTCTTATTTTGTTCTAGAGCCATTTGTATTATACAATAGGAGGGGTCTTCGTTTAATTAATTAAATAACATTTACATTAAAACTATTAATAATTCTGCCATTGTTTGTGTGGATAACAAATACAAGAAGATTACCACAGTCCCTGTGCCTGGATCTATGATTTTGATAGTAGCTGGATGAGTAAATAGTCAGTATAAAAAGTAACTTATTCATATACATCTCTACATTCTATGCTTTGAAGCCTAGTGGGCATCCTCCTCAGTAATGGACAGCTTTCCCTGTACATGGGAATAGAAATGAAGCTGTTGATCACTAAGAATACCACCCACTGGACCAAGACTAGAATCAGCAGAGCTTTAAATGAACCAATGACAAGTAACAGTATACCAGATGTTTTTCCAACATATTTTTAGAATAATAAAGTACATTGCAAAGTTTACACTATTAATTTTTTTAATCTAAAAATGACTAATTTCGTTATGCTTTAAGTGGGATCAAACACTGGATCTGAGCACCACGTAAGCTGTGACACCGCAATACCCTGTCCCCAGAGGATCCGGTTTCAAAATTAGAACCCCCTTTAAGGCCCCACAGACCTCGATGGAACAGTCAAATGAAACCACTGACCGATAATGTTTAATGTAAAGGGGGAGCACTCAACAGCAAATGTCAGAAGAGGGGATCCGGAATGATAACTACCAATGTGTTACAGTATTTCTGTCTAGAAGCCAAGCCATCATTTTATGTCAGGATAATACTTTAATGTATAGATATCTGTAAGAACAAATACTATACCAAGCAGTTCTCCAATGTTTTGTTTTATGGCTATTAAAATGTTAATGCACAAGTGAAAAGGAAAGGAATGATAACTACCTTTTCCCCCAGGTAGATTTGCTGCTAGTAGAGGGGCTTATTCTCCGGTCCTCATAGAGAACACATGCAGTTGCAGTCTTAGCTTAGACTGAACATGTGTGGGAGAGTGAGGAATAGTTGTAAGGTACTGAACTTTTATGGGAACCAGTACCGCTGTATGATAGAAGTCAGGAGTCTTTACACTGGCCAGGGAATCACAGACAACACTGCACTTCTTTAAAATGTACTAAAATCCAACCTTTTCTATTTTAAGCCCCTCCATTCCTGACTGTGTGCTGCTGCTGTTATTTGTGTTTTGTCTAAGAAAAGGTGAATTACCGCAAACTCAGAATAGGTGCTGGCAACAGAGTTAACGCTGAGGTTACGATGGGCAGGAATTGTGTGGCACCCACCGCTCATGGCGGTTCCATTTAGCTGCGACATGTTTTCTTTATTCTTATCCAATCTTCTGGGCTGTGGAGTCTTGAAAGTTCTGGACGGCGTCCGCATAGGCAGTCCAGGCTAAAGGGAATAATATAATATATGTGTTAACAGATTGTATAGAATTCCATTACCATGAAAATTAAATCAGAAATACAGATTGAACATTGACTGCTGTTCATTATTAAAACCAATATTTTTGACCTATAAACACTAGAAAAATAAGCATGCTTTCAGTCACTTTTTTTTACAAACCATGAAATTCAGACAGCTAAACTTATATATACAAGTAGACTAAAAATAGATCTAGGGCATAAACTGACCTTGCCACCGCTAGGGGGTGGACGCGATACGGGCGAGTGGCACATTGTTCCACTGAATGCAGAACGTAGCGTGTTGTTGGTAGTACTGGAAATGGATGTGCCATTAAGCTGAGGGGAAAGCAGGAAAGTTAGTGCAAGGAATAGGTGGAAACATAAAAAACGCACATGCATAGCAGTGTTACTGGTTATGGTGTAGCTATATTCAGTATATACACTTCATAGGATGCACTGGTGATGCAGATGTAAAGGGGCAATGCACAGCGTTCTGTATGCAATGTAACTACCTAGAAAAAAAGGCCTTTACAAATCTACATATCTTTTCTGCATAAAATAAAATGGCCTTATGTTGTGAACAGGGATTTTCTGTGTGTCCAGATATCAACACTGTAAGGATGAGGCAAATAACAGCTCATTTAAAGCGACCTTTAAAATGCACATTCACTAGTGTTGAAAAATACAGAAAATTGTAGAGCAGACCTTGCGCACTTTACTTGGTGTAGTTGACCCCAGCACTCTTCGCTTATTTGGGGTTTTTGGAGCGCTCCCATAATACATCTCCTCTTCCAGCTGCCGGGACTTTTTTATTAACTGTATCAAAATCAAACAAACTGTCAAAACACATGGTACAAAACAAGTCGCATATCATCTGCATCCGCAAAACCGTGTTAAAGGACATTACCACCAGGATGAAGGACTGTAAATTAAGCACATTGGTTGCCATGGTAGCCTCGGGTCTTCTTTTGACACGAGGCTACATGGCTTCTGGAGATTCGTTACAATGAGCCAGTGGCTCATTGTAATGAATGACCTGCAAAAATGCCATATATTGCAATACAGAAGTATTGCAGTATATGGTAGAAGCGATCTGACCATCATCTAGGGTTAATGTACCCTAGATGGTCTAAGAAATAGTGGGGGAAAAAAAAAAAAAAAAAAAAAAAGGTTAAAAATGTATAAAATATTAAAAATTCAAATCACCCCCCTTTCCCTAGAACTGATATAAAACATAATAAACAGTAAAAATCAAACATATTAGGTATCGCCGCGTCCCAAAATGCCCGATCTATCAAAATATTAAAAAAACGGTTACGGGCGGCGGTGACCCCCGAGGCGGGAAATGGCGCCCAAATGTCCGAAATGCGACTTTTACACCTTTTTACATCACATAAAAAAAAAATTAAATTAAAAATGATCAAAATGTCGCACAGACCTCAAAATGGTAGCAATTAAAACGTTGCCTCATTTCGCAAAAAAAAATGAACCTCACACAGCTCCGTGCGCCAAAGTATGAAAAAGTTATTCGCGTCAGAAGATGGCAAAAATTTTTTTTTCTTTTTTGTACACATTCGTTTAATTTTTGAAAGTGTATTAAAACACAATAAAACCTATATAAATCACCGCGATCGCACCGAACCAAAGAACAAAGCTGAGGTGTTATTTTGAGTGGACAGTCAAAGTCGAAAAAACTGAGCCCACAAGAACGTGACGTGCGTTTTTTTCCCTAATTTTTCCACATTTGGATTTTTTTTTCAGCTTCGCAGTACACGGCATGTTAAAATAAATAATATTACGGGAAAGTAAAATTTGTTATGCACAAAATAAGCCCTCACACAGGTCTGTACACGGAAAAATTAAAAAGTTATGGATTTTTGAAGTTGGAGAGCGAGAAATGAGCGGAAAAACCCTGCGTCCTTAAGGGGTTAATGGTTAAAACAAGGGCATAAGAAGCTTAAAAAAGAGCAGATCCTGCCAGGGGGCTACACAACAGTATGTTAGTGTGCTTGGTTTACAATCCTTCATCCTGTTGGAAACACAGTCTTTGGCTCCATTGTTAGCTGCCCACGTGTCGTCAGCAGGTAAGGTGCTCTTTCATGCTGATCACGGTAGAAATCAGTCTGAGCCAAGTTTCGGCCTGCACATGGTTCTGTAAAAACCACCGCCATAGGTGTTGTAGCCCAAAATAATGAATGTGTCCCGTGTTGAATCAGCTGATAGGACAAAAAAACCTTGTATGGGCTTATTTTGGGAGGATTTTGGGAGGATTGCCTTACCCGCTCCTGCTTCTCTCTCTCTTTTTCTAAATTAAACTGATTCCACTGCTCTGCAACATAGTCCATAAACTTCTTCCCATTCATAAAAAACTCTTGTCCCTGTTCCTCTTCCCACGCTGCAATGCGAACTCTTAGCTCTTCCTCCAGCTGAAAAAAGACCAAGAATAATTTATATAAGAAAATGCTTTTAGACAATGGGTCACAGACACTAGGAACTGCTACAAATAAACTTGGTTGAGTAAGCCAATACTTTCCAAACTGAGGATGGGGCAGTTTTTTTTTTTTCCCCTGGGGAAATGTATACAAATGCGAGTACATTAACCCTGCACAACCCGTATACGTTTATTGAGAGAAGGGCTGGCTCCACCAGATATACAGGTACGGTCACTTACTTTTGGAAGAGTTTTCTGCAACTTTGCCCTTTGCTTTTCTTCCTTTAAGAGGTTCCCTCCTCGATTATTGAATCTGTTGGGGTCTGTTGCTTTTTTCTAAGCAAAATGAAGATTTCAAGAATAATTTGAAAAAAAGTCAGTCCGACAAGTTCATACAAATAAAAAAAATTTAAAAAAAAAGGATTCTGCAAAACCAACTGTCCTAGCACTAATAATGAAGTAGCAGATTTACCCCTTCTACAAATCTATTGTATTGTGCAGTACAAGTCTGTTCTCTGGATGCAAATCACTGATTCAAGCCAATCATTAAACAAACACAGTGGTGACCTACCTCAAGCAGCATTTGTTGTGTCACCAGAAGTTTACCAAACTAACAATGCCTGCTGATAAAGGGTTACAAGGCCTCCCCATATCACCTAAAATTAGCTGCCACTGAGGGACTGTACCTTAATTACAGCCATTTTTCTGATATGGAAGACATATCATGTGACCAAATTGACATCATCTCAGGTCTAAGCCTCCCAACATTAACAAACTGTGCCCGTACTGTAGGTTTCTGATGACATGAGATCACAGCAGCCTCCATGGAGGATGGAGAGGAGTAGAAATCCATGGAGGCTGCTGTGATTTCATGTAATCAGAAACATACATGGGGTACATTTTGCAAATGTAAAGGGTACAGGACCGTTGACGACATCACCCCAGACATGACATGAACTGTTGAATAGTAAGGAGATATGAGCCATGGGGAGGAGTAAATGGTAGTGGCCGGCTGAGTAAGACAAGCCCCCTTTGATGTAAGGTAATATAACAAAGTTACTTTATGGGGATATGAAGGAAACAATTGTTAGCTAAAAGAAGGGTGTTAGTTAATTTAACCCACTATATCAAATAAATCTTTTTTATGGTGTCAGTTAATAGGGCTGTATAGGAGCCTGTCACTAGCTGTATATGTGGTGACAGGTTCCCTTAAAGTACAAAGAAGCATTGACCAACAGGGCGCCTAAGCAAAACGGCACAGGCTTGCTAAGGTTTTTATATAAATACATTATGTCACACATTAGAAACTCAATTTTCTTACATCAAGCTCCAGAAAAAGAAGCCAATTTTCTTCCCACTTCTGAACACCTTCAAACATCTCTTTGTGCACCTCGTAATATTGCTTGATGCGTTCAATTTCAGCATCATGAAGGCTTAAAAGGTCTTCACTGTAGTCCTCTAAGAAAAGAATACGTTTCCCCATTACATTGTGCTAGCAAGTGATTGTTTCCAAAGCAGTAAACCATTTCTTCACATAAAAAGTAACGCTTTCAATAATCTTACCATCGTAAAATGGAGCAAAAGCTTGCCTTTGTTCATTGCCATAAAAACATTTATCCCAGTAGGTTACCAGCTCCGTTCTGATAACTTCAATAACATTTTTTATATTCTGCAGCTTTAGCTCCTGGAGCCGGTCCGCTTCCTCTTGTAACTAGAAAACATACAAGTAGTTTACATTTTATGATAACAGAATACTGAAATGTTCATACATTTAGAAGATAATTCTTACCGCTTTTATGTTTTTTCCTTTTGATCCAGTCATATGTACTGCAAGAGCCTGCCTCTCCTCTTCAGGTATCTGAAGTCTTTCCCACAGTTCAACAATTTTGGCCCGCAGTTCTTCACATAATATCTTATTCTGTTGGATCTGTTCTTCTAACTGCAAACAAGACATTGTTACCATGACAAAGTAGAAGAAAAGCGAGGAAAAAAGAAAAAAAAGAAAAATCAGTTCCAGACCTGAAAAAGAAGCTGATGTAACGCTGCAAGATTTTCTTTTGACAGACAGAAAGCCTCCTCCTCCTCACACACCACATCCCTCTCAAAACTGGTGTCTGGCATGCGGTCCAGTTCTTCCATACAAAGTATTATTTGTTTCTTGGTCTTTACAAATTCTGCTTCACGAAGGTCCTTTTGAGTCAAAGATGTAAATAAAAAAAAATAAAAAATAAAAAAAACTGTGAGAAGCGAACTCCCAAGAAAAGGCCATGACAAAATTTTGATGTATACAGGAATTAACCTTTTCTGCAGAAAGTGAAGCTAAATGCCTTCTAAACTGGTCCAGCTCATCCAGGCTTGGGACACGGTGGCCGTCGATGTAGTAAGGAGGTGTGCAGAGGATGTCACAGAGGTCTTGATCCCGCTGCTTTAACACCTTAAGTTCCTGCATCCTTTCCTTCTTCTGTTTCAACATCACCTCTACTCGTGTACGCAAGTCCTTTTCCACTTGCAAGATGGTGGTGTCCTCATCTTCCTGAAAATCAGAGAACCAAGCTAATTAAACTGACTTATAATTATCTTTAATATGAGCAAAAGTTAATCAAATAGTTAAACTGAGGAAACCTTATGTGGAGAGAACAGATGTTATGCCTCCAGGACCACCACTTCCCACACACATTCAGCCAAGAATATGCCTGTGAGATGAATGGGCAGAGGGAAGTCAGTTGCGGAAGGCTTCAGAAGGCTTAAAGGGGTATTCCACAAAGACAAGTTTCTTAAATGCCCCCTGCAGTCCAGGACGGAGCTCACTCACCGATACACGGACTGAGTTCCTGCCGGCAGCAGCGTGAGAACTACAAGCTACAGACAGATAAGTTATTTATCTGGGGAGGTGTTGTGGAATAACATATGTAGGAGAGCTGCCTGTGTCATTGTGTGTAATAGGCATCTCATCTCTGATCTGTCTCATCTCTGTTTCTGTGTGTCAGATACTAGCACAATGTTCAGAAGCTAAATAAAAGTGTATATATACCTGGACCCTGATAAACTAGCCACATTGTCTGCTCACAGAACTAGATGGATCATAATGTGTCTGCTTAGAGAGTTCACACCCTGGGATTTTACACTGACCAGCCTAGGGAGTGATAAGAGCTAAAAGGCAATAAAACTAAATAAAATTGTGAAGTAAAGAGTTAAAAAGGATCTTTATTGTGTTGACATCCCCAGGGGATTGAGATTTGTGAGTTTTCTTTCATGGGAAAACCCCTCTAAGGCACCATGGATCGCAACAAGTCCGTGGTCCGTTTTTTGCAACTTGTGCAACATCTGAAGCACAAGCACGGGCAGGAGCAGGACCTGCTCCATTTGCAGCCTAGGCAGCTAGCTCACACATAGGGCTATGGAAATCACCACCATGTATATAAGCCCATAGAAAACCATAAAGCATTTGTCCCATCTGTTGACTCAACATATAGCACAATGACAAATTCTATGTTCATGTAACCACTGCCAAACATGTACAGAGAAGTGGTTGGTGCGTCGGAGGGTGTCTTTGCAGCTGTTTATGGGACAAATTGCTTTTAAAATTTTCCCAATTCTATTGTTTACAGATCCTAAAATCATGAGTTAGAAGAAAAAAAAGAATTTTCAAGAGACACTGGTGGCGAGCCTATGGCACGGGTGCCAGAGGTGGTACGCAGAGCCCTTTCCGTGGGCACCCAGGCCTTTACCCCAACACATAGTTTGCCAGATAGGACTCAAGGCTTCCTCCTGTGGTCCAATACAGCCCAGGACTTGCCATTTTAAAGCGACATCCTTGGCTGCCAGGGTTACAGCAGGAACAACAAGGTGTGGATAGAGACAGATTATTGTTGAACCTCCTGCTCTAGGAACCCTGATTCTTCCTCTTCAGGGAACCCTGGAGGAAAGCTAAAATCTAAATTTCTCCACCATCTTTCTATTGTATTAGTGAACTCATGATGCCAATACGATTAAAACCTGTGATACAGCAGGGATTAATAAGTTACTGCTTAAATTTTCATGTCGGCACTTTGCGACATATAAATGGGTTTTGGTTGTACTTTGGGCACTCTTTCTCCAAAAGGTTGGCCATCACTGCTATAAGATATGGTTCAGAGAGCGGAGAATGTTTATCTAGCACACTTGACCATAGTAGAAGCCATAACTACTGAAAAAGGAAATAAATAGAAAAGTGCGATGTAGATGAACGCCATGTTACTGGTTGTAAAAGGAAGAATTGCCATAAGCTTTTTACGATTCAGTTCAGGATCTCAGATCCCCCTCACAAGGCATTATACACTCACTTCAAACGGTGGAAGTTGCAGCTCCTCACACAGTGTATTCAGTTCTTTGCGGCAGACATCAATGCTCTTGAGGAGGCGATGTTTCAAGTTTTCCTCCTCTTCAATCATTCGTGTCAATAAAATCTGTTTCAGAAAAGAAATAGGATAAATAACAAAAACAACCACACAAGAACTTATATAGGAAAAGAAGTTTGTCACACTCCTCATTCATAGGAATATTGATAAGCCAAGCTTCAGACTCCAACTCCTCAATTTCCCCAACTTCACCAAATTTTTCACCGACTCTACAGTCCTGTTTTCTTGGTCAATCCATCAGTGCTGAGATAAATGAGGACATTCCTTCATTCATTCTAATCTATAGCAGAGGAGCTTCACTCCTGAGCATGTGCATAAAGTGCAGTCACCTTCATCTCCTAAAGCCTAAAAGAGGATGTGCCACATGCGCAGAAAGCCTCATGCAGCCTGTCAAGCCTTGAGTTGTGTCCTGCACCCTGTTAAAGAGATCTTCTCTTGGGTCTCTAGTAATAACATGATCTGCTATTTGGTTGCTGGGGTGATATTTATATTTTCCGTGGTGGTATTTTGTACTGTACTGTGGTTGTTGTTACATTTAGGCTGCTGGTTACCGCTGCGGTCCCTTATAGTAAAGTATCCTACAACATTATAACAAAAGTGAACTTACATTGACATGTCTCTTGACCGCATCTGTCCTTTGCAATCTCTGGTCTTCTGGTATTCCAATTTCTTCCCAGATGTCTCGAAGACGATTCAATGCAGAATTCAAGCATGCTACGGACTCAGCGGCAATCGCCTCACTACAAGAGTCAAGGAGGAGATGTCATCAGCCCTAAAATCACTGGTCACAGAGTGCTCAAGGACCTGGTGACAGACCCATAATCAGAGGATGCACTAACATTTTTCCAGGTTTATAGTATTCCTCTTACACTTTTTGAGGAGCATGTTTTAGCCAAGGAAGAGTATGACATTTTCAGTAATACAAATATATAACTCAGCTGTAAATAGACACTATTAAACCCCACTTTCCCAAACCAGACTATGCACCAAATTGGCACTGCTGCCCCCCCCCCCCCCCCGATAGATGCTGTGTTAGATAAAGAGCTATTTTTTTTTTAACAATTCTTTTATTAAATTAGTGTTTGTAATTTTTATGTGTTTTTAGGTCCTGTTCTTTTATACAGATCACGTATAATAGTGATCTTATGATAAAATCCAACAGGTTCAGTGATGTTTACATCTTCCCTGCATGCATCTAACCCATTAGGAAATCCAGAAATCCACCGTCAGGATTAGGGGAGAGCAGAAAACTCTCAGGCGGATTTATACGCCTGAGAATTTTTTCAAAGAGTAAAACTGCCCATATAAGTGTCATAGACACGTATATAGGGGTTATCTGATTATTATTGACTGTACATCCGGACCGTTTTGCAGCGGGCAGGATTGCGGCTGTAGGTCTGCTGTGGCACGCATGCCAGGTTTTTTTTGTTGTTGTAAGAATGCAGAAATTCCAGCCAAAATTCACCAATGACCTAAAATGCTGTCCCTGTAGCGCAGCTCTACTATCTACTACTGTCTCTCTTACACCCAGGGAATGGCATATCATAGCTTCTGAGGTCCTAGTAGAAAGGATCTAAAGCACTGCTTTTAACCCAATTGTAAAATAACTATGTACTGGGCAGTGAAAGAAGTGCGAATACACTACTAGACTTGTTCTCTGCTGCACATGACTACACAAAACAAGAATGTAACAGCTCAGGGAGATATAATAAGCGCCGACCGCCCCACCCTCACAGCACCAGGAGCAGCAAGACAAGATGAGGTCACTCCAGAGTCTCTCACACTGTCTGGAAGGAGTTATTATTCAGTCTGAACATGAACCAAGCAAAGCCAAGGTCTAAACATGTCCAGAAAACCATGTGCACTATATTGTACCACCGCAGGAACTTACACCAGGGTTCACTGATAGTAAGATGTAACATAACAATGGCTCCCTCTCCTCCATCCATCCTAGAAGGCGCCTATCTGTACACAATATTCAGAAATGGTCATTTACCTGCCTTAAGCACAAAGAAGTAATTTGTTGCATTAGTCTCTGCCCTAAATGTGCCGGTTCTTGAGGCACAGGATCCCACATTCCTTTATGCATTGAAAAGTTGAAAATCGGCAGCAATAATGGAAATGTTGCAAGTTAAAAAAAGCAAAGCCTGTGACTGGGATTTGCTGAGCTCCCATATATTTTGCTGCAAAAATAAAACCTGGACACACATCCACCACATACCCCCTGTGTGCCCCTGGCCGTACACAGAGCTTTCAATTGGTGGAGCCAATGTTGCCCATCAATAATTCCATTTATTGGCCGAATCAGAAACCATCATCTAGTACAGCTTTTTGTCCAAGAAGAGCCGCAGTGCTCCTTCATATAAACATACAGCCGAATCAGAGGCAATCCTCATGTACTGCCCTCCTGGCAGCAGACTACTTACTACTGAAATCAGAGATTGGGCACCTACCAGGGTGACTGTGGCTTATATGAACAGAACTTTATTATAATGTACAGCACAGCTGAGGTAGATATGAAGTTCACTACGTCACTAACCCCATGATCTGTATTCGTACCAGGCGCCGTCCAGAAGACACACGGGCCCGATTTCTCAGCCCAGTTGCACAATTTTGTGAAGGAAAACTTACTCAGATCACAAGCAGCCTGAAGAAATACACACAGGTCCTGCAGAAAGAGCCCATTTATGTATAGATGGGACTCTCAGTATATAGTATGTATAGCCAAAGCCCACTGCAGATCAGACTGGCCAGGGCAGAATACAGGCACATCCAAACAAAAATGCTGCAAAGATGGGTAAAAATCAAAAATAACCAAAGGGGTTGCCTGCTGGGCTATTTTTGGAACGGAGACTTGTGCACACACCCATCCCTCATACCCCCACAAACAGATACCAGCCCACATCTACTGGACATACAAGTCATCTCTTATGGGTACAGCCATAAATGCTGAGATGGGAATATAACACCTGCCCCTAACAAGGGCTGATGAAAGATATAACAAGCACTGTAGATTGTGCCATCATAAAGCACCTTTTAATGAGCCATAGCAAGAGGTAAGAGGTACCTGCTGCATGTACAGTAGCGGCGCACTAACGATGACATTAAAATCCACTGCAAAAATACAAACAATTCCAGCAAACCCAATACTAATTCCTCCATGTGAGATCCCCTGATGTGATGCTTCTCTGATTATTGGGCTGAGGCGGTATCAGTATTGTGATAGCTCAGTCCAATTTGTATATTGGCGGCCGACAGCCATAAAGTTCATCCCTGGATAAGAGCTGGGATCTGCTGGTCCATCACATGATGGCTGCCATGTTTACATGGGGCAATAATCTGGATGTCCTAAGGGTCTGGCTGCAGGGAAGATGAAGCGGCTCCGTTATAGCGAAGATGTCCTGGTCCATTGACGTGTCCCCGGGAAGGTGTATAGCAGGATTAATGTTAACCATTAGCGATAGACGACTTCTAGCGCACAACAAATAGCAGGAAGAGTTAATATTTACCCAGCACTGAATTCCAGAGCATTAATGGCCGCCTGCTATTCACTTACCTGTCTAATACAGGTAACAGGTGAGGAGAGCAGGTACAAGTGTCTGACACACACCTCACCCTTTCCAGACAGGGAGGGCACTGACATATCTGACAACTATAGGGAGCACCAGGAGCCAGTGAGAGGACACAGGCAGAGGACAGGCATAGTGATGGCGCTCATTTACACACAATCAGCTCTGCTACATCACAACAATCACCTCACTGACAGAAACTCAGCGCAGGGTTTCGGGGAGGGGCACCCAGCCTCACACATCCCGGGCATGCTGAGCCTTGTGGTTCTCCGCCAGCTGCGGTGTACAGGGATTAGACACTCAGGCCGGGCAGGGGATAGTCACACCTGCACAGCACAGGGCTCCGCGCCCCCCCCGTCATTCATGTTCGTGGTATCGCCCATGTGCAGTATAGTGGCCATCATGCCAGCTCTGTGTGAGTGAGTGCGCTGTGCGGATATACTAGCACAGTGCGGATATATTAGCGCTGTCCGCTCAGCAGCCAATGGGCTACGGCTGTTATAATTGGCTAATGAGCGCTCACCTTCTCCTCATGGCGGCGGCCGCAGCGGTGGTATCTCCCAGCTCTGATCGGCTGATCCTCTCCTCTGCTCCAACCGTTTCCTCTCCTCAGCCGCACTGACTTTTCAAATTTGCCTCGAGAACACATCTCTCTGCACGGCGATTGGTTCGCGCAGATGACATCACGCGTCTCCAAGGCAACAGCCGGAATGACAGCTACTAAGCTCCACGCCTCAGGCAGGAATGAGGGACAGCGCATGCGTGCTAGGCCACTTGTGTGGATTCAAATCCCAGGTCTGTGCATTCAGCCGATGCGCAGCCGGGAGTGGGGAGCTGTGTGTGCGGACAGGCTGCAGTCACTGGGTGGATCATCCACAGGTCACACTCACACTACAGATCACGTCAGAGGGCAATGCCTGAAAAACGGATGTTTTTGGTCAGTTTTTTAGTAGGAATCATTAGTGTTTTTGCGTTTTTCATGCGCTTTTAAAGACTTATGACTGTGGGCTATCTTTTCTGTGGTATGGCACTTGCAAATTTTGATGCATCTCCATAGACTTGTATGGTGCGTTTTTCACATGTGTGACTTGTAAAAGTCATGCTGAGATTTTCATACACGTAAATCCAATACAGTGAATACAATGGGTCAGAATGCAATGCGAGTTTTGCACATCAAAAACTAGTGTGAATGGGGCTTAGAACTGTAGGTCTACAATGTTACCAGACAGTGGCGTAACTAGGAATGAGTGGGCCCCATAGCAAAGTTTTGGCTGGGGCCCCCTCCAACCATAGGTCCTCAATTTTACATAGGGGTTTCCATTAACTTTTTCTATTATGGAGGAGATTAACAGAGACCGGCAGTAGATGAAGCTCTGCAGAAGCAGGGCCGGTTCTAGACAAAGTGGGGCCCTGGGCAAAACTAAAAGTGGGGCCCCAAAATAAAACTATTTTATGACCTGTCACAGTCAGTAAGAGGCTCCCTTTAGTATGGAAAAACAAACTGTAATATGGGAGAATTTTATAGGCGATAAATAGCTGATAGGGAGATGATGGACAGCACAGTTCCTCAGTGGTTTAAGGCTACAGCCTTGCAGCGCTGGTCAACATCTGCAAAGAGTTTATATGTTCTCTCTGTGTTTGAGTGGGTTTCCTCCGGGTCCTCCGGTTTGCTCCCATACTCCAAAAAATTACTGGTAGGTTGAATAGATTGTGAGCCCCATGGGGACAGCGGCAGATCTGGCAAGCTCTGTGCAGCGCTGTGTAATCAGTGTGCGCTATATAAATAAAGAATTATTAATTATAATTATTAGGATAGAAGATAAAAATGATATGATATTGCAGAAAATTGCACTGAGCTTCACACAGATATATTATGGTATGCTCACAAGAAACACTTCAGGATCCAGCTTCTGTATAGGATTAAACCACCTTTATTTAATCCTTCATGACATCCAACAGGTAAAATACAGGTGGAACGGTCAGGCTTGTCTACGCGTTTCTAGTACAATTAAGTGCTCTTATTCATGACTAAGAGGACTTAATTGTGCTAGAAACGCGTAGGGTAAGGGTTAAATCTCTGGACTCCTTGCTTCATTTTACTAAAGTTTCTTATAAGCAGGAACAGGAGCAGCAGAACCTTCCACTACACGCGCCAGCTGCTACAAAACTTCCAAGACATGTGCCAGCTGCCACAGAACCCCCCAAGACATGTGCCAGCTGCCACAGAACCCCCCCCAACACATGTGCCAGCTGCCACAGAACCCCCCCAAGACATGTGCCAGCTGCCACAGAACCCCCCCCCCAGACATGTGCCAGCTGCCACAGAACCCCCCCCCCCAGACATGTGCCAGCTGCCACAGAACCCCCCCCAGACATGTGCCAGCTGCCACAGAACCCCCCCCCAGACATGTGCCAGCTGCTACAAAACTTCCAAGACGTGCCAGCTGCTACAAAACTTCCAAGACATGTGCCAGCTGCCACAGAACCCCCCCAGACATGTGCCAGCTGCCACAGAACCCCCCAAGACATGTGCCAGCTGCCACAGAACCCCCCCAAGACATGTGCCAGCTGCCACAGAACCCCCCCAAGACATGTGCCAGCTGCCACAGAACCCCCCCAAGACATGTGCCAGCTGCCACAGAACCCCCCCCCCAGACATGTGCCAGCTGCCACAGAACCCCCCCCAGACATGTGCCAGCTGCCACAGAACCCCCCCCCCCCAGACATGTGCCAGCTGCCACAGAAACCCCCCCCCAGACATGTGCCAGCTGCCGCAGAACCCCCCCAGACATGTGCCATCTGCCGCAGAACCCCCCAATACATGTGCCAGCTGCTGCAGAACCTCCCAATGCAAGCACCAGCTGCCGCAGAACCCCCCAATCCATGAGCCAGCTGCTGCAGAACCTCCCTATTTATACGTAAGATGTTGCAGAACATTATAATACACAACTCAGAGACCACATTTATAGTGTGTCTGCGCCAGTTTTGTTTCGCAGCTGCTCTGTGTCCGACAATACTGCTTAGTGTGAACGTGCGCCACATTTATTACTGACCGCGCCACATTTATTACTGACTGCATCCTCCCCTCCCTCCTGATAGCCTGCACGGAGCTTGCTACAAGGAGCAAGAGGACGGTGCCTGCCCCTAAATACAGCCCTGCACTCAGCGGTACCGCTGCACTTCTCATTACATGCCCTTCTAGGAAGGGCAAGTTATACCCTAACTGAAGGGACGAGTGGTTTAGTGGGGTAAAACCTACTGACAGGTTCCCTTTAAGAATAGTGCAGCTGCGACACAAAAGGGTCACCTGTGACACATATGTGGCGTGGACCCTACTTAAATACATGTGCAAGCAATTTGGACATTAAAATATGTGCAAGGTCCGCAAGTAAATGTGCCCCACTGTTTATACTTACCTAGAGGTGTGTCTGAAAAGGCACATCAGTCTCACATCTGGATTTCTCGGCTCCTGCACCTCCTCCTGCAATGCTTCAAGGCTTCATTGCGTATGCGCTATACCTACAGCACTTTTGCAGTGAATCTGGGGTGTTCTGCGGGGCTTCTCTAGCAGCATCAGGCTGGTGCCGAGAGCTGTACCAAGTCGAGTATAACATTTATTTTAATGGGGCCACATACATGAATTTTAAAGGGGAATTTGGGACACTAAACCATTGGTCCATAAAGACCTGACAGGTTCCCCTCAGTTACCATGCACTCTCTGACATGGCCAGTATGCTGACAATGTGACTATAGGTTAGCTCAGCCACCCCATAACTTATAATGAGGTCAGTCATGTTTTGGGCATTTCTGACATCAAGTATAGTGCCGCAGACTGGCATTTCTGCTGTCAATAATACTAGCACCCCAGTGGAAACAGCATGATGCAGAAGGGAACAAAGCCCTGGTATAAAGCAATGTGTCACCCTGTCAGCTTCACTTCAGATTTTCTCTAAATTCTTTTCATTTTGAGTGAAATACAACATTAATGCACCATTACAAAGGCTCAGATCAGCAGGTGTATTTTAGTAAATGTATTTCTTTGTGCCAAATCCATGGCCTTAGAAACAAAAATGGATTTTGGCTTAGTGCAAGAACAATAACAACCCGTCGATCACTGAAAAATTACTTTACGTTGTGCATCTATTCCTGATTCTGTGCAGACTGAATGGAATATTTCCCTTTACAATGTCCTGTTCTTTGAGTCTGTAGGCTGCCCAATAGATAATAATTTACAGCTTTACAGGAGACAATAAATTCTACTGTAAAAATTTAAACCACTTTCAGTAACGACCCATCAATGGCCACAAAGAGTTACCATGCCATAGCCACACAGTGCCCCTTCATAGGAAACCACCATCGGAAATCTACCTTTTAAGGCAGATCTGATGGTAGGTGGCTAGTAAGATGCTAAGCCCTCATCTTTTTTTACCTAATCCTAAAATATAATAAACGCTTATTCCCGGCGTTTAACCCCATAATGGAAAATAGTCCCTAAAGTCGAAAATTACACTATTTTCCATTTTGAAAAATATAAAAAAAATGTAATAAAAAGTGATCAAAAGGCCATACGGTGTAATGTATGAAAACATTATAAAACCTATAAAAATGTGGTATCCCTGTGATTGCACCGACCCAAAGAATAAAGTAGACTTGTCATTAGCGATGCACAGTGAAAGTCGTAAAATCCAAGCCCACAAGAAAATGGTGCAATTTTTTTTGCCCATTTCACTGCATTTGGAATTTTTTTCCTGCTTCCCAGTACACAGCAGGGAATATTAATTACCATCACTATGAAGTGCAATTTGTTACGCAGAAAAGAAGCCCTCACACAGTTCTTTACATGGAAAAATAAAAAATAAATAATGGCAAGGATGTCCATCCTTTAGTAGCTCGAGAATGTAAAGGGAAATTCCTAGCACGAGGATTGAGAAAATTCCTGAAGTTCCTAAGAATGCAAATCTTTTGCAGAGTTCTTGGATAAAGATAATGAAAACATTTCTCATCTCATCTGGTGAGAGTTGCTTTTGTGGAACCTGACCATAGGAGAAAAGTCTTAACAGCGACACTATTAAAGGGGTTTTCCCACAAAGAAATGTTAGGCCCTAGCCATGGGATAGAGCCCAACTTGCTGATCATGGGGGTCTCAGTGACCCCCGCAGATCGTGAAAACGAGGTGTCCTTTGCTTTGTCAGATTAATGGAGCAGACAGCTGCGCATGACCATTCTGCTTGATTAATCTCTATGGAGTTGACAGAGATCGGTAAGCCTGGCAATTTCTGATGGACCCTCTTATTCACAATCTGCGGGGGTCTCAGCACCGAGATAGGGCCTAACCATGGATAGGGCCTAACTTGTCTTTGTGGGAAAACGCCTTTAAGTTTAGATTAGATTCAGATTATATCCATCTTATCCTTTAAGTCAAGATTTAACAGGTTTCTTCCAAAACCAAAGCCTGTAGTTCACTGGCAAGTACTTTATTTTGTATTACCTGTCATTTGCATTTAGCAGGCAAGAAAGGGAGGAGGATGGTGAAGAAGAGAGAAAGAATGCATGAGGAGATACAGGCACACAGGCTGCTGCAGCTTCCCACCCCTGGGACTCACCCCACACTGCTGGCAGGGAGACAGATAATGTAAAGTAAACTTTTATAAACTACCGAAATGATGCACAATGCTGACAAAGGCATTTTTAAAATCTGCGTACCATAGGCTTCTGAATCCTTTCACTAGGTCCCGGTAACAAGCAATTGCTTCTAACTTGTCTGGCAGAGTGCAGACACAACTTGCAAGGCTCAGCACTAGTTGTTTTATTTATCAAAACAGATACAGTGTCAAGTGGCTTTCTTTTATAAAAAAAAATAAAATAAAATAAATAAAAATTCGGAAATGAATGGAGCTGGTGATAAACTTTGTAACATGCTTCATTAAGTAAATGCGCTTCTCTGTGCCTTTTTTCAGCTTTCTTCTGTAGTAAGCAATGTATCTTACATAGTAACAGTTTATACGGTTAAAAAAAAATGGCCATCAAGTTCAACCAAGGAAGGGAAGGAATTGGATGAGGAAGGGATTTATGGGAAATAATTCTATATAACATAACCATCAATGTTATTTAGGTGTAAAAAAAAAAAAGCATCTAGACCAGTGATGGCTAACCTATGGCACTGGTGCCAGAAGTGGCACTCAGAGCCCTTTCTGTGGGCACTCAGGCCATCACCAGAGATGACTCCAGGTATCTTCCTGCAGTCCCACACAGCCCAGGTCTTGCTGTGCACAGAGCTATTTTTAAGTGACAGCTGTACCTGGGACTATTTTCTGCTTTATTGGTGCCCTCAGGTGCTGGTATCAATGAAAACTGTGACAGAGAAGGGAGTATAAATCACAAATTACATTTCTGTGTTGGCACTTTGCGATAAATAAGTTTATTTGTTGTAGTTTGGGCACTCGGTCTCTAAAAGGTTCGCCATCACTGATCTAGACCCTTCTTGAAGCTCTCTGCTGCCCCTGCTGTGACCAGAGCATGAGGCAGGCTATTCCACAGATTGACAGTTCTCATAGTAAAAAAGCCCTGTCGCCTCTGGTGATTAAACCTTGTTTTCTCCAGACGGAGATAGTGCCCCCTTGTCTTTTGATTTAACCTGGAACAACTTTCCCCCATATTTTTTGTATTGACCATTTATATACTGTATTTATATAAATTAATCATGTCCCCTCGTAGTTGTCTTTTTTTTTCCCGACTAAATAAATCTAGTTGTTTTAATCTTTCCTCATAACTGAGACCCTCCATACCCCTTATCATTTTTGTGGCTCTTCATTGAACCCTCTCCAGCTCCAGGTCATCCATTTTATGGACCCGTGCCCAGAACTGGACGGCATATTCCAGGTGAGGCCAAACCAATGCCTTGTACAGTGGTAATATTACATCCCTATCCCAAGAGTCCATACCACTTTTGATACATGACAAGTCCTACTGGCTTTATAGGCAGCTGTTATATAATAAATGATCTACTAGACTTCTGAGGTTTATTTAATTACCTGTCATCAGCAATTGGCCTAATAAACCACTACCAATATTATCAAGCAGCATAAAACCTTTTAGTTATGGTTTCTTTCATGGACCAATATGGTGGCATCATCCAGAAAATCAACACTCAAATTATTGGTTCTATAAAGTCAAGTAGGAGGTAAGTTTAACACAGGTGTTAAGGTTGGGAGCTCTGAACGCCTCCTCGTCTGAGATTGATATCATGTATCTGACTTCGGAAGATCTGGTTATTGATATTTCTGGATGCAGGACCATCAATTACAGTGAAGGGGGCTTTCTGAGGAAGAGAGAGCTTGATTTGACTTTATACAATCAATTTACATCTCACTTCAAAGTAGATTTCCTGGATGAAATCACAATGAGTCAAGAAAGAAATACGATCTGGAATGTGTGTCAGCTGCATGACAAACTTACTGGTAGAAGTTTATTAGGTCAATTTATGCTGACAGGTTCACTTTAAGACAGATAAGAAGGCTAATGATTAACTCTTTCCATAGCTAGAGAATATGTGCCTTGATCATTCTGCTGAGAAAATTAGACTATCCAGTTACTGTCTATAAGGAGTTACATCATTAGACACTTTAGTAGGTTCCTTTATCTCCCAGCTGTCAGTGGAGAAGAGACAAAGTGGATTCACACAAACTGCTTAGAGGGGTTGTTCAGTCAATAACCTTCTGATCGGTGGAGTCTTGATCAATAGAATGTGGGTACATTGTACACCAAATGAAAAGAGCAGATAAATGCGATGGCACTGACAGAAACGACCAAGCACCATACGCATTTTCGTAATTTCAATAAACCATGAATGGAGGGATGGCGTGCATGTGAAACCAGCTGCTCCATTCTTTTGGGGTGCCAAAGACCCCTGTTCTTATGATCTGCGGGGGTCCCATCACTGACCCTCCACTAATCAGCTATGGATAGGGGTTGATGTGTTTGGACAACTCCTTTAAATAAGGAAGAGAGGCAGAAGAAAAAGGACACAGGAACATACATAATAAAGTATATTTTTTTTTACTAAGATCATCTGCACTATTCAACTTTTTTTTAATCTCAGGATTTATTATATATAGCATAAATGTTGCATGTCCATATTACAGCTGATATATTTCATATTTCATGGCCTTGTGTTGCTCCAAGGGTTTCTTTTTGTACCGTATCATAAAATATATACAAAAAAGACATTCTACCTTGGAGGAACATTTTTAATATTATCAATTGCATAACCTTTACATTCAGTGCAATATATTTTTTCCAGGATAAAAAGGATTAAAAGGATATATTATTCCCGATCTATGGCATATTCACAGGATATCATGTCACAAATGTCTAATAGATGTTTGCCTCACCGTTGCTATTTTACCCAATCTCCAGGGCTTGCCTGGTGCTGCGGCCACTGGGACTGGAGAGGTGGCCACCCATGTGTGACTCTAATTACTTGTATGGCAGCTCCACACGTAAAAAAAAAATTATGAACACAAGACGCAAATGCCCAATAACTTGCATTTCACTACTAGACATTCAGTACTGGCCTTATACTTATTATCCAAGGCTTTGTTCATGCTATTTCCTCCTATATTATTTTTAATATCCTGCTGCATTATCCGGATACATTAAAATACTGCTGTACATATAATAGATAAGCTGCTTCAATATGATTAAAAATATATAAATTAATCTTTGCATTTTTTTCTGTGCAGCCCTTGTAAAACACAAAGATACTTACAAACTACTATGAGTGATATATGGGCATTGTAGCTGTACAATGTGGAAAATGAAGCTCAATATTAGAAGCGTCATGTATGTTGGCAATAGCACAACCCTGTCCTTTTCCATACTAGTACAGCCAACGCACGGAGGGCTGTACACTTGGCCCCCTCTTTAGAAAACTACAGTGTGGTTCTCCTTGTGCCCACTTCTAGCCTTATCTATAGTCATACTTCATGAACATAGATAGCATTACCAACTTCCATGCAGCATACGATTCTTAAAAGGAAGAATTATTACTCCCATATTCACAGGAGGGGATGGGGTTCAACCACTGGGTCTCCCATCATTACTAGAATAGGTCCCCATACAATTGGACCAACCTTCTACGTACTTCTATAGGACTTCCTACAGAGGTCCTTTATATTCTGCTTTAGTAGTGAATGGAGGGCTGGTCAAGCTTGTACACCAGGTCCTAATTCATATGAAGACCTGCAGACCACTCTTACTATGATTGCTAGGGAATCCACTGGTTGGATCCCCCCACCAACACACACTATCCACTCTCCTGTGGATAGCGGATAGGCGTGAGTGTAAAAAATGCTTTAAGATATTGGCAATTGTAACCCTGAACTCTAAGTGATAAAGCCACCAAGAAAGATGATTTATTGGCAATGTGACTGCTGGAGGTGCTCAAAAGTCTTTTTTTGGCAACCGTAGGTTCCTGTGTCCTGTCATTACCTGAGAAGCCGTATGGCACATGAGAACAGACATTGGGCAGTGCAGAACACATAGACACTTATAACAATAGTAGATTTACAAAGATTCTGCAGCCTAGCACAATTCCATTATCCAGTGAAAAATGTACTTTGAAGGCTGTGTCTGATGAATTTCTTCATGTGATACAGAGCGACACCAGGAGAATCATCATAAATAACAGACGTGAGATATTATTTTGCTAAAGAGCTACCTCCTCATACACCTGTATACTCAACTTGGCTGAGCATGCATGTGTTCAGAATTGGGACTGAAGCCACCTATGGCAGTGGCAAATCCTTCTATGGAAATAAGAACTAGGCACAATGAAATCCCATATTACCCACAACAACCACTAGAATATTCATATTTGGTACCCAGGTCATTAGGAGAAAAACCTTACATGTCTTAGGTTAATGTAAAGTTTAGGTGAAGTCACAGCTTTTAGTTCATAATATAAACCTTGATGGACTCGATGGCTCATGACTTCGTCTCGGTCATTGATTCCAATATCCGTGCGCTATTTGTAATTGCTGTGGTTAGAAAGACAAATCTGTAGCCTGAAAAACAAAAACATTTACATGATCTTGTAGATCATAATCCAAGCCCGGGAATGGGGTGCTGCGATTTAGAAACTTGTAGTAGCAGATTACGAGCATCATATATGGCAGCCTGTAATGTGCCAATGAGTCACTGGACTTACAGACACTAGTAAACTTACAGACTGGACCTTACAGGTACTGCCTGCCGACAGTCCTGGGGTCCTGATAGGACCTCAGGGCCGCTATAGAAACGATCTGCGCCCACCGAGCATGGCGCAGGGGGAGGGCTGATCGTGGGGGAAAGTTAAATGCTGCAGTCGCGCTGACCGCAACATTTAACAGGTTAAACACCTGTATCAGAGCTCACTCCGACCACGGGTGTTACACTGGGGTGTTAGCTTTTAGTTACAGCTGACACCCAGTGTTTTATCAGCTCCGATTACGAGCTCAACCGGCATCAGCTCTGCGGCTAATGTATCAACAAAGAGAGCTATAAGGTTAAAGGAAATTTACCTTTAAAACCAAGCATGATAAATCCAGGGTCACTTACTCAAAGATCCAGGCACCATGACTGTGGTAATCTTCTTATATTTGTTTCCCTTGGCCTCCTTCCTCCTAAAAAGTGCTGAGGGTGTAAGTGACCCTGGTTTATCATGCTTTATTTTGATGGTAGATTTAGCTGCAGCTCCACTGATTCTGATGCATTTGGGATTTTGCTTTACCCCTAACATTCCCAAGTATTCAGTGCTTTTAGTTTTTCCTTCTGATGCTCTGTACAGTTAGGTGGTAAGTGCCAGGCTGCTCCAGATGAGGACCTCCCATCTGAGAGCCTCATTGATATACTAGGTGCCAAAGCTAATGCCTCTGAGTCTCAAAGACCAGCAGGGGCTAGAGAAGACGCCCAGTACCAGAATCAGTAGTGCAATGCCTATGAAAGAATACAAAGAGTTTGAGTTGCAGGAGGAATCTCCTTTCTTACATATCATATACTGTACCTATTTCTTTTCCTAGAAATCGCAGAGCTGAGATCTCTGAAAACGTACATCCTCCAAGGAAAACCACAACAATGGTCCTATATGAGTCCTGAAAAGAATTCCTCTCCGTGAGCTGTTCTGTAAATAAAGGAGAATGTGAAATATATTAAAAAAGATTTACAGACATGGAACTTAACTGCACAGAACAAATACTTACCTGAAAATTCAATGTTATTGAGTAGACGCATCACTTCTTCAAGTCCCGCCCAACTTTTACGCACCAAAACCTGAATATCAATACATAGATTTGTGAACTTGTTGGTCAGAGGTCTCTGAATTCAGAATATGGTTATGCAGCAGAACGGACATTGGGCAGAGTCTCAGGTGAGTTCTCGGGAAGGCGATAAGCGCTTTCTGATAGTAGAAAACCCAATAGTTTCTAGTGAGTCACCTCCTGCCCTTGTAAGGCTTTGTGTACTTCTTATATTCCTCAAATGTATCTCATGACGTATACCTCAAAAAAAACATGGATACCGCATAGCATTCTTATTTGTATTCAATAGAAAATGTAGTAGATTTTCCAATATACTTTATGTATCAATTCCTCACAGTTTTTTAGACCTCTACTTGCTGTCCTGCTTTAGAAATCTTCATTGTTTACTTCCAGTGTACAAAAATCTGTCCATGGTCGCACCTGTGTGACATCACATGACCATGGTCAGATTTCTACTGGAAATAAGCAATGAAGCTTTCTATAGTACAGCAGCAAGCAGAGATCCAGAAAACCATGAGGAATTGATACAGATAGTATAATGGAAAATTGTATGAATTTCTCATCATACAAACAAAATTAATTTGCCAAAATGGGAATACCCCTTTAATGTTACGATGGTGAAGCATGTGCCCAGCAATCCCTAATCAAAGGGATTTTCAGCCCCTTTTACTATGGATGGTGGAGATGCTGGCAGTAAAATTCCCAGCAACCTGGAACTTATCCCCTGTCCTATGGATACATACGTTATGATAGTTAGACAACCCCATTAAGATTGCCAGATTTATCACACTGACTGACACTGGACGATAAATCAGTTGCAGTATTACACTGACTAATGTCACCCTTTATAATAGTTAGTAGGGAAATAACCTGGAGACCATCCGTGGAGATCGGGTATACTCCAGATGTGTGGTCGGATTAGAAAGAAAGAGGAAGAAAAAAAGCGCTATCCTAGTGTAGTAGATTCAATACATTGAAGCGTAGTGAGGATAAAGGTATGCTCACCTTATAGCGTTTTTTAAAGCGCTTTGAATGAGTTAAAAGATGGCTGCCGAAATCCACCTACTTACCGATAATCTGCTCCCAGGGAACCAGACGACGCTAAAGTGATGCAGTAGGTGGGACCCAAATGTAGTAGTGGGGGTATCAGACGTTAACGGCGCTCACGCATGCACAAGTCTTCAGTCCTGCTTCCTTTTTAGAAGTTTATTACAACGTGTTTCGGCTCGGGAAACGAGGTATCACCTGACGAAGGCTCGTTTCCTGAGCCGAAACGCGTTGTAATAAACTTCTAAAAAGGAAGCAGGACTGAAGACTTGTGCATGCCCGAGCGCCGTTAATGTCCGATACCTCCGCTACTACATTTGGGTCCCACCTTCTGCACCTTTATAATAGTTGGATTCGTTTTTGCATCAATATTGTGCTGCAAAACTTGGTGTATTATAATAGCACAATTGTGCACTTTGCGCCATTGCCTTCCATGAAAGGCCACTTTTTTTTTTGAGCAAATCATGAATTTGTCCAAAACTGCTGATAAATGTGACATGTTATTACTCCAAAATTATGGGTAGTTTGGCTTTGTTTATCTCTCCTAAAGTGTGAAAGTTATGTCAGAGTAAGGCTGCATTCACACACATTTATGGGTGACGTATATACGGGCAACGTATATATACGGCGGATATACGTCCCCCATACACTTCTATGGGCTCACGGCAAGGTACGGGAGCGGTACGGTGCAGCACCGTACCGCTCCTTAGCCCAGGAAAAGATAGGACATCTCCTCCTCCTCTCCCCGCACTGCCGTGTGCCTGCCGTGCTACGGTGTGGCGGGCACACGGCAGTGTGCATGTAGCCTAAGGCCTAATGCACACGTCTGTATGGGGCACACGCCCACCTTTTGCCGGGGGTCTAAGAAGCCAACTTGATGTAGTGAGATACAGTAGATGCCTCATCATACACCATTTACCAACATAAAAAGGCTGAAAGCAATGTACCACAATTTAACAAGCTTTAAAGTCAGTAAACCATGTAGCGTTACAGTACTGTCTACTGAAAACCAGTGGGTGTTAGAACTCAGATAGAGGAGCACTGAGCACTCAAAAAGATTTCCCCATTTGTCAAAAATCCATATTCATTTTTTTTTTTGTCGAAATCTTTTTATTTATTTAATAGAAAAAGCAAATAACACAAATCACTTAGTGATACTTAAGGCAAGACTGTTTAAAAAAAGAAATTACAGAAACTCAAGTAATGTACAATGTTAGCTTCGGAAATGGTGTAGGGGGATGGAGGGGGTGACTAGGCAAGGGAAAAATCCATAATAATTATTAGCTCCCAGTAAAGTGACCTTTCATGCTAGTGATGGTTGTGTGACTGTGCAATTTACCATCCTTGATCCATCTTATATGATGCATCTTTAAAACACATTAATGTTAATATATTATTCCACTACATGGATGCAGTGTTTCTACACCAAGAATACTTCCATGCTGGCATATGCCTCCAGACTCACAGAAGCCCCTGCTGGCTCCACTGTCTGCTAGTATTCATGCCTCTATTCATCGTTTCTACCAGTCTCCTCCCTCCCCAAATTGAGGTGTGAATAATCACACGACAATGAAGCCAGAAGGCACCTTTGTGATGTAACCAGGAGCCCCTGAGGCTCATATGTATGATTTTTTAATACATTTTTCTCAAAAACTAAGCTGTAAGATGCAAAAAGAATGTATCTGGTTTAAGGAGGCACATGCCACCATATAAGCGTGCTTGGTTTAGAAGCACTACACCCAAGTGGTAGATTTCCTTTAAATGCAGGTGAGACCGATGTTCTTCACGCACCAATTTATAATCTTTTTCATTCTGGTTGTGAAATGGTAAGTTTGTCCTGGCACCTTTCATTTCTTGAAACTACAGCGAAACATCTACAATATTGGTGACCTGTGCAGGATCATCTCTTTCAGCTGTACTGTATCTGGGCTCTGCTGGATACTTTCTGTAAGTCCCTGTATCATGTCACAACAGGACTTCAGATAATGGCTCCAGTAACATGACAATTCACTTTCAGCACTGACTATACATGCAGACTAAACAGAATTTAATTGACTTACATGTTCCATTATTTTGCAACTCAGAGGTATGTAAGCACCGCTGAAAACATAGGCCATGTCCCTGGGGGTCTTCAGGTCATAATCTCCATCTACACGAGGAATCTGGCAAAAAATATTTAAAAACAGGCTCATTAGAAGGAACTTGCTATACCGCACAGAATACTTATTTTTTACTGACGCATCAGGTCACTTCTTGCCCATCATCCCAATAATAAATAAATCTTTATTTCTTTCTATGGCGCCAACATATTTTGCAGGGCTTTACAGATCATAGGGGACATATACAAACAGAACAAGAGAAGACATTAAAGAGTAATAACATAATCAGATGTAACTAAAGAAATGAGGGCCCTACTCGCAAAAGCTTACAATCTGGGAGGATGGAGGGGTGACACAGGAGACAGTACTTGTACAATGAGCTTACACTCAATGACGAGGAGGGGATGTTTTCATGTGGCAGATAAGTATATAAGAAGACCCCGAAAAATCAGCCCTCAGACTGAAACGCTTACAGTGAATCCTTTAACTTAATCCAGACCAAATTTCAGACACCAATAAATTTGGCCTGGATTCATTTAAGGGATTCACTGAAAGCGGTCTTGTCTGAGGTCTGATTTTTAGGGGTCTATATCACCTGATTTGTTTGCCTCTGATTAGAGGTCAGACACAATTTTAGTGGCTGTTAGTCTGATTCATTGCGTGGGCCTGGTATGGTGTTCATTTAATTTTTAGGGGTTTGATATGGAATCTAGCTTAATGTTAGGAGTCTGCTATAGGAGCACAATTAATATTAACAATCTAGTTCGGCGTCGGACTAATTTTGAGTGAAGGACACTTCAAAAGGACTGACACCATAACATAACTTTAAACCTCAAAGAACTATAATGTGATAAATGAGTAATATAATGATATTACATTTCTAACATATTACTTACTAGTCCCAACTTTTTGCTGATCCCTCTGAAATGACTCTTCTTTGCCAGTGATGAAAAAGCATCAGTAAGCTTTCCTATAGTCATGTGAAAAAAATACAAAAGTTTAACAACAGAAGTTCCAGATTTTCCCACTACATATATATGATGCTAGTCTTGAGGTGGATTTGTGATAAATATGACCATGTAAACGGACTTTATTACCACCCCTTCCCACTAGCTGCATCTACACTGTTATAACATATATATAATGCGTAGTGTATATAACACATATCAGTACAGATAGCCTCACCTACAGCTTTGTCTGTGACTAGTTTGCCAACTCGGCTCTCCACGGCTGTCAAAGCCTCGGTTGGAGTTTGTTCGGTGAGCAGGCCGGCGCGTTTTAGATTGGAAAATGTCAGTAGATGCTCAGAGCCATAACTCTACAAGGAGTGTAAGACACATTGTTCAATACAAGAATAAAGTAATTTACCAGGATATTAATACGGAATCATTTATTAAAACTTATTAAAGCTCCACAACAGATCAATGTAACCAAGATTTTACTGACACTACGAGACATCAGTCTGAGCTGTAATTGTGTCTTTCCTAATAGTGATGAATGGTCTCGTCTAAGGGTCATGAAAGCGGAGCAATGCATTAGTATTGTACATTATGGAGATTTCAATACATAAACTGTTTAACCCCCTCATGACCAAGGCTCATTGGTGCCTGAATGTCTAGGTCAATGTTTTACGTTCTGCTATGTGCTTCATTAAATTACTTGTGAGACATTAACTTCATAGGATTAGTTACATATTTTTTACTTTATAAAATTTTCTGATAATGTGAAAATATAAGCTGTTTTGTAATTTTTCTGATTAGAGGTTTTTTCAATAGTATTAAATCTGGATTAACTTTTACTGAAATATGTTCTAAATGTGTACAGCATTATTCCATCACCCTTTCCCAGGTTCAGCTACAGATGCAGAGGCTGCATGTACTTCTACATTCTGCCTTCAGCTGACAGGCAAGAGGGGGGAATACTTCAATAGCCTATATTTCCTGAACCCTTGCACCTAGACACACAATGGTTTCATATTAAGGAGAATCTCCCCTATAATATGACATAAGGATTGTTTAAGGATGCTTCACAGAACCTGAGATATCCACTCTTAATCAAAAATTTTTAGTACAACTTTAAAGATGGATATCTCCGATTCTGTGAAGCATCCATAGGCAATCGAAGATATTTTATTATCACCTGTTTAATATAACACCAGAACTGTGTTTCTAGGTGCCAGGTTTCAGGAGATATAGCCATTTCAAGTTGGCCACTGTCATGATGTTTATAAACGTCCTTTATGCACGGGGCAAGTGCAAATAGGATGCATATAGCCATATGGCAGTCTTGAAGGGGTTAAAAAAAGGGTTAAATGATGAAGTCAAGATGTACTTTCCAAACGCACCTTTATATTAGTTGATCAAGTGTAAACTTAGAAAGCCATACATGACCTGCCCCTCCATATATCTCTGAACTCATCAGTCAATACTATCCATCACGACCTTCAGCTTTACTTTATTACCATTCTCTCTTCTCACAACCATATCCAGGACTTCTCATGTGCATCTCCTATACTCTGCAACTCTCTACCAAAATGTGTCAGGCTGTCCCCCACCTTCCAAACCTTCAAACACTATCTGATCGCATACAATACCCAATAACTGCACTTCCCTGCTCCCTCACCTCATGTCTCCGTCTTCCCTCCCAAATAGATTTTGATCCTCACGGGCAGGGTGCTCCTTCCACTTGTTTCCTGATCCCCGTAATCTTGTATTTCTACCTGGTTCTGTTTTTGTCTTAATGTAATGTATGTGAGCCCCGTACTGATTGTACAGCACCATGGAATTACTGGCACTCTATAAATAATAATCATTATAAAAATTGTACCTGTAGTTGTGCTCAAAGTGAGTCTACAAGTAGTGTCCAATATACAAAGGGTCGGGCAGCAGCCCTGGAGAGCTGTGTAACCATACCTGTTGTTAGTAGCAGAAGGACTGTAAAAATAGCTGACCTGGCACGCTCCTGCATGACATCTTTTCACTGAACACAGCACTGTCCCTCTTCTCCGAGTAAGAGCAGTAGCATGTTTTTTTCGTTAGATATTACAGCAGAGGTGGGGGGAGGGCTGTGCAGTAGTTTGAATATTAAAAAAAATATAGCAGTGTGATGATACTCCCCCAGTGCATAAGTCCAGCAACATTCCGGAATATCATTTTTTTAATTCACAGTACTGCTGCTGCTAATAACACACACAAAGTTATTGTTATACAGATCTCCAGGACTTCTACCTAACACTTTGTGCAGATTTGTATGGCTAAAACTGCTGGTAAATGGAACCAACTTTACAACAGTACAAGTGATTACAAGAAACTTTGTAGTATTTATCTTCAAGAGGTTCCTATTTTGGCTCTTATCCTATAATAGCAATATATTTTACAGCACCTGGGGTATATTCACAAGTAACAGCTCTGTTGTGGAAAGGTCTCCGACTAGACTCTAGCTCCATATATTTGAACGGGGTCACTTTTGCACAAATATCTGTAAGACACATTCAGATATTTCTGCCAAATGTGAACAGATCGATATTAAGCAGCTTGTTGCCTCCTAAGTACTACCAGCCATATTTCTGAGAAAGATCAATTGACCTTTACTATGTGAAATGAACACATACCTGCAGGTACTGGGTTTTCAGAGATCTGTAATCTTTTGCTATTAAACCTATAGAATGAAAAATGGAATTAAAAGAATTCTATGAATACAAGAATGTGAGAGTTCATGGTTGTGACACAAGAAACCTGTCCTACCATTCTCTGTGAGTGATAGCAGACATAGCAGACGTAAACTCTCAATAGGCGAAACCTACAGATGAAATAAAGGCCAATAACGTTATTCTAAAATAACAATATCACCATTACTTACCACTACTATCAAAATCTAAACGTGATGCACTCACCTGTCTGTTTATATGCTCTTCTATTAAATTGATACATTCTCGAATATCAAAACCTTCTAGTAATGCTGTGAGTAATATAGCAGAAACAGAAGATTACGTTAGGTGATTAGCCTTATCCATTTCAGTGTTCACTACCTCGGTTTCCACTGCTTCTAGTCCCATACCAGGAAAAGTGGAACAGCCAAAGCCAAAAAAGGAAGGCACAATGTGTATTTTTAGAAATAAAAGCCAGTGGAAACTGTCATTAAAACTTAAAGGGCATCTTTAAGGGTAACCAAGGGTTCATAGGGGCTAATGCATATTAGGGGACTCAGGTTTCTAAACAGGTACCGAGTGTAGGCTGCTGAGTATATTAACATCTCAGTGGAGTTGAGACATCTTCTGGGTGTTAGGGCAGAGTTCTAAGGATTACAAGCAGCAATAGGCTCCTCCCTCCGACCATTTCTATAGAGGACTCTGGACACAGGTTTTTTGGGTACTCCAATGACGATAAACTACTTGCGCTGTAAGACAATTCCATTTTTTTGCTACCTGCAATATACTATATATCGACTGTTAAGCATATTTTATCACATTTTCCGCTGGATATTAGTCCCACACCAGAACTAGAAGTGGGGAGGGGGCTCCCTTAATCATGGCAGCCAATCACTGATTGGCACCAGCTGTCACAGGAGCCTCATCACCTATGGCGTAGCCAGGACCAGCAACAGAGGGTAGTGGGGGGTGGCATTACTTGAATGGAGCTCAATGGGTACATGCATATGCCAGCTTTTTTTATTTTACCCTTCCTGTTCTCCAGTGAGTTTGCTGGTTAATCCTGAAAACTCCATCACTGAATCAATTGCAGTTATTGTTTCCAAAATTATTCTTACACAGGCAGATATCTCCCTCCCCATCTCTGTATTAATGTTGCACTTGAACAGGGAGGGTTTTATAACTAATTTCTTCAGGAAAGTTAGACCCTTTCTTGATCACGAGAAAGACAGTGGAGGAGACAGGGCACTGGCTTAGCTGGGTGTATATATATATATATATATATATATATATATATATATATATATACACGTCTCTAATGTCAAATTATTTGTAATTCCTGTTGATTTTGCCATTATCACTAGTTATGAAAAAGAGAAGCGAAACACTGAAGAAAACTACTCACAATGTTCAGTTTTCAGCAGCTCCTGGAAGTCCTGTTTGGTTTTCTTCTTCATGATGGATTCACAGGCTCCAATATCTTTTTGAAAATAGAAACAGCTGGTTATTTCTTGGATTAAGTAACTGTTCACGATGTTCAGCTTTGCCCTCCTGGCAGAATCCTGAGGCTGCGGTCACACGTTGAGTTTTTAAACAGCAGAAAATGAGATTTGACTAATTGCATTGTTGCCCACACTACTTTTACAAATGCATGCACTAATGCTTTGTTAACACATGCATTAATGCAATGTTAACACATGTGTTTGTTAATGGTTTGTTAACTCATGTGTTAACATTGTGTAAGCATTGTAAAAGCAATGTTGACAACAATGTAATTAGTCAAATTTCCTCTTCAGCTGTTTGTAAACGCATGTATTAAACCCAACAAGATGCAACGCGTGACCGCAGCCTGACCAATTACATTTTTTCCTTAAAAAAAAAAGTTCTGTACATGTGTCAGTGGTTACTATGTGTTTTTATCATTAAATTGCACTTACTTAAAAAAATTTGCTCTGCCTCTTTTTTTTCCCCTTAATTCCACATCAAAGAACATTATTTTAGTCCCATGCCCAAAATGTAATGGTAAATTATCTTATCAGTCACACAGGCAGCTACCAGAGATGCATTTTCCCAACTTCTACTTTTATCACTGAATAAAGCAGCTGCTGGAATATCCCCTATACCAGCGGTGGCGAACCTATGGCACGCGTGCCAGAGAGGGCACGCAGAGCCCTCACTGCTGGCACGCGCCCCATCCTCCCAACCACTGCCAGGTGCGGACAACCACTGTCCACACCTGGTTGTCATGGCTGTTAGCAGTATCGGAGCTGCGCTCCGATACTGCTAACGGCCATGACAGAGCAGGGCGCTGACACTTCCTGCTCTGTCACTCCGATCACTGCAGCGCACAGGACAGTAAGCGTCCCAGCGCTGGCAGCATAATGATGTCATTACGCTGCCAGCGCTGTGCACCTTACTCCGTGTGCGCTGCAGTGATCAGCCGGAGGAACGCCGAGTCTGAGGTGAGTTTTTTTTTTTTTTTTGTTCAGCGCATCCACGGGGCATAGATCAGCAGGAGGCTGATTTCCTGCCCGCTCCCGCCCCTGCCCTAAGCAACCGGGCCGAAACGCCGCTATCACAAGCCCCCCCCGCGCCCGAACCCGAGCCCGCTATCGCACCCCCTCTCCCAACCCCCCCCCCCGCCCAAACTCCGCCCACTACTGCAATTTGCCTGCCCGAACTCCGGCCGTTCTCACTACCCCCAACCCTCAACTCTGGTCACTGCCCCCCATCACCCCCTCCCCTGGAACGAATGCCTCATAACCCCACTGCCCCGAACTCCAGATGCTGCATTACCCCCCCCCCCAGCCCTAACTCTGGCCGCCCACCCTCTACCCATCTACCCTACTGACACCCCCCTTCCCCCCCCCCCCCCCCCCCCCGGAACAACAGACACCTGAACTTCTGCCCGCCAGCATGGCCGCCACCTTGGACAACCAAAGAGTAAGTAACATATGTATTTCTATGTATGTATTCATGTATGTGCATATTATATTATATATTTATATGTGCATTTATATATTTATACCTGTGTGAGGGCTTATTTTTTGCGTAACATATTTTACTTCTCATTTATTATTCCATGTCGTGTACTGGGAAGCTGTAGATTTTAATACAGGCAGTCCCCGGGTTACATACAAGATAGGGTCTGGAGGTTTGTTCTTAAGTTGAATTTGTATGTAAGTCGAAACTGTATATTTTATAATGGAAGTTTTAGACAATTTTTTTTCTTTTGCCCCAGTGACAATAGGAGTTTCAAAATTTTTGGTGTAATTGGACCAAGAATTATCAATAAAGCTTCATTACAGACACCTTACAGCTGATCATTGCAGTCTGGGACTATAGTAAAGCATCCAGAGAGCTTCACCAGAGGTCATAATGGGCAGGGGGGTCCGTCTGTAACTATGGGTTGTCTGTAAGTCGGGTGTCCTTAAGTAGGGGACCGCCTGTACTTTCGCTGTGCGCTCCAAATCGTTTGTCTCCTTTATTCTTTGGTTTGGTAAAATCGCAGTGATACCAGACTTGTAGGTTTTATTGTGTTTTAATACTTTTTCAATAATTAAAACAGTGTACGAAAAAGAAAATAGTTTCGCCGCCTTGTGACGCTAATAACTTTAGTGCACGGAGCTGGGGAGGTGTGAGTTTTTTTGCTTAATGAGCCGTTGTTTTCATTGCTACCATTTTGAGGACTGCGGGACCTTTTGATAACTTTTTATTACTCTTTTATGTGATGTAAAATAGTGTAAAAGTGGCGTTTCAGTGTGTATAGGACTGCTGGAATCCCAGCTCAGACAGTCCGGTGTAAATTGATTCTAAACTTTACCGTCAGTTTTCTGGTTAAATTGCCGTACTGGCACTTTGCGATAAGTAATTAGGTTTTGGGTTGCAGTTTGGGCACTCGGTCTCTAAAAGGTTCGCCATCACTGCCCTATACCCTACATGTATTGATGCCCTCTGGCATCCCGGCCTCTGTAGGACTGGTATACGATGGTGGAACCGTTTTCTTCTGTTTGCACAAGTGCAGCCTGTTACATTATTTTATTACAATGACCTGCAGTAAAATTCTGTATATGTATTCAGTGGTGTGTAGACCACAGTGACCATACAGAGGTGTTTGCCAGAGATAATTTTTTTTAGATATCCTCTCATGAACACTGCAAATGCAGCATAAGTTTGGCTTTATGATAAATTCATACGTCCATAATAGGTTTTATACAGTCTTTATAACAACCACAAATCCCACCCAAAGCAGGGATCTAATGACCCACTGTTGGCACGGCATTTGTGGCCACAATATTAATTACATCTGTATATTATTAAAGCTATAAAAGGTGCAATAAATTATTACCATCTAAAAGTACAAGGAGATATATGTATATGGCAAAAACCCAAATACAGCCGCATCAGGTCTAGTAAAATATTCACATGCAGTGTTTGAATTGTGACCTGGCGCAGTGTTGGAGTAAAAACTTTCAAACATTGTTAATTTTGGCAAAATTTTGCTGGCCCACTTTGCTAGCGGCTGAGCCCCTTCATGCCCCCTCTATGCCCACATGGCATGAAGGTGGCGTAGTCGCCAGAATAATGGCAGAAATTGCGATTACTTCAGAAAACTGGCATGGAAGCACTGATAAATCTCCCCCATGGTTCCCATTCCAGAACCACTACCATTTTAATGTAAATACATCTGCAATCAGGCCAAGCCCATCAGAAGACACTGGGGGACATTTACTATGGCGTTTCCGCCAGTTTTGTGGCGCTCTCACCACATGTTCTGCTCTCAGACGCCAGAAAAAATTACTTTTTCCGTCTGCTCCGACAAGGGGCGTGGCTTTGGCGGAGTGGAAACTCAGACATAATTAATATGTGTCGCAGCCCTTTTTGGGTGCTGTAAACTGGCGGAAAGTAGACCAAAAGAAAACTAGTCTAGCAGGGACTGTTGGACACATTTCTGGTGCTCGGGACAGATTTTTGGTCCCAGGGACAGAAAATGGTCTCGGCGCCAGAAATGTCTCTGCACAGCTCCACAATATTAAATGTGTATCTTCTTTCCCAGAGCAGGTCGGTAACAAAGCCAATGTAGACACCGACACTTTAAGTAAATGTCCCCCTATGTATGAATGGGCCTTAGTCCCCCTTGTCTCTGTCTGGTTTCTCCCCCTGCAAGGCTTATCTCTGGTGAGAACTCTAGTTCTGCAACTGAAGCATCTTTTTTGCTTGTAAGGGAATATGCAGAGTAAGTGATCAGAAAGAGACTGTTAATAGCACTTGCTCAGCACCTCCTTTGACAATCATAGAAGACGCTTCAGCCTCAGAGCACCACAATCCCTCCAGACAGAGAACGAACCAGGTTTCCTCAATACATACAGGCTGAGAAGGGAATAAACATAAAATATAGAAGCATGTGACTCCATACGTAAACTTAGCATGCGATGCTCCTGCTTTAACCCTTTCAGTTCCTGGGAAACAAACGTTTTCATTTGCTTGATGTCCATTCCTCTACGTTTCTAAAAATATATAAAAATATTAACAGTAATAAGTAATGAGACTACCAAAAATCAAACAGCAATGCTGATACTGATGTAATTTATATATTTTATACTATATATTTTTTTTATATGTGTAACATTCTAATCTAACCATGTTACACAAACTATGTTTTTTGGACTGTAAGACAAATATTTTTGCTACAAAAAAATTTTTTGCTAAAAAGTAAGGACAGGAGGATCGGGCACTGCCAGACCCTCCTGACCGCTGTCCGGCAGATCTGGTGAGCTTCACCCAATCTTCGAGAGAGGAGAGCCTGTGCACTACTCTCCCCCTACTGGTGTCCCGACCAGTGCTTTTGCAGGACCTGGAGTGATGTCAGAAGCAGGACTGATGCACTGCAAGGTCTTTAAATCCCCTAATGCTGCCAGGGGAGGGAGAAGGACAGAGAGGAAGGTGCAGTTTGGTCTGTGCAAGGAGAAGAGGTTTGTGTGTGTGTGTATAGCAATAATGAGATTGTTTGTGTGTGTATATGTAGCAGTGCTGAGTGTGTTCATGTGTTTGTGTATGTATAGCAGTGCTCAATGTGTTTATGCAAGTGAATATATGTAGTATATATGTAGTGTGTAAATATGTGGCAGAGCTGTGTGTGAACAGGTAATTTAGATTGGTGTAAAACATATTTTTCCTTTTTTTGGATGACTAAATCTTGGAAGCATCTTATAGTCCAAATATGGTAACTGCAAACGCAATTAAAAGAAAAACATAGTAGCCCAAGTTATTACTCTGCTTTACCAGCTGAGGCCAAATAAACAAGAAAAGATTTAGCCTGCTCACACATCTCTCTTTACATGAACAAGGTTGGGAAAAAGAGACAACTCACAACATAATTGACTTACATCATACTGAGATTGCAGGTTGCGAGCTTTCTGACTCAGGAAGCTAAATACATTGGAGAAATGCTCATTCCGAATTTCTCCAAATACCTAGGGATACAAGAAAATCACATATACATTATGAATTATCTGATATTTTAAAGCAATGCATATAGGATGCGATTATACCCATGTGTGTCCAGCATAGGACATTGCAGTCTAGATGTAATATGTTCTTTCCAAACTATATAGGTCAGGATGGCGATTATAACAATTAATAGTCATTTGCCAAGGACAGATCTGGGGGCCTTCGTTAGTACGCGGAGTAATATGAATATTACGTATTAAATGATATTATATATTATATTATTAGCGGTTTGTATGGAGTTGGATAAGCTGTGTTTGCTGGTTGGATGCCATATACATATGAGTGATGAGGCAGTGTTAGAATCTTAGGAATGTGGAGGAGATCACAATCCTGAGGCTTTCTACATTCCACAAGACTTCCAACCATACTAATATAACAAGGTCTGTGAATAATCACGGTTTTAAAATCTGCTTTTCTATTAACACAACAACAATAGATTTTACACACAAAAAACAGATCTACCTACAAAAGAGTTACAGAGGGATTTGAGCTGAATTACATAAAAAGAAGCTATCCTGAATAGTTTCTTACCTTATCTTGAGAGTTCAGAAGAATTTTCACACTTCTGTCAGATGATGTCACCTCAGGCCCAAACTCCACACTTCCTAAATCATATAATAACAAAATATACAGGAATCCAGAGATAAAAATTCAATTTCATCTAAAAGATCATGGGGGAGTATTAATTTATCAAAATGCACCAAAATTCTACAGCAGGTTGAGATACTTTATATACTCAAGTATGAGCCGAGTATAACTGGAAAAACGTATTGACTCGAGTATAAACCTAGGGCCAGCAGCCCCTCTACTAATAACAGCCTCCCCACTAAGCAAATGCCCAGCAGCCTCCCCCTGTAGTGAAGCGCCCAGCAGCCTCCCCCTGTAGTGAAGCGCCCAGCAGCCTCCCCCTGTAGTGAAGCGCCCAGCAGCCTCCCCCTGTAGTGAAGCGCCCAGCAGCCTCCCCCTGTAGTGAAGCGCCCAGCAGCCTCCCCCTGTAGTGAAGCGCCCAGCAGCCTCCCCCTGTAGTGAAGCGCCCAGCAGCCTCCCCCTGTAGTGAAGCGCCCAGCAGCCTCCCCCTGTAGTGAAGTGCCCAGCAGCCTCCCCCTGTAGTGAAGTGCCCAGCAGCCCCCCCCTGTAATGAAACACCCAGCGATCCCCATATCTCCTGTTCACATAGGTATTGTAAAGCAGGAGACAAGTGTGACCCAACAAATGTAAATATATGTGTTTTAATCCCATTATCTCAAATTTCAACTCACCACATTTAATTCGAAAAATATCATCGACAAGTCCTTCATATACGACTTGAGAACACATGGGAGTGATGTAGTCCACATCTGGAAGACCAAGATAGCACATTAACTGATACTGAACTTTTTTCTCTATTAATCTGGTTGAAAGTAATAAAATAATTAATTTCTTCACTATACATTTACAACACACTGCAGTCAGTAGTAATTGGCTAATAAGCTTAAATAGTAAAATTGGCATGTAAAAGAAATTAGGTCAGGCAGGACTCTATAGCCCAAGTCTGGCCACCACTGCCAGAGTGTGACGTGGTCGTATCCGAGGAAGCCATCTGGTTTCTAAGGGACAACATGACTATATTTATGAGAAATTATCTTCACACAGGAACATTTTTTTAATAACATCCAATTGAAGAAATGTTTATATATAGCAGATTAGTGAAACTGAATGTGAGTGCCCAGACGAGAATACCCCTTTAAGTTTTGCTCTACTATGTAAATTACAACCAGAATTCATATTTTCAGTGTATACCAGAATAAAGTTTTTGAAGCACAATTTCAATGGGTTGGACAGTCCCCTTTAATGACTGAACATTACACATTGCTTACACTGTCTATAGCTAGAGAATTTTTTATGTTGCAGTCAACAAACCTAAACCCAAAAACCCCAATAAAGCCAACAAATGCACAATAAAGTGTGCAATGCAGAGACATGAAAAGGCGTTTGGGTAAAGGGTATTTCTATATGGAATATTTATAGAACATCCTGATCCCTGTCTCATGCCTGTAGTGAATGGAGAGGTGGCTGCACATATTCACCATTCTACATTCACTTCCAAGAATTGTAGCACTGACATTTTTCAGTCATTTTGAACAGCCTATGTGAATTAAAATATTGTAATGAAAACCATCCTAACCCCTGTCAATCATGAAGACAAGTCCTAGATCTGGTTTTCTCTCCTTTTGAACAACTTCTTCATCTTCAAGAAGCTCTTTCCACATCTCATAGGTCATCTGTAAGGAATATATATACATTACAATACAGATAAGTGAATGTATTGCTGCTTAAAGAAGGTGCTCACCTTTCAAGAAATAAGTCAACTTTCTTCAGATTAACAAACACATTGGGAAGCAACAACTATTTTTGCCCTCCAAAGAGTCCCAAAATAGGGCTTTTATACAATTTGTAGAGTAAGGTTTGCTCAAAAAGCCGTCCTGTATAACTAACCTAAGGTGCACATTACTACAAAATCATCATTACCTTCGCACACCTTCCTATCCCATACACTTTGGACATTGGTCCAAATATGGTGTTCAGTAAATTCAGAGATCTTGCCACAGTCCCAATCCATCTTTGCTCTCCCTCCTGGAACAAAATAAAAGTTATCATTTTATGTTTAATCCAAGAGGCAACAAAGTAAATCACCGTTAACCCATAGAAGATTCACACGGGGTATAACTGGTAAAGATGAAACACATCCATAATATTAAAACGGAAACTGCAAGTAGTTTTGTGGTTCAATAGTAAGACTTTATCTACGTAGTAATAATAATAAAAAATATACCTACAAATATTGTTAGAACTTTTTCCATTAGAAATCTTCTGTTAAAAGAGCTGTGTATTATTTAAAGAGATCCGGTCACCAGTACCCACTAAACTAATAGCCCCCACCCCCACTTAGAGTATGAAATGTCCTTTCTGGAATTCCCTCTTTTGTGTGAAATCTTAACTGGAATGCATCAAATAAATCTATGTTCTGTGTTGTCTCCAGTGGTGCAGGGGTCAGATATTGAGGGCTTTCTCATCAATACAAAATCATGGGCAACCTTTAACAATCTAAAAATTTTATATACATCACATATACAAATGTTAAAAGATTCACTTCTCTAATATTGATTTTATGGAGGTTCTCCTCATGTGTCTCCTCTCACAACCAAGGAAGGGAAGGAATTGGATGAGGAAGAGATTTATGGGTAACAATATTACATAACCATCAATTCTATTAAGGTGTAAAAAGGCATCTAGACCCTTCTTGAAGCTCTCTGCTGTCCCTGCTGTGACCAGCGCCTGAGGTAGGCTATTCCATAAATTTACAGTTCTATTAATTCTTACCTCTAATAAATTCCTACCATTAATAAATATATTAAATAATAGTGGGCCAAGCACAGAACCCTGGGGTACACCACTTATAACTGGTGACCTTTCTGAGTAGAAATCATTGACCACAACTCTCTGGGTACAATCCTTCAGCCAGTTTTCAATCCAATTGCAAACGACTCCTGTCAAACCAACAGTCCTTATTTTCCCCATCGGGCGTCTATGAGGGACAGTGTCAAATTCCTTTGCAAAGTCCAAGAACACAATATCTACAGCAGCTCCTCGATTGAGGCATCTTCTCACCTCTTCATAGAAGCAGATAAGGTTAGTTTGACAACTTCTATTCTTAGTAAACCCATGCTGGCTGTCACTTATTATTCTATTTGATGTCACATACTCCAGTATATAGTTTTTTACTAACCCTTCCAGTATTTTCCCCACAATGGAAGTTAAGCTTACAGACCTGTAATTGCCTGGCGAAGTTCTAGAGCCCTTTTTACATATTGGCACCACATTTGCCTTGTGCCAGTCACTTGGCACCACACCAGGCATTAAGGAAGCCCTGAAGATTTTAGACAGCGGTACAGCAATAACAGAACTGAGTTCTTCAAAAACTCTGGGGTGTAACCCATCTGGTCCAGGAGCTTTGTACACATTGATTTTATTGAGCTTTGATTGTATCATGTCTACATTCAGCCAGTCTAGTATATTACAGGATGCATGACCCTCACTGGGACCACCCACGTCAGAAGTTCTTTCTTCTATTGTATAAACGGAGCTAAAAAACCTATTAAGTATCTCCGCCTTCTCTTGGTCTCCAGTCACCGATGTCCCATTTTCAGAATAAAGGGGTCAAACCTGCTCTAACCCATTTTTTTCACATAGATATACTTAAAAATTTTCTTTGGTTTTGTTTTGCTATCTTTAGCCACCTGTCTTTTGTATTTTGGCTGATTTGATTTCCTTCTTACAGATTTTGGTAAGTTTTTTGTAAGTATTGAAAGCCTCAGGTGACCCGTCAGATTTATATTTTTTTAATGCCCTCTTTTTATTATTACATTTATTGCCCTTTTAAGTTCTTTCCTAACTCTGCTTTGGGTCTACAAAATATATGACACTTTACTTTATGTAGTGTACTCAGTTATATCGAGTGCTACAGAAATTAGATCAACCAGTGGGAATGATGAAAAAAAAATCAAAAAGTTTTTTTGTAATAAGAGGAAATGGTGTGCCTAAGGAGACCAATGGCTTGAGCGCTATCCTTGAGGAAACATTCTCTAATTCGGGTTATACATACTGTTCACTACATATATCACACTTTAGGGTTTTCCAATACAAAAGAAGGGAAACAAAAAACACCCTTTTTAGTACTGGTTTCAGTTTTGATTCAGTATTGATTATAAATAGTGATGGGGTGGGTGCCAGCATTGTACTCACTAGAAAATAGTCCCGATAAAACTCTGGTAGCTCCATACTTATGATGTCATCATCCAGTGGAAGGAGATAAAAAGGCCATTCGTCACTAGTAACATCTATTAGTATATTAGGGGAAAAAGTAAGGTATTATCAATCATGTGCCATTCATGGTACAAGGCAGGACTGATATAGACCATAGTAGAAAGGAAGAAATACATTGAGACAAATATAAGTGATACAATGTCTAGATGAAGTGCTTCCTCTGACGGATGATATTTTGGAGTAGGAAGAATCTGGAATGTTTTAATCTTGCACTCAACGTAGATGAGTATCTGTTGGTAGTTGAGTCTCTTCTTCCCACGGTGTACAGTAACTTAGGGGAAAAGTTGTCACATGCGTTTGCCTTATAGATACTGAAGGTGTATGGGCATCTGAAGACTATCGCTAGAAAGGTAATTCTTAGTATTTAGTACTGAACTTATACACACATCCCTTATCAACATAGATTACTGTTTCTAGCTTATCTGAATAACTTCTACTACTCCATTTCTATCTGCTTTAAAGGAAGTCTACAATCAAAGTAAGTGTCTCTGCTTCATCAAGCTTGATTTTGATGGTAAATTTCCTTTAAGTAATAAATTATTAAGTGAAGCACAAAGACAATAAGTAATTGAGGCTATATCATCATAAGGTGTATACAACGGTCATATACACTCACCGGCCACTTTATTAGGTACACCATGCTAGTAACGGGTTGGACCCCCTTTTGCCTTCAGAACTGCCTCAATTCTTCATGGCATAGATTCAACAAGGTGCTGGAAGCATTCCTCAGAGATTTTGGTCCATATTGACATGATGGCATCACACAGTTGCCGCAGATTTGTCGGCTGCACATCCATGATGCGAATCTCCCGTTCCCCCACATCCCAAAGATGCTCTATTGGATTGAGATCTGGTGATCTGTGACTCATTGTCATGTTCAAGAAACCAGTCTGAGATGATTCCAGCTTTATGACATGGCGCATTATCCTGCTGAAAGTAGCCATCAGATGTTGGGTACATTGTGGTCATAAAGGGATGGACATGGTCAGCAACAATACTCAGGTAGGCTGTGGCGTTGCAACGATGCTCAATTGGTACCAAGGGGCCCAAAGAGTGCCAAGAAAATATTCCCCACACCATGACACCACCACCACCAGCCTGAACCGTTGATACAAGGCAGGATGGATCCATGCTTTCATGTTGTTGACGCCAAATTCTGACCCTACCATCCGAATGTCGCAGCAGAAATCGAGACTCATCAGACCAGGCAACGTTTTTCCAATCTTCTATTGTCCAATTTCGATGAGCTTGTGCAAATTTTAGCCTCAGTTTCCTGTTCTTAGCTGAAAGGAGTGGCACCCGGTGTGGTCTTCTGCTGCTGTAGCCCATCTGCCTCAAAGTTCGACGTACTGTGCGTTCAGAGATGCTCTTCTGCCTACCTTGGTTGTAACGGGTGGCGATTTTAGTCACTGTTGCCCTTGTATCAGCTCGAACCAGTCTGCCCATTCTCCTCTGACCTCTGGCATCAACAAGGCATTTCTGCCCACAGAACTTCCGCTCACTGATGTTTTTTCTTTTTCGGACCATTCTCTGTAAACCCTAGAGATGGTTGTGCGTGAAAATCCCAGTAGATCAGCAGTTTCTGAAATACTCAGACCAGCCCTTCTGGCACCAGCAACCATGCCACGTTCAAAGGCACTCAAATCACCTTTCTTCCCCATACTGATGCTCGGTTTGAACTGCAGGAGATTGTCTTGACCATGTCTACATGCCTAAATGCACTGAGTTGCCGCCATGTGATTGGCTGATTAGAAATTAAGTGTTAACGAGCAGTTGGACAGGTGTACCTAATAAAGTGGCCGGTGAGTGTATGAATAATATATATATATATATATATATATATATATATATATATATATATATATATATATATATCAGGCGGTCCCCTACTTAAGAACACTCGACTTACATACGACCCCTAGTTACAAACGGACCTCTGGATATTGGTAATTTATTGTGCTTTAGTCCTAGGCTACAATAAACAGCTGTAACAGTTATCACAGGTGTCTGTAATGAAGCTTCAGTGTTTATCCTGATTCTTATGACAACCCAACATTTTTAAAATCCAATTGTCACAATGATTAAATATACAGTTCCGACTTACATACAAATTCAACTTAAGAACAAACCTACAGACCCTATCTTGTATGTAACCCGGGGACTGCCTGTATATATATTATTATAAATAAACTGCCCCTTTAACAACCAATAAAATAGAAAATCTGCCGACCACACTTACCCCCAAAAACTCCTTCCTCCTCCAAAATCATATCACATGCATAAAACTAGAGAAGAAAAACAGGTTAACTAAACAGTTTCACTAAGATGTATGAAACATTGAACAGAGGTGAACGACTTTTAAGAGAAGAAAAATAAGTACAGTATTTGGTTTTGAATGTCTCAGTATTTTTAAGTAATGATGTCTTGTTGTATATTAATTAATCGCTGTAGAAAGTCACTGGTCTGAATACACACACTCACTGAATAAATCCCTGTGGCCTGTGAGCGGCACATTACCACAGAAGCCACAAGTGCATCACAACCATATTACAACCAAGGTCCTTCAGCAACAAGTTCATGAATGGCAGTGGCCAGTGACTGGCTTGGATTGGCCCACTCCTGGACTAGTCACATCCGAAGCAACAGGATCAGCGAGATATTCAATGGGGAGAAGTGACCCTTTGGGAAATAACATGTGTGGCACTTACTTTCTGAGGACTAAAGATGATCTTATACTTCTTGCTTAATCCTGCTTTCTTATCCGCGTTAACAAGATCTGTAAGAGAAGAACAACATACACAATAAGAATACATTTTACACTTATCAACCAGTACATGAATGATGGCTCAACGCAGAAAGATTTGTGACATTTGTTACGTCGTTTGATCCTTCAATTTGTGTGCTAGCAGTATGAAGATGGTGGTATCTTATCAGGTCATGTAAGAGACATGTCTATTCCAAGATATCTGGTGAAGGAAAAAAGAAAGTACTTACTAGCAATATGCTTGACATGCTTGACACGTGGCCGGATTAGAAAGCACAGCCTAAATACAGAGAGGATACAGTGAGAAGTCTTTGCAGGGTATGAAACAGTAATATACTGCAGGTATTCAGAAGGTCAGGTTAAATATGATGTGACAATCCAGTCTGCAAACATTATAAAGTAATGAATAATAATCAGTATGTAATAAGATATAGAAATGTGAAATGCTATCCAAAAATATTTCATCACAATAAATGACAAGGACTAAGAGGTCCATAAAAAGGTGGTTAAGGTCACAGAATAGAAAAGGAAGACTGTACAATACTTACTGCTCAGAGTTGGAATAAATGGGCTTGTTCTCCAGCTTATACAGTTTGTCGATGTCATGTTGCTACAAGACAAAACAGATCCACATTTCATCTTCCACCATTACTCCAGTGAACACTCCTTCCTAAATTTACTATATGGTACCTTTAATATAGAGACATTTGCAATCCGATCTAAAGGACTCATCAATTCCGGTTCAATGAACAGATCCTTTTTTCCTGGCAGCTGTAAGTACATAACATGTTGGTTAAAATTAAATTGCTAAAAACAAGGAAATTATATTTGAGGACCTTTTTTTAGATATAAGTCAGCTATTTAAAAAAAAAACTAGATAGTTAGGTTTTTCAGATGAAGATCACATGTGGAGACCCACAGATTTGCCCCTTCCAAAGCAAATCTAGTCCACCAGGTTCAGAACTGAACAACATAAATATAAGGTGAAGTGGCAAAGTAGCACCACATTTTATAGAAACTGTAAAGTCCTCCTTGGTCTTTATTTTGACAGACACCGTCCTGTATAAAAGCCATTGTTCCAGCCGATGTCTACCAGCACGGTGCCCCAATACATTGCAGTCTGCCAGCTCAGCAGTTTGTCATATGGCAAGCCACAGTCTATCTGTCAATTGCCTTAGCATTCAATGCAGAGAGCAAAAAGCACAGCTATGTATGTAACACCCAATAAAACTTCAATCATGAAATAGAAATGCATTTTTTACAGTTCCACTGGTACTAACAATGCCATCTGCAGTTCTGTGTGGTCACAACAGATTGCTTTTTAAATCTGGACCATTCCTATTAGGCTGCTGATGTAAAGTGGATGTTGCAATCCTTCAGTGTCTGCAGTATCCCCTGTTAAGCCTGTTACACACGAACATATGCAGCCCGTATGTATATGCATTATGGTAGCACAATCCCACGGCTACACACAGGGCAGTGGATGGGAGTTACCGCATTACACAGAAATATAATGCAATGAAGTTCCTTTTGCCGGCCAAACAGCCACGCTGGAACTGTAATAGTAAATACAGTTCCGGCGTTCAGCCGGCCGAGGGAACGTCCCTGCATTATATTTCTATATAATATAACAATCTTAATGTGTCGCACACTTGGCTCCTAGGAGCTAACAACGGCTCAGGACCGGTCCACAAATAGTCCCTCAATTAAAACAAAACAAAGAGAAAAATACCTCTGACCGGAGCTCCAACAGTCCTTTATAAATTCTTTATGAATCCAACACGGTATATTGCTTGACGCAATATTCATTCTTTTTTAATGAGTATTGCACGTCTCCACAGGTTTCTGACAAGAATAGGTCACCATTCAGACCAACTCCTAATCCTCCTTCATTGCCATCTCTCTTTAAGACAATTTCACTAGAAGAAATACGCGTACGGATAGTGTAGTATATTCTTTGTAGTTTAAAATTTTATTAAAAAATATACAAAATGTTTGTAAAAATGCACATATCTAGACATAAGCAGGACGCCAGTCACACATGTCCACCCGACCCTGGGTTTCGCCTACTACGCCCTGGAAGAAGCTGTGTAGGCGAAACCCAGGGTCGGGTGGACATGTGTAACTACGCGAATTTCTTCTAGTGAAATTGTCTTAAAGAGAGATGGCAATGAAGGAGGATTAGGAAACACGATGGAGTTGGTCTGAATGGTGACCTATTCTTGTCAGAAACCTGTGGAGACGTGCAATACTCATTGAAAAAGATACGTCAAGCAATATACCGTGTTGGATTCATAAAGAAATTATAAAGGATTGTTGGAGCTCCGGTCAGAGTAATTTTTCTCTTTCTTTTATTTCTATATAATGCAGGGACTTCTGTCCTCTGCTCTATGGGATCATGCCACCATAAGGCACATATTTACACAGATGCACTCTAACACATCACGACTGACAGACGATATGATAATAATAATCTTTATTTATATAGCTCCGTCAAATTCTGCATCACTTTACAAGTCAAAGGAGACATATACAAATATAATACTACATTACAGAGTAGTAACAGTCATATGGAACAATATAAATAAGGGGATGATGGGTGATGGGGGTGATACAGGAGCTTACAGTCTATGAGGATGATACAAGAGGTTTAGGAGCTTGTATAATGGTCCCGCCATTCTTTATAAATGAACAGTAGAAAATCATTTAATTTAAAAATTCTGCTGCTTGAACCAGCCATCAGCCACCATCTTATAAATAAAGGTGAAAGTGACTGCAGCGAAGCCTGGTATATATTTGGTGTTTGCTGGATAACAGACGGGAGGTAGGACATAGGATGGATTATTAAAGAGAGAGTTGACATTTCATGCAGTTAGCGAGTGTGATCAACCTAAAGAGATGGGTTTTAAGTGCAAGTTGGAAACTTTGGAGGTTGGGTATGAAGTTTACAAGAATATTCCACTTCACAAACTAGCCTGCTATAGGGTTTCTAGAAAGCAAAAATCACAATATTTTAGGAGGGCTTCTAGTAACCAAAAAGCAAAACATTTTAATGATACATTTTTATTTGGACAGCACCATCATATTCCACAGCACATTACACATTACTGGGGACATATACAAAGACTTTACAGGGTAATAAAATGGTCAGATAATACAATAGGCATGAGAGCCCTGCCCAGAAGAGCTTAAAAGCCACAAGGGAGGACACAAAAGGGGACATTGCCATTCTTTTATTCTACCCCTTTGACTACTAAGAGTAATGAATGGTAGCTTCATTACATTCCTTTAAATAGGCAGCATATAAAGCTCTAAAGGGGTTTTCTGGTATCACAATATTGAGTGCTAGAACAGAATCTATATAGTGGAATGCTGTGCAGGTAATGTAAATACCACAGAGCCAAGTTGAGTGCCACAAAAGCCAAGGCCCAATGGACACAATGATTAGCAGTGTCCATCTCAAAATTTCCGTCATTTATAATGCCAAAAATAATGCTAGCAGTAGAGCTATTTTTGCAATTATAAATAACGCAAGCATAGGACAAGGGAAACTTGCATACATGCCAAGTCAGTGGTAAATGGAAGGACATCTGTTTATCATCACTTTTGAGTGTCCCTTGTTCTATTCCATAACAGAAAAAAGGAACGAACATCATTAGTGGGTGGTAGTGTGTAATTAGCCTTGTATTGATGCTTTTGAGCTTTGAAAAGGCCACCAATAATGTGACTGCAAAAAAACCCTTTAGGTCCAGTTCACATCTGTGTTCAGATCTCTGTTATTATCTTCCCCCACTAAAAAGGTAGTTTAACAGAAGTTTAACAGATCCATTAAAATGTCTGTTTATTTCAAGTGGCTCAGAACTTACCTGCTCCAGAAGATAAATGAGCTGGTCTCGGGCCAGCCTCTTCAAGATGGTGAAATCAGGAAGCGCTGGAGCATCCAGTCTATCTGATGCCATTTCTATTCGCTCTTAGTAACCCACCTAAATAAGAAAAGTCAACAATTACTTAACATACCCTGACTTCAGGTATTTATTTAATGTGAGTGGCACGTAGACTTTACACTAACTAGATTAAGTAGTACAACTAGTTCTGTTATGTATTGAAATATTTTACTGGACAAAAAACATGATGGCTCCTACTTGATACCCAAATTGTAACAAAGATGATAAAAGACAGAGCATAACTGTCTAATTTATGGGGGGCAGATCTCTGGGGAAACCAGCACCCACAACAACCAGCTCAACAAATGTCACTGAATGGTCCATATGGCTGAAGCATTGGTGGATATGCTCAACTAGTGCTCCATTTGCTTCTATGGGTCCTCTGCAATTGTCCGCAGTCCTATAGAAGTGAAAGGAGTGTTGGTTGATCATAAGCAATTATTCCTACATGGATAGAAACGGAACACAATAATTTGCTAATCTCATTGATTCTCATTTTAAGGGATCATATTAAACCTTGTCCCATACACACATGTAATTATTATATGACATGATGGCCATAGATAAACTTGCCAGAATCCTGCTTACATTTCTACATAGCTGTTTAGGAAACGTGTGAAGTGATTTGATTGGTTGTTTCAGAACAGCAATGTCTACTAGAACATGCCTAGTGATATTCACCTGGACAAAGGGCGTTATACTATAGGGCTGAATGGGTGACAGCTGACAGCGCTACCTGACTGTGACAGCGGACTTCCGGCAATGTCCCAAGTACAAGAAGTATAAGACCCCTTCCCTTATCTATTCCTGCGGTGCCCAGCTACAGTCCCCAGGACTCACCCAGCTCGGAACCTTCCGTAATAACACACCCAGTACTCGGCTGGGAGATGGGTCTCCACTAGGAACTAAAGTGAGGGGATCCAGTGAGGGAAGCAAACAAGGAACGGACAGCTTCCGGTACAGGCAACGGTAGAAGGATAGGGGTAATCATGGCAACAGGCAGAAGCGGAAGTCATCCTGTTTGCACTCGTATTACTCCTCCGTGTGTGGTGTTGGTGTTACTATACATACAGCCGTGTGTACATACTGCATATATAATATATCTCTATATAAAGCTTCTTTCATCCTTACTATGTACATTTCCATTCCTGAGTCTAACTTTTTAATGGAGAAGAAAGATAGAAGCCGTGGCGGGTGTAGGCAGATGCGTCCCTTGCATCAGTCCTGCTCTCTAGGCCATTACATTGTACACAGCTGTGGCAGATGTCTACTGCCAGGGGCAGGAGGACAGGCCAGAAAATCAAGCACTGACCCTCAGAATACAGAATGGGGGTTAGGTATATTATTATAAGACCTCTGCTTGCTTTCAGCTATAAGAAACAGCCGTTTTGATTACGCAGGCCCCTTAACACACTGATAGGGGTTGTAGTATAATACAGGCACATGTTTTCAGCCCCAATGCCAGAGTTAAAGGGGTTGGCCACTTTAACTCATGTTTTTTTTTTGTAATGTGTGTGTAAGTGTAGAGGGCAATGTTGACAATTAATGTAATTAGGTTTGGAACTAGTCCCCTTGTCACAACCATTTCACCCAATCTGCCTCAAAGATTTAATGTGTATTTTATACGTTGAAGCAGTTTTCTTAGATGAGAATGGATTAGCCACTTTAAGTAGGTCACCCATATAATACTAACCCTAGTAAAAGTTTCTCAGTAGTCTGTGGGAACAGCAGGTCACTTGATCCCCTCAGCAGCAGGAGCCAAGACTTCCTGTGACATTCTATGTCCTGCAGTCTCTTGGCGTATGTAGGGGCCATGCAGTCATTACTGTCAGCGCACAACTCCATAACCACCCCCAGAGGTCATGTGACCCACAGTTTCCAGCAAACTTTAACAGATGAAGTATAGTATGAGTGCCCCTGTTAGAATCTTAAAATGTTAAAGTTTGCCGCGGATCACATGGCCACATGGAGTGGACATCCTGTTTGAAGGGTTTTATTTATTTTTATAGGTTTTCTGGAAAAAAAGCAAAAAAACGTCCACTTCTACATGAGCCACATTTTTCGTCAACTAGACAGAGCACGATCCGGTGTGTTTGGTCTGTTGGACACAGCTGATCAGTACAGGGCTGGGTGTCATCAGATACTGATAACCTATTCTGCAGATACCACATCCATATACATTCCTTGATATCGTTTTGGTCAGGGTCCAACTACTGGCAACCCACTATTGGTTATCAGACTCCTAGTTAATTTTTTCCTAGAGCTATTTTCCTTAGAAACACTACTCCACTTTACCTAAGAGCAACTTTAGGCTTCATGTTTGCGCATAACAGGTCCTGTTTGTGGCCCAAGTCAGCTGGTGGACATAATTGGGAGAAGGGAAGGGGGCACCAATAATGTCAAGGAAAGGACCTGCTCTATAATTTGCAGTACAGCCACAGTGCCATGACACACTCTGCTTTACTGCACTGACAAAGTGTACAATAGATCTCAATGGGGGACCGTGAGCTATCCACAATTTGTGTTGCCAGCTCATGGCCCCCAAATATGGTCAGGTGCACAAAAACATCCATTTTATTCTGTAGAGGTTACCACAAACAATTTATGAAATCAAGATTGCCAAAATCAGTTATTGATCTGCACATTTTATTTATCAATTCATCACTTAAATATATTGTCTCTAACAACTTTCAATGAACAACCCTATATATTACTTTGCTTGATTTTTATTTAAAAAGTTCACAGGTAATCCACTTGCTCATAAAAAAAATAAATAAATAAATAAAGAAGCACATTGAAGCATTCCTAGAAGAGTATCTGCTTATTTTATTGTTTCCATTGAGAAAAAGAAAACCCCACACAAATCGAATATAAATCAAATGTGGATATTAAAGAAATACAAATCAATTATAAATATCTTATACCAAAATCTTAAATATACAAATAAAAATGGAAGTGCGGCCAGTTGTGCATGCATTCTTTATGACACTGCACCTGGCTGCAAAGGAGCAGCAGGGTGCATGTACAGGAAAATAGCACCCCTGTTCTTGAGATCTGAGGTAGTAAAACTCTCCACCAATCAGAATCTTAAACCCTATCCCGTGCGGCAACAGTGAAATTTTTTAAAATTATGTTTTTTATGATATACTTTGTTAGGGGAATTTAGTTTTTATTAAATACTGGCTCTAAAATCGCCGCTTAGCACTGCTCTAACTGAATCTTGCTAAGGAGAGTTCAGTGCTAGGCCAGGAAAGTGAAAATTAGAAAGTTAGAATTTTAATGTAATTAAATATACAGTACAAGAGCAGAGAAAGGTTCCTGAATTAATTTCTGCATATAATTGTGCTGTGGTACATACCATACACATTGAATGCAGAGCCTCTCCTTAGTAGTGCTACATTGGATCATTGATAAGAAAGAAGAGACTTTAGAGCCAGCATCCAATACAATTAAATAAAACAAAATCCCTATAAATAAAATTGCACAGTATATTGTGCATAAAAATAAAAGGTATGTAATTTCATGAGTGCCAATTGATCTCCTTTTCCAGTGCTTTTTATTTGTACCATATACTGGATTCATTTGGTTCTTGACTTAATGTAAATCAGACGTTGGAGTCCTGATTTCCAGGGGTGACCCGGCGTTTGGCTGTTGATTTTATTTAAATACAAGCCAATCAAAACCAGAATTTGTTAACTTATAGAAAAATAAGGCACTCCTCTCCTTTAATATGACTAGAATGCTTAAAGGGGTATTCTCGCCTGGGCACTCACATTCAGTTTCATTAATCTGCCATATGTAAACATTTCTTCAATTAGATGTTATTAAAAAAAATGTTCCTGTGTGAAGATAATTTCTCATAAATGTAGCCATGTTGTCCCTTAGAAACGAGATAGCTTCCTCGGATACGGCCACCTCTGCTGAAGGGATTGCACAAAGAAACAAAACATTATTGTATATGAAATGTCCAGGAGTTACTACATGTGGCACAGCCACCCTGTGGTAATGATCGCTGAATCCTGGTGGTCCTGCAGGACTCTATAGCGCAAGTCTGGCCACCGCTGCCAGAGTGTGACGTGGTCGTATCCGAGGAAGCTATCTGGTTTCTAAGGGATAACATGGCTACATTTATGAGAAATTATCTTCACACAGGAACATTTTTTTTATTAACATCCAATTGAAGAAATGTTTACATAAGGCAAATTAATTTAATTAAATGTAAATGCCCAGATGAGAATACCCCTTTAAACTCCCATCCACAGAGCAATGTTCTGTCTATGAAATACAGTCACCAAGTTTCATGGACCAAGCACTTTAATGTGAATAAGCTCTTAACCGAGTCACAGCTCAGTCCTAATGGAGCTGCTTACATTTAATTTTGACTCCAGACTTTAAAGCATTTTTAAATCTCCAGAGAAAATACAACAATAATTAATTCAGTATTCAATAAGTTAAATACATATTAATTTATAGTTATTTATAATACATAACATATTCACTGCAGGAACTGGGAGAATTCAAAATCTTAATGCTTTACTATAGTGTAGAAGAAAGTTGTATTGGGAGATATTATTTAAGATATTGGGTAAAAATCAGATTATTAGGATATTATATTAGTTTTTATATATTACAGTCATACAAAAAAAAAAATCAATCTCAGCACTTCATGTGAATCAACTCTTAAAGTAGAAGTCTTTATACTATGGTTGTAATATCTTTGTATATATTCAGTATATGATAGATTGAGACACACACATATATCAGAGTCAACCTAAAACTCCCCTTTCTGTAAATAGCTGGTCCAGTTGTTTTTCCATGACTGCATTTGTGCCTCGAAGACCATTCACAACCTGGAATGCCCACTGGAAATATTCTTGTACCCGATCTTCTGACCAACCTACAAGAGTAAAACGAGACACTGAATGCTAACAAAATGAGTAAAAATATGTATACAATATATAACAGTAATAATAATAATCTTTATTTATATAGCACCATAAAATTCCGTAGCGCTTTACAAATCATAGAGGACATATACAGATATAATACTACATTACAGAGTACAAACAATCAGATGGAAATGTAGGTTTGAGAGCTTACAGTATATAATATATAACAGACTATGATCTTTGATGATCTGTGTGCAGCAGTATGTATGGTAAGAGTAGGAACATGTATCTCTCCGTATATCTGATAGGAAAGGTGTATTACATATACTGATAATGACAAGCTTAAGGTCTGTTAGAGTGTGAATACACCAGGTAAGTGTCATGCAGTTTTATGTGAAAACTGCGAGTGAAGCATTTGGCTCTAAACTTTTTGGTTGGGCACTAATTACCTCATTACATGTGTGTGTATACACTATTATTTTCTAGCATTGGTGTATTTGTACCATATAATAATAACTGCAGAGTGGCTTTAACACAAACTCTCTAGTGGTAGAAGTACCTTTTGGTTATGCACCAATTACTTCTATATTATTTCTGATGTTGGTAGAAGTACCTTTTGGAGTGCTGCGCTTCAGGTCCCGCAGATTGTACAACTTGTCGGCTAACTTGACCAGCTTAGCTTTGTGGCTGCAGTGTGGAGCATGCTCTATCTGCTGCTGTTTTCTTGTCATCTTTGGCAAAGTCTTGTCATCGGTGACCTCTTCAACTATCCTTCTCACCTCGGGTCCAAACTTCTCCTCTATTTCCAGAAATGTTGTGTTTGTATCTTCAACAGTATCATGTAGAAGAGCTGCCTAGGAAACAGAAAAGTGAAAAGAGTGTTGGCAATTTTTGACGTTTGGTCCTGTTTTACGAGTTTGAATACCTGATATCTCAGCTTGCTGCTGTACATACGCCCCCATGCACTGTGCAGCACCGTACCGCTCCGTACACAGGAAAAAGATGGGACACGTCCTTGCATCTTTCCCTGTGTTACAGCCGTACGCAATGCATTGCTATGGAGAGAGGAGGGTGTCGCACCTCCTCCTTTTCACAGCGGTGGACGTATGCCCACCCAGCCGTAGCTGAGAGGGCATAAGTCAGTGTAAATGCAGCCTTTCTCTGACTCCACAGTTCTGTTTTCCTGGTCCCTCTAGCAGTACTTAAGACATGTGCTGCATTCCTTCCCAGTGCTGCATTCCTCTGATCAGTAGCTTAGGAGCTCCACCACTGAGCATGTACATAAAGTGGAGCCACATTCATCTCAACTAAAAGTCTAGAAGAGGGGTGCACAACCCGTGCTAAAAGGCCACCAGGGAGCTTTCAAGCCATGAGTTGAAGTCTGCATCCTGCTGACAGTTACAGTCCAATAAGCACTTCCATAACTGATGGAAGCGATCATTGGTGCAGGAGGCCGGGTAGCAGTGAGTGCAGCTGAGAAGTCTTCACTGCTCCCGGGTCCTCTCCACTCAGTGTCCTGACTCCTGACACTGGTTGTACATGCCTTTTTAAGGACACTGAAAAAGAAAACGGCCCCAGAAATGGCAAGTACTTACTGTACTTCTCCCGGGTCCTTTCCTGTTACTGGCACAGCTCTGCTCCGGATCCTAATGCTGACACATACACCCAGCATGGGACATGGAGCAACAAATGGAGGAGAGAACAAGTTGTAGTGTGGTAAGGGAGCAAAAGAGGACCCATCAAAGGAGAGTATTCATACATTTTTGTCTGCTCCGAAGGTCTCCAGTATCAGTAGTTTTCTGCCCTGGGGGTCTCCAGTATCAGTAGTTTTCTGCCCTGGGGGGGGGGGGGTCTCCAGTATTATCATCTGCTCTGAATGCAGTATTTGGCTGCTCAGGTAGCATTTGTAATTTCTGTGGTGGCATTTTGTGCTGTGCTGTGGTTGTTTGTGCATCTAGAGTGCTAGTTACTAGTGCGGCCCCTTAAAGATGAGCAGTATAACAATGTGGACCTTGGACCAATGTTGCTCACCCCTGGCTTAAAGGACACCTGTCATCAGGTCTCTGTCACTAGTCGTGTCACTACTACCTGTTGGAGCAGCTCACAAGATTATTTAGTCAATTCATACATTAATCATTATAAAATTGCATTTTCTTTATTATGTAAATGAGGCTGGTCACATGGTCAGAGGCAGTGATGTCACCCCTGTTATGCCTCTCCTCTCCTCCCCCTGCTCAGGTCAGTGTGTAATGTATAGTAAAGCATTGCTGGTGTCTGTGCTTTATCTGCTGACATGCTCTCTCTCATAATACACATGTGAGAGACACAAGTACCTGACATGTTCTGCTATAACATGGCTGTATCTCTCCTATACACACACAGGCTGCAGGGGGCGCCAGCACCAGGAAGCACATGGAGGAGACATTACACCATTATACCTCACACCATTATACAGGCTGTCAGTCAAGCACTGGGGGTGTGGCTGTGCCTCCCACTCATGAATAAGCTGGACAGCTTGAATGTGATAATGACTCATTGGACATTTCACAGTTCATTTGCATACAGCTTTAGGACCTCATTGCTTACAATGTTTAGGCCGCGGTCAGGTGTACTGCTAGGCGTCTGTTCATAACGCGATGCTAGCGCACAAGGGGCGGTCCTTGGCCCGAACGCACATGTGTTCCCAGGGAAACACATGCGATTGATAAGCCCCGTGTGCTAGTGTCGTGTTATGAACGGACGCCTAGTGGTACGTGTGAATGCGGCCATACAGGCATGTAGAGGGACAATGAAGGGATAGAGGCAATGCTTTCTAATGGCAGTTTATGAAAATATATTTAGTTTAGGCCGGGGGTTAATTTGCACAGACATTTAAAGGATATTTCATAATTTAATATATTTGTAGAGTTTTATCACAACTCCGAGAACAAACTTTATTGGTCCAAGGGCCACATGTGTCATACTGCTATGGGATGCACCAGTAAGTTTATAAATATGGAAACAGAGAAAGTTGATTTTATCTAAAGAGCTTTACCTGCAGCACTGATAGATCACCGATTCCAGCCTCATGAGATAATATTCTTGAAACTCCTGCAATACAAGTTAAATTGAAGCAAGTTATTTTATAAATTTATAGAAAGAACCAACCCCAACATAAAATCCATTGGAACAGCACAAACATACATCTGCTATATATTGCTAACAAACAGGGATTAAAAGATTTTCTTACCCACTGAGAACAGGGGATACATGGCTTTTACTTATTAAGGCAGAGTATGCAAACCACAGTTTAGTGGCCCGGTCCTTGCACTTGTATTCTTGTTTAGTTTTTCTCAATTCCCCAAATTTTTCAACCTCTTAAAGGGAACCTGTGACCAGGGACCTTATTTTCACTATAGACAGGTTGCAGAAGCCCATTACAGCTGATTGCAAAGATGTCTTTCTGCCCTCACACAGCTCCGTACATAGAAAAATGAAATGTAGAAATCGATTTTTGAAGGTGGAGAGCAAGAAATTAATGAAAAAAACCTGACGTGTATAAGGGGTTAATTATGTTATTTCAAATCACTGAACCGATTTTTTTGTTATGGACACATACAGATTGTTTTTCTCTTCCTGGTTTCAGTAATTTTTCAATGTCTTACTGACCCATTCTTTTCAATAGGCTTTTTCACACTTTTTTTCCACTGATCCAATGTTGTCAGTGAACACAAAAACAGTTGTGAACTGTCCAGTAAAAAAAGCTCATTGAAAAGAAAGGTTTAGTAAGACACCAGTGACAAATCACTGAAGCCAGGAAGAGAAAACCAATCTGTATGTGTCCATAGGACAAAATGGGTTCAGTGACAAATCATGATCACCCTCATAGCTCAGCACAGAGTGCCACAGTGTAATGGTGTTCATCACTGATAGTCTGCCTCCATCATACACACCACCCAGTGTATGGAGGCTCCAGGAGAAGAAATGTAAGTAAAATGCGTTGTTATGTTACATAGAGTGTAAGCTCTTGTGGCAGGGCCCTGACTCCTTATGGCTTCATCTGACTATGTTATTACCCTGTAATATGTTATTTGTATATGATCTGTAATGTGGAATATGATGACGCTATATAATGATATACCCTGTCCGGTACTTGTTACTAGGTAGCAGTACACACAGACACTACTACTTGTTACCTCCCGCTCTCCCTTCCTGTATGAGACTTCTCAGTGATCAGTTACTTCCCTCCTGGCAGGACATCATGCACCAGTAGGGGGCAGCACTACATATAGCGGCTGCAGTACACATGCCCTGGCGGCCAGTGTTACCTATGGGGTGGTTTATATATGGCGTCTCCTCCACATCCTTCCTCCTCTGCGCTTTATGCTTTTCGGCAGCGAAGTGCGCCGCTTCTAGAACACCGGCAACATCAGCCATGACACCCGGGCACGGCACTGCGCATGCGCCGTACAGCTTTTCCTGAGCTACATGGAGAAAATGTTTAAAGTTGGCTGAAAGACCTTCCATGATGTCATAGTCATGTGATCAGATCTGTGTGGGAGGAGCAAGGCTACAGGGCAGAAGAGGCTGCAGTGTATTACACAGTATTCAGGAGAAGCTCCAATCATAGGAGGAGGGCGTACGGGGGTGCAGGCTATGCTAGGAGGGGGCGTACGGGGGTGCAGGCTATGCTAGGAGCAGGGTGTATGGGGGGGGGAGTGCAGGCTATGCTAAGAGGAGGGTGTATGGGGGGGTGCAGGCTATGCTAGGAGGAGGTGCAGGCTATGCTAGGAGGAGGGTGTATGGGGGGGGGGGGTGCCGGCTATGCTAGGAGCAGGGTGTATGGGGGGGGGAGTGCAGGCTATGCTAAGAGGAGGGTGTATGGGGGGGTGCAGGCTATGCTAGGAGGAGGTGCAGGCTATGCTAGGAGGAGGGTGTATGGGGGGGGGGGGGTGCCGGCTATGCTAGGAGCAGGGTGTATGGGGGGGGGGGGAGTGCAGGCTATGCTAAGAGGAGGGTGTATGGGGGGGTGCAGGCTATGCTAGGAGGAGGGTGTATGGGGGGGTGCAGGCTATGCTAGGAGGAGGGTGTATGGGGGGGGTGCAGGCTATGCTAGGAGCAGGGTGTATGGGGGGGAGTGCAGGCTATGCTAGGAGCAGGGTGTATGGGGGGAGTGCGGGCTATGCTAGGAGGAGGGTGTATGGGGGTGAGTGCAGGCTATGCTAGGAGGAGGGTGTATGGGGGGGGTGCAGGCTATGCTAGGAGGAGGGTGTATGGGGGGGGGAGTGCAGGCTATGCTAGGAGCAGGGTGTATGGGGGGGGAGTGCAGACTATGCTAGGAGGAGGGTGTATGGGGGGGGTGCAGGCTATGCTAGGAGGAGGGTGTATGGGGGGGGTGCAGGCTATGCTAGGAGGAGGGTGTATGGGGGGGGGGGAGTGCAGGCTATGCTAGGAGCAGGGTGTATGGGGGGGAGTGCAGACTATGCTAGGAGCAGGGTGTATGGGGGGGGGGAGTGCAGACTATGCTAGGAGCAGGGTGTATGGGGGGGGAGTGCAGGCTATGCTAGGAGCAGGGTGTATGGGGGGGAGTGCAGGCTATGCTAGGAGGAGGGTGTATGGGGGGGGGAGTGCAGGCTATGCTAGGAGCAGGGTGTATGGGGGGAGTACAGGCTATGCTAGGAGGAGGGTGTATGGGGGTGAGTGCAGGCTATGCTAGGAGGAGGGTGTATGGGGGGGGGTGCAGGCTATGCTAGGAGGAGGGTGTATGGGGGGGGGGTGCAGGCTATGCTAGGAGGAGGGTGTATGGGGGGGGGAGTGCAGGCTATGCTAGGAGCAGGGTGTATGGGGGGGGAGTGCAGACTATGCTAGGAGGAGGGTGTATGGGGGGGGGTGCAGGCTATGCTAGGAGGAGGGTGTATGGGGGGGGTGCAGGCTATGCTAGGAGGAGGGTGTATGGGGGGGGGGGAGTGCAGGCTATGCTAGGAGCAGGGTGTATGGGGGGGAGTGCAGACTATGCTAGGAGCAGGGTGTATGGGGGGGGGAGTGCAGACTATGCTAGGAGCAGGGTGTATGGGGGGGGAGTGCAGGCCATGCTAGGAGCAGGGTGTATGGGGGGGAGTGCAGGCTATGCTAGGAGGAGGGTGTATGGGGGGGGAGTGCAGGCTATTCTAGGAGGAGGGTGTATGGGGGGGGTGCAGGCTATGCTAGGAGGAGGGTGTATGGGGGGTGCAGGCTATGCTAGGAGGAGAGTGTATGGGGCGGAGGTGCAGGCTATGCTAGGAGGAGGAGGGTGTATGGGGCGGGGGTGCAGGCTACGCTAGGAGGAGGGTGTATGGGGGTGCAGACTATGCTACAAAATCAATCAATAAAATGAAAATATCTTTATTAGAACATAATAAAACAAAAACGCATAGGGGGACATTTATCATAACCGGAGCTCGACCACCTGCCGCAGCAGATACACTGAATCAGGCCTGGTGTAGCTTTGTGTAGAGTGCGCAGGCACAGGTCAGGAATGCTCCACATGGTCCAATCTATTTCAGTGCTTTTACGCCAGAAAACTGGTGTAGAAGCAGTGAAAAATCTCCTCCGAAAAAAAAAAAACTGCAAAACCTATTGACTTGAGTATAAGCCAAGGGTGGGAAATGCATTAGTCACAGCCCCAGTATATAGCCAGCCCCTGTAGTATAAAGCCAGCCAACCCCCTGTAGTATATAGCCAGCCCTTGTAGTATATAGCCTGCCTGTCCCCCCTGTAGGAGTATATAGCCGGCCCGCGATAGCACCTCTTCTGGCTTCAGGCTGGTGCCAGACATAGAGATAGAAGAGGAGCTGCCTGGGCCGTCAGAATGGCGAGTACTCTTTTTTTTTTTTACATACCCGAGTATAAGACGAGTGGGGAATTTTCAGCACAAAAATTGTGCTGAAAAACCCGGCGTATCCTAGAGTATATACGGTAGGTTTACCCCCAGGCCCTGTGTAAAGTAGATTTAAGTTGTTTCTATACATACTGTCAACTGCTAAAACTCTTATTTCTCTATTTTGGAAATGCAGGGCTCCACCACCTTTTGCTGACCTCCTTTCACAAATCAAGGACATACGATCTACGTAGAGCCTGTCTGATATCATACAGAACCAAATCGTAGAAATAGAAACAGAACAACAGCGGTTTCCCGCATTCTGCACAGAACATGCAAAACGGGCGCAGTGTCAGCACCTTCCGTCGCCCGATATTTTTATGTTTAATAAAGAGGCTTATTTTGAAGTAATCAACAAAAATGGGCGAGTGCCTTGTATTTAACGTTTGGTACTTTTTGGAAATTAAGCACCACTCTAGTTGCCATCCTGTTTTCACCTTATCTAAACGGCCTTATAGGATGAGATAATTGATTAAAGACCATAATGGCAGGAGCCATCTACACCTGGTGACTTACCTTATAAACTGTATAAACTTAGCTGGAGCCTAGACCCATGGGTCTCTCCCTTCCTGCTCCTAAGTTTCTTATTTTTTACATTTGATATTCTTGCAATGTGTATTGTATCATGTGTTTTTTTGCTATATTAATGGCTCTGAGCCAACATTGTGCCCTTTACTGAAATCCAATGAGACTCATCTTTTCGAGACTATTCAGAAAACATTTGCTTACCACGCTTATCCCCTGGCCCTAAACATCAAGGGCAAGACTTGTTCACCAATCTTACACACGAGAACAGACAACAGCCACTCACTCTTCTCCATGTATACCAATAGTATTTTGTTGTCTTTGTTAGTCATACAGAAACTACTCCATGGTAAAATACAGTCAGCATTTACTTACAAATACATCAGTGCAGATTGTGATGTTATAATCAGTTTCATTTTTATAGTTATAAAGGACAAATCACAAAAATCCATTTACTATAAAGCAGTCACTCTATAATCTAAGTGTTTATTCGATAATCAAATTCTGTATAGAAAGTTCCCATCACTGTCAAAAAACTCCTTTCCTTGCTGTACAACCTTTATGTTATTTGGGATGTTGCTGTCTGCTAATTCTTCAAGTTCCTTGTCACTTAATACTACTCCATCCCATTTCTCATCCAGTATCTGTTCATCTTCTTCCTCGTCTTTGGTCTCATCAGGTTCTACCTGTGTATTTGTCTTCAGACCTTGACTAGATACAGCATGGAAGACGCCCTGCATCGCTCCATGAGACTCATGTATCGTGGTCAGAGACTTTGTCCTATCTGCAGTCCTTAATGCCAATTTGGATGATTCAGATTTTTGTGAAGGAAGCAGCTGCCCCGCTGATAGGTTTCCATCGCTGATAAGAAATTGTCTTTTATTACCCTGCAGTTGCAGTAATGGCTGTGCCGGTTCTTTGACAGCTGAACCGAGCTGTAGCTGCTCAATTTTAGTACCTGGAGTATCTGGTCTTAGAACACGAAAAACTGTGGCATCTTGTTTCATTCTCCTTGTTTCACTGGGAACAAATTTTGACTTCAGGACTTTCTTTATGGCATCAGTACTCACATTAAAACCCACAGCCAGTCGTGACAATGGCCACTCTTCAGGGAACTCTTGTCTTAAATATCTGGGAAAAATAAAGTGACAACAATATAAAGGTACATGGTGGAGTTCAAGTCATTCATTACAGGTTATCTAGGCTAGATAAAAAAATTACCAAGCTATGGTATAGGTTGTTATTCAGTGAGACGCACAGTACCCCTACTGATTACAATGACACTACACAGGGGACATAGCTGGAAGCAGACACCTTAGTTCCACAGGTCATTAATCTTTATAACCTGAAAAGCTCCATTAATTATAACAGCCGTCTTCATAGAAGCTAAAGTACTGCTGACTTTGTTGAATACCTCTGTATGATCAATTAATTTAGGCCTCGTGTATATGACAATTTTTTTTTTTTTTTAACAGATGCACACGTCTGCATTAAATGCCGCACTTCTTAATGGATCAGTGCCCACAAGTGGCATTTTAACAGACCTTACAAATAATCTGTTAAGAAGTAGAACATGTCCTACTCTCACACGATTTTGGATGCAACTCTGCCATAAAAAAAACAGAAAACCTCAGAATTTCACAGGTGAGAATCAGTTCTATTGGGGGCAATTTAGCCTTACTTCTCTGTTCTTTTTCATGTCACAATTATCCACATGCAAGTCCATGACAACTTAGGATACAATGGGGCTCATGGAACTACTTTTGTCGCTACAGATAGTTACAGGAGAAGAGTCTTGTTGACAATTTCCCCTGGGAAAATTGTTGCTCAGGCTGATCTCTAAGCAGTCACACTTTAAAATGGTTTATCTCTGATAAGTAACCCCATATCACACAGTCATTCAGCATTTTATAAAGAGCCTTTTTAAGAAAAAAAATCTGTTTCCTACCTAATCTGCTGTATTGCATTCCAGGTCAGTCGTCTCTCAGGAGGTTCCGGAGGCTCCAGCTCCTTTTTCATTCGTTTAAACAGGATTGCTTTCTGACGTCTCTTCATTGCACTGCAGGAAATAAAGTTAACCAGAAAATATAGACATGCCATGTTTCCTACCTTAACCATACCACAAAAGTCAACATTTTATTTAGGGCAGTTTCCGACTCCCGGGGTTGGTTTGTGAATCATGGACTGTGCAATATACAGTTTTACAGTCTGACCACAGAGGACGGGACTCCTTACATTATAGTGCTGTAGGACATAAAGAGTCCCTGCTTCCCAGCGAAACAGCAGCACAAAATTGTAATTGGGATTACAACAGGGAAGAAGGTTAGTGGCCACACTGTGGTCAGTACGTGAAAAAGGACACTGTATGATCCGGGATTCACAAACCAACTATAACAGAAACAAGATGCTGAAGAACAAGGGGGGGGGGGGGGGTGTCCCTCCATTACATTGCCGGATTGGCAACACGTCCTTGTCGCTTTGCCAAATCCGAACTAAATCTACGTGGAACATCCCCCACCGGGGCCTAGCCTTTACTTGGGGCCTAGAGGCAGCCAGGGCCCAGAATAATGGAGTGGCTGGCAGCTGCGGCCTAGGCACGCTAGTGTCACGGTGCTTGGTATGGGGACCGGAGGGCTGTCCTACAGCCTGGCAGGTGGTGTTTGCAAGAAAGATGGAGGGAGAGGCTGATGTACTGGATCACCCTGGGGCACCCCCTTAATGTCTGTAAGATAGGTCTCTGGGTAATGGATGGGGGCGCCCTTGGTGGTACAGCCGTATCCAGGGACCAGACTCACGGTTCTTTATTAGAACAAATGTAGGAAAACAGCCAAACCAATCTTGGAACAGATTCCAGATTACTGGAGATTCCGGATTACTGGAGTGGTCATGGAGAGTGTTCCTTAGGAATGGTTCACCAGCCTGGTAGTAGATGCAGGCTGGGATGGAGCTGTGTCCAGTTGTGGATGCTGCAGCTCTTGTCCTGGGATTAGCTGAGTGTCAGTGCAAATGGTGCACAGACACTATCCCTCTCTTCACTCTGACAGGATGTGCTCTCTAATGAGAACTGGGTTCCAACAGCTAAGGGTGGTGCAACACATGGCGTTTTGAACAAGTTTTTGACCCTTTTTAAGCACTCCGTCAAAAAACGCATGCGTTTTTTGAAAACACAAGTATTTTTGACCAGTTTGAATTAAGACAATTGGTCAAACCTGCCAAAAATGGATGCATTTTCAAAATACACATGCGTTTAACGGACTGCTTAAAAACGCCCCAAAAACGGATTCAAAACACCACATGTGGCATCACCCTAAGAAGACCCTAGCCCCTCCCTGTCCAGGGGTTTTGTTAACCTGGTCAATCACACTCCAGTGTACATGGTGCAATACAATTGTATGATAACTTGCACCCTATTCACCATTGCCTGTACAGGCAGGATCTACCACTGCTAAAAACCTATGAATTGCTGTTTTACCCCTAAGGCGAGTTACACAGGCTCAGCTGCTGGAGAGACAGATTGTGGGCCTTATTCGCAAACACTCCTCTGCCTCCACATGGGCAGGGGTGTTACATACGTGTCCACTCATCTCTAAACAGGAGGGTCGAACAATGAAACACAAGAGTTTGCAAGAAAGATGGAGGGAGAGGCTGATGTACTGGATCACCTTGGGGCAACCCCTTAATGTCTGTAATATAGGTCTCTGGGTAATGGATGGGGGGCCCTTGGTGGTACAGCCGTATCCAGGGACCAGACTCACGGTTCTTTATTAGAACAAATGTAGGCAAACAGCCAAACCGATCTTGATTCCAGATTACTGGAGATTCCGGATTACTGGAGTGGTCATGGAGAGTGTTCCTTAGGAATGGTTCACCAGCCTGGTAGTAGATGCAGGCTGGGATGGATGAAGGTTTCATACAGTGGTGGCAGTTCTTATTAGAAGTAGAAGTTATAAACGGTACAGTTACGCTAAGTTCACACCACTGTTCCTTACCTCCTTTAAAAAGTAAAGAATTAAGGTTTAACTAAGCTTTAACGTATCACTTAAAACTCCTATTGACATCAATGTAAATTAATGTCATTCATTATGTTCCGTTTTGGCAGGAATCCGTTATCCATAAGTTATTTTTTTTTAAATGACAGAGGCTGAAGTACTTTTCCTCTGTTTTAAAAAAACATATGGATAACGGATCCCTGCCAAACTGATCATAACAGATGACATAAAAATTTACATTGATGTCAATGCGATTTTTAATTGATAGATTAAACCATTCTTTACTTTTTAACGGAGGTAAGGAACGTTAGTGTGAAAAGAGCGTTTACTCATGTCCACATTAGTTGTGACCATCACTACTATTACACGTGAAGGGGAATCAGTAAACTGTGCGGAGCCATCTAGCGGCCGGTAGAAGAACTGCGCTGCTCCTCCACGCGCGTGATATGCGGAGAACACGCGACAATCCCACCATATAAACACAGAGCTCACGCAGTCCGCGGCCGCAAGGGATGATAGACACCGCCATATGCGCTGCTCGCTACCTCTTTATATCCTGTTGCATGCTTTCCTCCGCCTCCTCCTGGTCACTTTCCGGCTCATGTTGATCTCCGAAGAAGGGATGGACCGGAGGACGGGAATGCAAACCACGGCAGCCTAATAGTGAGGACTGAGAGGCACTAAGGATGCGGAGTCTCCACATTGCTGACAGCAAGGAGGCCGCCATTGCTGTACATCGACTACTTTAGACTGGAGGAATCGATGTTAACTGTGATCCATTACATCGCCTGGGAGTGCGTTCGGCGAACAGGAGAAGGCTTCAGTAGTAGAGTGCCGAGAATAGGATTGTGTAGTAGAGTGCCGAGAATAGGATTGTGTAGTAGAGTGCCGAGAATAGGATTGTGTAGTAGAGTGCCGAGAATAGGATTGTGTAGTAGAGTGCCGAGAATAGGATTGTGTAGTAGAGTGCCGAGAATAGGATTGTGTAGTAGAGTGCCGAGAATAAGATTGTGTAGTTTAGGAGTAGTTTCTGCCTAGGACTACTGTAATTACCTCCCCAATTTAGTAGTTTAATTAATCTCCAGTTATTGTCCATAATGATACACAAATCCAAAAAATACTACATGTGTGAAATAAGAAAGCTGCCCCTTATAACAGAATTGTTCCAAATTATTCATCAAAAGAATAAGTATATATTTTATTACATATATTTCTATACAGTGCTCACACACTGACCCTCTTCATACAACTGCTTTATGTGGCTCCGACCAAACGTTGCATTTGAAGGAAATCAACCATGCAAAAAAGTATTTTAAAAAACTAGAAATACTCACCCCCGCTTCTCATCATCTTGATCCCGGTGCTGTTCGGCACTAGTCTTGACACACCAGGATCACCTAGAAAAGAAATTATAATTAGCAGGCCGGAGTGTAAGGACAAGATGCCCCCACCACATCTCCCAGCATGGGTCCTCACCCAGCAAAATGTCCAGTCTCTATCAACCCCGATGAGTGGAGCAGTGCAGGATGCACCAGATTAATGAAGACTGTGCACAAATTTTGAATATATTCACTATACTATATGCACATAGTACAGACTGCATTAGTTTTGATAAATGCGGGCCATAGAATGAATATCAAATTATATAGACTGAGAATATATATAAGAAGACACAATAGGGGAGTGGAAATGAGAGGGGGAAAGGTGGACTATGGAAGATAAGAATAAAATAGACCAGGTGCTAATGTTATCTCCAACAAGTCCTTAGGTGACCCAGCTATTCATTGCAGAAGATGTTTGAAATTGGATCTAAAGGGTCCAAGTTTCTTTAAAATTTAAGTATTGAGAAAATGGTTAAGATCTGCTCTAGCAGGAAAGGGTTTTTGACATATGTTATGTATTCTTAGAGTACAGTGATGGCAAACCTTTTAGAGCCTGAGTGCCCAAACTACAACCAAAACCCACTTATTTAATTGCAAAGTGCCAAAATGGCAATTTAAAGGAAAACTACCATGAGGAATCTACTATCAGAAATACCGTGAATCTGATTGTAGATTGCTCCCGCCTGCCTCTGCCCTAATCTGTATTTTAAAAGAACATCTACCATCAGGATCAAAGATTTTAAAACAAGCACACAGACATACTGGTGTGTTCCCCTCTGGCAGGATCTGCACTTCTTTTACCTCTCATGCCCTGGTTTTTAGAAAAAAATAGTTTTTTTTAAATTATGGAAATGAGCCTGAGGGACTCCCGGCTCTATAGGTGTTAATAGAGCAAAGTGCCCCTCAGGCTCATTTGCATACTTTTTAAAGCCTTTTTTTACTTAAAACAAGGTCATAGGAAGGTGGATCCTGCCAAATGGGGCACACACCAGCATGTCAGTGTGCTTGGTTTACAATCCTTGATCCTGGTGGTAGATGTCCTTTTATAATTTTGGAACTTAACTTGTTAAAAAGTGTTATTTTAATAAAATGTAAATTAACTGCCCGAGGCGTCTGGGCCATAGCCTGGGTGGGCAATGGGAGCTAGGGCTAGGACATGCCCAGTAGCCTCTGCAGTTAATTTACATTTTATTAAAATAAAGATTGTAAACAGTTTAGGTTATGTTCCAGGATTATTAAATTACAGATTAGGGCAGAGGCAGGCATAAGGAATCTACCATGAGATCTACTTCTCATCCTCATGGTAGGTTTCCTTTAAGCAGTAACTTGTTACTACCTGTTTTCTCACAGCTTTTAATCGTATTGGAGTCCTGGGAAAAAGGAGAAATTCAGATTAACATTGTAGCTTCCTTCCAGGGTCCCCTGAACAGGAAGGATTGTGGGGCCCGGAGCAGGAGTTTCAATAAGAAAGCAGTCCTGTCTGCATTTCCTTGCTCTTCCTGTAGTCCGAGGCACCTATTGATGTGTCACTTTAAAAAAGCACTGAATCCAGCACATCCTGGTTGGCCAGGGACTGTAGGCGGAGGTTTTGAGTTCTGGCAAACTCTGCACTGGGGTGGTGGTCTGGGTGCCCAAAGAGAGGTCCCTTGAGTGCCAACTCTGGTACCTGTGCCATGGGTTTGCCTCCACTGTTATAGTTTACCCCCCAGTGTTATCTTTAGTTTGTGCAGTGACACATGTAGTGTATGTAGTGATATTATTTACCTTGGTCTGGAATCCAAAGTCTTTGTGGGCAAGGAAGGGGCATCCAGTTGCCAGCTGTAGGACAAGCTGTTCCGCCATAACATCCATCTCCTTAGATTCAGCTAACAGGGCTCACTTGCTGATGATCTTAACAGCAAATTGACGGCGGGTTGAGGTGTCTTCCATCAGCCAAAGCCAAGCACATAATGGAATAATAGTCTCTGCTTGATGGAGGTGGAGACTGTGCTGAAGCTGGTGGTTGAATATCGCTGTGTCCTGAGCCTCCCTGGTCACCCTGCAGGTCTTCTTTCTTCTGGACCATGGATTTGATTGATGGTTTCTTCTCTTATTTCTGTACAGTGACATCTTCCTCATCCACTTTGGCCATTTCTGGGGTGAGAGATGTTTTCCGTCCTGCGTCCTGTCTTCCTCTGTACTACAATTTCCTCTTCTTCTTCCTCCATAGATTTGCTTCCCTTGCCGTTCGCAGACATGTCTTCATCAACGCATGTCAACTGCCAAAGCCACTTACAGGTAAAGCATCACAATACCCTGAGAACACTGCTCATGTGATAAGTAACTGACCAATAGGATTCAGCTGTATGAGCTGTGTATATATTATTTTTATAAATAAACAAACAATCAATCTGTCCACCTATTGCATAAGAACCATTTTGGCGCTTCCATCTTATATTTTATGAGTTGCTTTTGTTTTTTAATGAATGATAGAGTGGGGAAAAAGGTATTCAGTCAGCCAGCAGTTGTGCAAATTCTCCCATTTAAAAATATGATGGAGATTATGTCATTGACATCATAGGTAGACAAGAGAGCAGTGGCGGATTAAGTGTCCCATGGGCCCCGGGCTGTTCACACAAATAGGGCCCCCCCAGTGTCCAAACCAATATGTGCCCGGATGTTAGGACTTAAAGGAAACCTACCACTTGTAGTGGCAGGTTTCCGATGGCAATACCGGGCACCAGCTCAGGGTGAGCTGGTGCCGGAGCTTATTTTAGCTAGTGTTTTAAACCGCGGTATCGCGGTTTAAAACACTATTTAAACTTCATAGCCGGCGCAGGCAGGTACGCGCTCGGCGCTTACCGTGCACGCGGCTACATAGGAAGTGAATGAGAGCCGCGTGCACGGTAAGCGCCGAGCGCGTACCTGCCTGCGCCAGCTATAACGTTTAAAAAGTGTTTTAAACCGCGATACCGCGGTTTAAAATACTAACTAAAATAAGCTCCGGCACCAGCTCACCCTGAGCTGGTGCCCGGTATTTCCATCGGAAACCTGCCACTACAAGTGGTAGGTTTCCTTTAAGTGCTACTTTACATCCTCTGTATCATTAATTTTATACTGTTTATAAAATTAAACGGTCACCTTCAACCATGCTCTTATAACTCATCTATTTAGGAAAGCTGATCACATTCCGTAACTGCATGAAATGCTCCACCCCGACTACCGCCCGGACGAGACAGTGTAGGAGATGTGGATGCTACCCCTGGGTGGCCCGGCCTCTGTGTGCTCTAAGGATGAACTCCCCCTCATAGTGTGAATACTCAAGTATAAGCCGAAGCTCCTAATTTTACCACAAAAAAAAAAATGGAAAAAGTTGACTGGAGTATAAGCCACAGCATAGGAAATGCATCTGCTACTGTGCCAAAATGTCCAGCAGCAGCCGCACCTCTTTAATGCAAGTCCACAGGAGAGCCGCCCTCTTAATAGAAACGTCTACAGCACAGCCCCCCTTTAATGAAATGTCAACCGCAAATGCCCCCCTTTACTGAAATGTCCACAGCAGATGCCCCCTTTTATGAAATGGCCACCGCAGATGCCCCCCTTTACTAAAAAGTCCACAGGAGAGCCCCCCCCCCTTTAATGAAATGCCCACCAGATGCTAACTTTTAATGAAATGTCCACAGGAGATGCCCCCCCCCCCCCCCCCTTTAATGAAATGTCCACCAGATGCTAGCTTTTAATGAAATGTCCACAGGAGATGCCCCCTTTTAATGAAATGTCCACAGCAGATGCCCCCTTAAATAAAATGCCCACAGCAGATGCCCCCTTTAACGAAATGTCCACCCCAGATGGCCTCCTTTAACTAAATGACCACTCTAGATGCCCCCTTTTAATGAAATGCATCTGCTGCTCTGCTAAAATGTCCAGCAGCAGCCACACCTCATTACTGCAAAGTCCACAGGAGAGCCCCCCTTTATGAAATGTCCACCGCAGATGCCCTCCTTTACTGAAATGTCCACAGGAGAGCCCCCCTTTAATGAAATGTCCACCAGATGCCACCCTTTACTGAAATGTCCACAGCAGAAGCCCCCCTTTTATGAAATGTCCACCGCAGATGCCCCCCTCTACTGAAAAGTCCACAGGAGAGCCCCCCCCCCTTTAATGAAATGTCCATCAGATGCTAGCTTTTAATGAAATGTCCACAGCAGATGCCCCCTTGAATGAAATGCCTACAGCAGATACCCTTCTTTAATGAAATGTCCACCCCAGTTGACCCCTTTTAATGAAATGTCCACCCTAGATGGACCCCTTTAAAAAAAATGTCCACCCCATGTGCCCCTTTTTAATATATTGTCCACAGCAGGGCCCTCTTGAAAGACAAAATCCATACTCACTTTCAGGCTTCTAGCCCCGCGGCTCCATCTGCTCCTCTTCTGGCCTGGGCACATCACTATGACGTGGGGGTGTCGCGGCCGCGTGAAGTCATAGTGTAATAAACTAGAACGCCACTCGGGCATGACACCGCCGGGTTATAGTGATGCACCCAGGCTGGAATAGCAGAAGACGGGGCCGGGGAGAAGAACTCGGAAATGAGTATAGATTTTTTTTTTTCAGACTGATGGTGGATCTTCACATAGGGCCTGGGCATGGGCCCCCCTGCAAGCCAAAGGCCCCGGGCGCCCGCCCATATGAAGATCCACCATTGCAGGAGAGACAAAATGTGAAAACACATGGGACCATGTAGTGTGAGATTTTGAGTGCAAACCTCCTTCCATTAGCAAGGGCATTGATGATGAAACCTGACTGGGTCTTTAAGCATGCCAAGAACAATGCCAGGGCAATGAAGAAGTGGCTTCATAACAAGTATTTCAAAGTCCTGGCGTGGCCTAGACGGTCTGCAGATTTCAACCCCATTGAAAACCTTGGGGGGGAGTCCGTGTTGCCCAGTGACAACCCGAAAACATCACTGTTCTAGAGGAGATCTGCATGGAGAAGTGGTCCAACATACCAGCAACAGTTTGTGCCAACCTTTTGAAGACTTACAGAAAACATTTGACCTCTGTCATTGACCACAAAGGATTTATAACTAAGTATTTAAATAATGTTTTGTTATTGACCAAATACTTATTCTCCACCAAAATTTGCAAATAGATTCTTTAGAAATAAGACAAAGTGATTTCCTGGATTTATATTCTTATTTTGTCTCTCATAGTTGAGGTCTACCTATGATGCCCATTACAGGCCTCTTGCACAATTGTTGTATGCCTAATTCTTTTTTTCCCCCCACTGTATACCATTATAATAATGTAACAGCTATAACAACTTTAAAAAAGACCTTTGTCCACTTTCCAGAAAATAATTTGCATTGTTTGTGTAATGAAAAGTTATACAATTTTCCCATATACTGTACTTTCTATATCAATTCTTTGTGTTTTTCCAGATCTCTACTTGCTGTTATTCTACAGAAAGCTTTAATTTTCCAATTTACCTCCTCTATCAATTCCTCACAGTTTTCAAGATCTCTGCTTGCTGTCCTTCTATAGAAAACTACACGGTTTAATTCCACTGGATAGAAACCTGTCCATGGTCATGTGATGGACAGGCAGGTGCACGAGCTGTTAGTATCAGAGAGAGTAATTGTAGCCGTGCGATAATAACAGCTCATGACCATGGGCAGGTTTCTATCCAGTGGAATTAAACAGTGTAGCTTTCTATAGAATGACAGCAAGCAGAGTTCTTGAAAACTGAGAGGAATTGATACAGGAGGTAAATTGGAAAATTGTATAACTTCTCCTTACACAAACCATATCAATTATTTGCTGAATGTGGACAAACTTTAACTTATGACATGTAAGTTAACATAATGATTAGTGCCATAAAAGCAGACACTTTTTGGAAAGTGAGTGGTGGAACACCTTGAAAAAGTTGTAATTCTTGACCGTGCACCAGGAATTGCACCTTTTTTCATACCTTGTATGCCCGAAAACTGGAGTACAAGGCATAAAAATCCGCCCCACTGTATCAGAATTGGGAAGTGTAATCGGTGGCTGCAGGGGGAAGGAGGGTAGTGTAAAATCAATGTTACCTTTACTGGCATAATTCTGATGATGTGTTACTTTATTTAGTATACATGGGCACTGGACAGTACCACTTCTTTTGGTCTGTATGCTGGATATATTGCTCAGCGTCAGTATAGATTTATGCATCTGCTCTTAGGCCTAATGCACACAAATGTGTCATGGCTCCAGTTGGCAACGTGATCCATTCCACTATTCTTTCAGGTTCCATGTGTAATATATTTGTGATGGTTGAAAAAGAAATTTCTTGCTATTTAAATAAAGTTATACACAAACAAACTTGTAAGGTCACATCAAGCATTACATTACAATCCCATTGTATCTGCTGTAGATCAGCTTTGATTTATTTAATACTCTTCATTTACAATATTGGGGTCCATTAAAGATTCACAGTATTTGAACATTGGCCATTACGTTTCAGTCCTTCCTCCAGTACTAGACAAAGTGATGTTTTACAGCATGACCTTGGTGACTGCAATGTGACTGTGCACTGGGAACAATCTCTAGACTATTTACTGTGGAGAAACAACGTGCAGAAAACAATGTGCAGCTATGATGGGATTACAGTGGAATTTTGTTGTGAAGATCAAGAAATTTGAGAAATAAAATGAGGAAGTCTGAGGTCAGGATTGTGGATGGTCTTTGGCACATTATTAAGTCCATTTCCTAAAAGAAGAAAACAAATGTGACATTAGTATTTGACCACTGCATTATATTCCTATAGTATACTCTACTCCCATAAAAGGAACTAAGCTGGGTTCACATCACATTATTTGCCATAAATTGTCAGGGGGAACTGTCCTTACAACATATGGCAAAGACGTATCCTACTATATGCCTATAAAGTGGGATACGTCACCGGGACCCCCTCCAGAATGCGAGGGGAGGAGAGTACATCAGCTGCAGAAAGTGATTTGCTGCTGACAATATGCAGGGTGTTTCCCCAGTGATGTCACTGTCCTTTTAAGGATAGTGACATCACCAGGTCCCCTTTTCTGCCGAGTGGAGTATCTGCTTGGCGAGGCTGGTGGAGGATGAAATATGTTGTATTCACTCCCCATATCCTTCTGTTGTCTCCGCTGAGCGCATACGTCATTCAGCAGGAGGCAGCAGAGTGGAAAAACGTAGCTTGCTATGTCTTTCCGTTCTGCCTTTTTTGGTGGATCCGATGTATAGTGGTCAGATGGAGGCAAAAACTATGCTGCAGTCTGCCACTTTATGCCAGTGTATACGCTCAGTGTACATATCAGTGGCTTTCCCGACGTAAACGCTGAGCTTATACATAAAACTGGATTTGAACCCAGGCTAAGAGGGGTTCTCAAAAATAGATGATTTTTGAGAACTGGCTCAGAGTGTCATACAAACAACAAATAACTTATACTTGCCTTTCTACGAGGCTGCAGTGAAATGTGGCACCTCCCATCACCAGCAGCCTATAAGCTGCAGCAAGAGGGATGTCACCACTGAGCCTCTGTATACCAAAAGAGGCTGGCTATGATGGTAGGAACCGTGCTGGACCAGAGCACCAGAGAAAGCTAAGAATAAGTTCTTACAGCAGTTTATATAGCACCCAGGGCCAGTCCTCAAAAAAACAGCAAAAGTGCCAAACCATTCAAAAGAGCTTCTTGGAAATGAAGCCATTTAAAAAGTTTTTAAAACCTGGCCATTTTCTTCCAAAAAACAGCTGCACCATAAAACTATAGTCAGGCGTGGTGCTGTTTTGGAAAGCAGCCATATTTTCTAAACCCCAGGCAACACCTCTGAGAGGTGTTAGACCAATATTAAAATGTGCTTGATTAACCATACAGCATCAGTCACCGTAATAAATCTGCTATATTTTATGACTGTCTGGTTTATATTGTTTATTGTATAGTTTTAGTAAATTATGATATATTACCAATTTATATACTGTCTTGTATGATCTGGTCGCTGAGCAAGAGTAGCTGAGCACGATGAAATGGCTAAAAGTCCATCAGCAGAAGAGGATCCCCCGACAGCAGGTAGGGAGCAACCTGGGAAAGCTGCAGAGGAGCCTTTACCATTAGGGGGCAAATTATTCAGGGACCCAGCATAAACTCCATTAAATCGATTTGGCTTTTTATTTGATGGACTTTCTGTAGGGGCAAAACAAATCTCATTAACTCAAAGCAAATATGAGTGGAAACATGTACCATGCAGCTTATAACCAGCATTGACAAGGTCGTCATGAATTTTTGACCATCATGCAACGGCAAAGATTAAACTGGACAGCATAAAACAGTCTGATTGTTACTTGAAGTAACCTTGTGTATTACACCTTAAGCATTACACACACTTACTTTGCTCCATCTTGACTTTGGCACTGTACAGTCTTATGTGGGTTCCACTTTTCATATGTTTGTTAAGAGAACTCTGGTCACTGATAGTAGTCATAGCTCGTATACTCTGGGCCCCATTCCATGTCAAAGTTTTTGGATGGGCATATCTTCTGGCTGCATAATGTGTGGGTGGTGGGGCTCCAAAAGCCCCGAGAAGGGTGGAAAAACCAGAATAGCCAAGTTGAAAGGGACTGACTGCAGTCCCTGCCTGTAATACTGTGTCTATGGCTGTGCTTCCTAGGTAAGACACTGGGACCTGGGCCATGCTTCCATCTGTGTCCTGGCACATCACTAGTGCTTGAGGAAAGCGAGGCTGAAAAAACATCAAAAAAAGAATAAAAATACTATCCAATATAATGCCAAATGCCTATAAAGTCATGATTTTTTTTACATTTGCATAAACAAAATAGTTTCTGAAAAAGTATTATCATTTTTGAACCAGATTTAATATTAAATGTAGAAGAATGAAAAGGTTGACTATAACCTTTCTTTCATCATATTGGCAGAGTAAATAAAAATGTCCATGACTTGCCAATATAAGCTACAGATTGTGTCCTCTATATGTAGATTGAGACACATAACAAGGCTAGAAGGAGTCCAGAGCAATCATACATCATAGATATTTATTTCAGACCTGATTTCTAGTTTGAGCATCTAGAAGACCGTAGTCGGGTGCCTTGAGGTCAGGGGTTCTGGGCTCCTGAATGCTGAACAGTCTGTAAACCTGATCCACTACGCCCAGGGCTCGAATTAGCTTCTCTCGTTGCTGAAGACCTTGTAGTCGTTCCAGTTCCTCTTTTTCATCAATTTCTACTGGTTTCATTGAGTCTACTTTCACTGCTTCTGTCTAGATAAAGAAAGTTATGGTGAAAAGACCTGGAAGCTAGGAAGATGTAACCAGCCTCAGATAAATGGCCAACATCTACAGCAAAGCTAGAGGCTGGACAATGTTAGGGAAGTGTCACAAATGTTTAAACATCTTAGACATGTACCCTCAGCCCCAGCGATATGAAGCTATCGGTACCATGTTTTAGAACCTCCAAACATTTTCTAGACACCTTTGTATTCTGAAAATCCTCTGAACCATTTTTTTTTAGAAAACAAGCTTTGAAGAGGTCTGATTATTGGCATCTTTGTGCATTCAGGCGCTGTCCTTGCTCACAGACCACCTCTCTGTAAAACCCCCTTTTCTTTTCATACGGTGTGGTGCCTTCAAGACATCCTGCATCTTAACACACCCAATGCCATTACATCACACAGTGTCTTTAGTAAATTCCCCAAATGTGCTGTGTATACTGAGGGAGATCATTTTGGCATAGATTGCAGGAGTAAACTTGGCCAACTAATAGTAGGTATAAAGTATGTATTACTCTAATGCTTCATGCAGACAACAATCGGCTGAAAACCCGACTGTGTTTGAGGCCCATTTTCACCCTGGGGGAAAAGGGGCGGGTTAGCAGTGCTCACCCCTCCCCTCTCCATAGGAAGCTGAGCTACCGCGCTGTGAAAAGGACAGGAATAGGACCTGCCCAATTACATACAGTCGTGTGCATGAGGCCTAAATCAGATTTATCTTCCAGCATGATAAATCTTTGTAGAATAAGACTGAGTACAGGCAGTCCCCAGGTTATGTACAAGATAGGTTTTGTAGGTTTGTTCTTAAGTTGAATTTGTATGTAAGTCGGAACTGTATATTTTATAATTGTAACCCCTGCCAGAATTTTTTTGGTCTCTGTGACAATTGGATTTTAAAAATGTTGGGTTGTCATAAGAACCAGGATTAACAATAAAGCTTTATTACAGACACCTGTGATAATTGTTTATTGTAGCCCAGGGTAAAGTACAGTAAATGACCAACATCCAGAGGTCCATTTGTAACTAGGGGTCATCTGTAAGTCGGGTGTTCTTAAGTAGGGGACTGCTTGTAATGCAACTGCACCAGTCCATTCTGTGTCCATTCTGTGACAGTCAGTGTCTTATAGCTTACAAGGTAATGCTTTAAACAAGAGTTGCTAAGATGAATCGTACATCTTTATACAAATGAGTAGTTATGGCAGGAGAAGGCATAAGAGATTCAGATAAGACAGACCTCCAGGTTTAGTGTTCCTTTGAATTCAGTTTATTAGCATGTTTGCTTCCTCACATCTTATATTAGAATTGCTTGTTACCTTTCTGTCAGTAGTTCTACTGCCACTAGACAGAGCACGAGTAGATGGTCTTCTTATCACCTTATATTTCACTGATTTTTCACCCGCTGACTCTCCTTGCAAGGCATCTTTCTGTTCTTTTTTCTTCTTTGCTGTAGGTATTTCCTTTTGTTCCTGTTTAAGCCGGAGTTCTTCTAACTGCTGCCTGTGAGGACAATTGTATCACTGTATTATCACTGCATACAGCATAAGGGCTTATGCACATCACTGTATATGGGGCTGTGAGCTAGCCACACAAATTGCTGATAGCCGACGGCCCCCTATCAGGGCCGGTTTTAGACAAAGTGGGGCTCTAGGCAAAACTTAAAGTGGGGCCCCATAATAAAAATATTTTATGAAGATTGCTCCAATTATAACACTTTGTAGTTAAAACAGTAGTATGGTAAGGCAATGTGCAATATTGGACTGGAGGAGAATTTTATAGGAGATAGATAGGTAGATACAAAAAAATAGATAGGAAATTGGTATATTACAGGAGATAGATAACTAGACAGATAGATGATAGTTCTATAGACAGGAGATAGATACTAACTATCTTCACCCGGGCATTCAGCTAACGGGTATTAAAAGAGCAATACATCCTCTGCCCACAAAAGTCCATGTGCAGGGGGCCCCTTTAGGACAGGGGGCCCTGGGCAAACACCCAGTCTGCTGCCCCCTAACGCTGGCTCTGGTCCCCATAGAGGACTGAGCCAAACGGCCATGCCACAAATTATAGAGCATGTCCTATTCTTGCCCGCATTGCTTAGCAGAGGGTGTGGCCGCACCAAGGTCCTAGAGCAGTGATGGCGAACCTTTTAGAGACCGAGTGCCCAAAATGCAAACCAGACCCACTTATTTATTGCAAAGTGCCAACACAGCAATTCTAGCATTAAATTATTAAAATCTTCTTGTTCCAGTATCGTTGCCAATATCGTTGAGGGCCAAGAGCAGGAGCTTCAATGGCTCCAATGATAATCTGACCATGTCCTCACCTTCTCTTCCTGCAGTCTCAGGTAGACCAAGATGCTTCACGTTTTGGGCTACCTGGGCCTGCAGTCCTGTCTGGTGAATTCTGTGCTGGGGCAACAGCCTGAGTGCCCACTGAGAGCGCTCAGAGTGCCACCTCTAGCACCCGTGCCATAGGTTCGCCACCGCTGTCCTAGAGCCTTAGGGGACCCATAAAATGCCTCTATCACATATCAGGCGGCTCTGCAACTGATGAGCCCTCTACTGCTCTACAACAGGTTTCCTATTATCTATATACTTGTCAAGGCTCGGGGTTAATGAACCCCCTGGACCACCATTGACGATGATACAAGCCGACACCTGGGACCGGAATCTAAGTGGTACCTGGTCTTCACCAGCGCCTGCCGCAAAGCAGGTTGGTCTTGCTGTGGCGTGGTACCACCAGGTAGCTCCCCAGACGCGACTTGTCTGAAGTGGCAGCCAAGGTCGAGGTACAGAATCAGCAGGCAATCTCGTAGTCGGGGACAGGCAGATGGTCAAGGCAGGTGGCAATGATGCGGGGATAGGGTTGGAGCAAGAGGTTAGAGCTGGCAGCGGAGGAACAAAGTTAAGAAAAGGTCTGGGGTCACAACAGGAAATCAGAACACAAGCACGAGGAACAGGGAACAGGGGCTGCTGGGAGAAGCTGGCTTAAATGGAATCCCGCAAAGTGGCCAACGTTGATTGGCGTTGGCCCTTTAAATCTGTGAGTGCCGACGCGAGCGCGCCCTAAAGTGCAGGGACACGCACATCGAGAAGCCATGACGGGAGCAGGAACGCGGAGAGGTAAGTGAGTTCTGCCGGCACCACGGAGAGGGGCACTGGTGCACCTGCGATCCCAGACGGGGATCGCAGAGGCACCCCTGATAATAACATTATGTATAAGGACTTGACCTATCAGATATCACAGTCCACAATAGCTAGTAAATAGAGCATTATATGGGGAGCTGACAAAGCTCATAAAACCTGTATATTGAGTCATTATATACCAGAACCAATATTGTTACAGATATATATATATACAAAAAAAGACAGATTCCTATCAGGGACTTGGGTACTGGCACCAAAAATGTGACTGATACTTCTTCATCCCCCTTTACTTAAGATTTTCGTATATATTTATGACAAAAGTGGGCTGGGTAGTCCATATTCTTTAAATCTAGCTAACCCATTTCATTAAGTGGTTACTGACTTGAGGATCAAGTATAAAAGTCGCCCTCATTACCTTGCACACTCCTCTCTGGCCCTTGAAGCAGCAGTCTCCTGGAACAAAGATCCGCTGTGTTTGAAGAACTTGTCGTACGTGTCTGCTGTGGTTTGTGGATAAATACGGTGATAACCTCCCAGGTGGCTGTCCTCATATTTCTCAACTTGTTCCAGCCAAGCCGCCTGGGTGCTTTCCAGTTGCTCACGCCTGCGTTCATAAATTATGAGTAAATATAATATCAGACGAGCAAACATGGAGGCACACAACAATGTCAGTGGCTAAGTGAGTGGACAGGGGTCAGCAAACAACTACATATAATGTTTACTTCACGTACTGTACCTGCCGTCTAGTACATCCATAACAACGAAGTGAAATACAAATGTAACATTTATAGAACACATAACATGACAACATATTCTACCAACGAGAGCATTTTACAGGCTTTTTCGTTACAGTTAAAAAACACTATTCATTTTCTTTAAGAAGATTAAGCAGCAGATGATGCCTTTCATATTGGTTTCCCAAGAAAAAGAACCTGTCACTAAGTATAAATGCTCAATGACATATCTCATTTCATTGCCACTGCACTCCTGATGAATTTAAAAGAGGATACTGACTTTATGGAACCCTCCACCGCCGCAAATTTAAAACATTTTCTGTGCCTCTGTGCCATTCCTGCTATCTGTTCACAAGCCTTGCTTCTGGTCCTGTCCTGTGCATTTTGCTGGGACAATATGCCTGGCAAGTCCCTCCACACTTTCCGCCTCCCATCTTATAGTATTGGTTTTCTCATTGTGGCACTTCCTCCACTAAGAACTTCAGTTTTCTCCTTGCTCTCATTCTAATTTCTACCTCTTTTAACATTCTGACTCCCTGCTAGAAATATGTTTCTCTTCTGTACCCCAATACCATCCCTCATGACATTCTCTGCTCACTCCTGGTCTCACGTTTCCTTCTGTTCTCTCCTCTCTAACCCATTAAAATTGGATTAAAAGTGGTGTGGAAACTGGACTGAGGCTCCCTATTAGACTTTTAAAAGGAAGTGCTCAGGAGCTAGAAGAGATGCCTCTTTTAGTGAGCTGAGCCTAATGATCCACCACACTAAGAATAGCCGAGCCAGACTCCCCATCACTATTTTATAGTAATAGACATATCAGATCTAAGATATGTTTTTTGGGAGGGGAAAAGAATATTGAGTAATTGTTACCTATTTTCCTTGGGCTGATTTCGCTGAAGTAAACGTTCCTTAACTCTGCGTTTATCTTCTTCAAGTACTTTTCTTTTGTCACAAGCCTGGAGATTGATCAAATTAAGCGTATCTTGAAGCAGAGCATCTTTTACTTCTTTGTCCAAGCGGGAGTCTGTGGTAAAGCTTGGGGAATGATTCACCTATTTAGACAACAAATAATATATAGCAGTTGGGTTTTAGAAAGATAAAATGACTCTTCAGTATAATTTATTCTTGCTTAAAGGGAATGTATCTTCAGTTTTCTCTTAAATCTATAATTTTTTCGCTATATTTTTTGTGTAATCCCATTCTATTTTGTGATTGTAGATTTTCTTCTATTTTCTATGGGGCTGCCATCTTGTCTGAGCTCTAGTAACAGAATTTAGTGATAAGCTTTACAGCAGCCTCATGCCAATAGACAGCAATAGACTGATGATGACTAATTGAAGTCCTTGTAAAGTTTCCAGGCATGATCACTACTGGAAAGGGGAGTAAAAAACTGTGAGACAATATATTGCCAGTAGTGGAGCCAATGAAGGTATTTAATTTGCTTGCATGTGCTTTAAAGCACATTTCAGCCCCAAATAAAAGTCTTTCGGCACTTAGAATCTCACATGCACCATGCCACACAGCTATGTCCACCTTCTTTTCTGAACCCTCCTTCATGTACCTGCGCAGTACAGCTCGCAGTCTGAGGGTAACTTACTGCACTGGTGCAAGATCTTGTGAGAGAGTGACGATGCATAAAGTACAGTTAAGAAAAGGAGGTAAATACAATTGAAATGCGGCTTTGGGTGTACATAATCTGCTGTAGGCGGAGCCCAGAGGGGCTCTGGTAAAGCCACCTGAAGCACTTCAACTCATTAACAGAATGCTCAAACGGTATATCCAGGTTATGTATTGTAAGAGCTACAAGACTGTTATCTCTGATTGGGTGGCTGAAATAAGGTAAGTGCTGCAAAGAAAATCTAAAAAGAATAGTCCAGTGTCAGTCCATTATAAGGCTAAGGCTGGCAGCACACGCAGCGTTTTGAACCCGTCTTTGGGCCGTTTTTAAGCAGTCCGTTAAAAACTGCATGCGTTTTTGAAAACGCATCAGTTTTTTGAAAATGCATCCGTTTTTTGACCGTTTTCGAATTATCCTCATTAAGATAATTGGAAAAACTGTCAAAAACGGATGCATTTTCAAAAACACATGTGTTTTTTAACAGACTGCTTAAAAACGGCCCAAATATGGGTTCAAAACGCTACTTGTGCCGTCCGCCTAATTGCACAATTCTCATTGAGTCCATTGGGTTCATTGAATTCTATGAGGAAGGGAAGGTGATCGGAAAACGTTTCATTCCCCTTCTTTCCGTTATGCTCTTCTAAATGGAAAGTGTAAAAGTGTAAAACTTCACCACATCATATACCTGCTCATGTGATTGTTGTTGTCCCTGTGGACTGACCACCATCAGAAACTTATCAGCAATTGAACAATTATTTTGGTTCAAGAGAGATAAAGAGATTTTACCTCCAGAAGCCAAGGTTTTAATTTTCTGTCCACTAAGATGTCAAATCCTAGAATCTCAAAACAAGCACTGCCTGCAATATGATTGGGGAAGCAAGTGCGATAGTTGTGCTTGAGGATGGGGTGTGCAGATATCAGAGTCTTGATGATCACATCTTCAATATCCACCCAGAGCTTTGCTGTGTTGTATTGGTTTTTCTCCAGCCAAGTCCACAGAGTTGACAGTTTTCTATAATTAAAAGGAAAAAAATATCAGATTGGACCAAATTAAAAAATAAACATACAAAACTTACAAACATACAAAAAATAGACACAAAACTAAAGGTACAAATCATTATTCACTTATACTCCTTTCTTAGGCTACATACACACCTATGTTACAGCTGGGAGGGTGAGCAAACGGCAGGTGCATTGGAGACGCGAAGGGGTGAGCACTGCTCTATCTTTTTTGGGACCATGGCGCTGTACTGTGAGCACTCATTAGGGCTTATATAGAAGGGCATTGTGTGGATCACGATCGATTTTTGCGCAATCGTACCGGCTTTCATGCGACACAAACCGGGGACGGCCCGGACAAACCGCAGGATTTAAATTCAAAATTGTGTCGCAAGCCATGCACTTACATGCACCGGGAAGAGGAAGGTGCACTCCAACGGACCTGAGCGGGGAGTGAAACATGTAGGATATCGGGCCCACGATGTAAGTGAATCGCAGCACAGTGCATTCTCGTTGGACACTCTGGATAGGGGAACGCGCAGGACCGGGTAAGTAAATGTGCCCCATTGTGTTCACCGTATTGTGTTCGCCATTGATTGGGACTGATATACTCCACAAGCTTGCGGTCGTATATGGGTCTCCACAACGTACGTGCTTTTAACTTTGAAATCTCTGGGGGAGATTTGTCAGACGTGTTTAAATTTTTTAAACATCTGTGGGGAAATGAAAGCTGAGCTCTGATTGGTTGCTAAGAGCAACTAGAACAGGTCTGTTCTCAGACTCTGATAAATCTCTCCCGGGAAGTGGACTGCAGGTAGTCACAGCAGCTACGTCTGAATCCAGCAGCTGAAAATTTACAGATAAAAAAACTACAGATAGAATTAATATTAATGAAAATAAGCCCCTTTAATATAAGTTTGTAAGGGAATTTTCCAAAATGAAAGCCAATGTGCAGCAAATGCTGCATTCAATACTAGAAAATAGAGTGTATTTTTTAATGTATTTATGTCAGAAATCAGTGTACATTTATGCATGATAAACCCTTTAATCTAACATTATAATAATTGAATCTCAATGACATTAATTGGCACCACACAGAACTCACCTCTTACTCCCTGTCATGTCATCCCTTATAAAGTTTTCACTATGTTTGTTGATGGCATAATTGGTCAGGTGCATACAGACATCATCCTGTCATAATACATTTTTGTTATATACTTTTCAGTCATCAGGAAAAGGGATAATTTGAATACAATCCATTACAAATCATTACAAACATTACAAATCCAGAACATTGAAGTTACATTCCATTCCACTAGATGATGTTCCCATCCTAAGAGTGGAAGTCTTTGAACCCTGTCTCACAGAAAATCGCAGAGAAAGTATGGCTGTCTCCTGTTCTCAGATGTGAGATGTGCATTTATCAGACATGAACACTGCTCAAAAAATAAAGGGATTTGGAGTCACCCACAAAATTAAGGTGGGAAAATACACTACAGGCTGATCCAACTTTGATGTAATGTCCGTAAAACAAGTCAAAACAAGGCTCAGTATTGTGTGTGGCCTCCACATGCCTGTATGACCTCCCTAGGCGTGCTCCTGATGAGGTTATGGATGGTCTCCTCAGGGATCTCCTTCGAGACCTGGACTAAAGCATCTGCCAACTCCTGGACAGTCTGTGGTGCAACATGACTTTGGTGACATGATGTCCCAGCTGTGCTCAATAGGATACAGGTCTAGTGAATGATTGGGCCAGTCCGTAGCTTCAATGCCTTCATCGTGCAGGAACTGCTGACACACTCAAGCCACATTAGGTCTCATCACTGAGACCCTTACTGATCATGAGAAATGGTGTCTGATGTACCCCAGTCGAACCCCTTGTCGCACCCGGACATGAACGGAGCAGCCAGTCGCACATGGTCGGACTGCCCCGTTCATCTCTGTGGAGCTGACGGAGATTGACTTTAATGGCTGGCTAACCCTGGCTATCTCTCTCCTCAGTTTTGGAGTGACTGGGATATGCATTGGACTGGTAAACTGTTAGCAGCGGACATAGCGTCATTGTATGTGTACAGTGGAGTTGAAGTCTACTATACTGACCCTCAACTATTGAATGCACAATTGTTTAAAACCGCCACAACCATAAAAGTTCTATAATAAGGGTAAATGGATCTGACCCTAAATCCAAGCAGGATAAGGATATGATGATAGTTTTGGGAATCCAAATCCACTACCAGGATTTTCAAAGAGATGGGTATGCCATTTAGTGGATCATATAAATAAACACTATTAAATAACAGAAAAAAAACTACCTACCAGATTGCTGTGACTGGGTTCTGTGTAACCCATGGTTGCAAAACGTGCAAGGCCTTCCTTGTAGATAAAAATGCGCAAGGGTTCACAAGATGTCACAAGGACGTATATGCGCAGATCAAATTTATAGCCGTCCACCAGGAATGGCTGTGGGAACATATTGGAAATGATGACATGGAGATAACACTTGTAGGATCATAGCTATGACAGGATGATGATAGATTCATTACAAATGACAATTCATTCACATAACTTATAGATAGTGATAAAATCTTCGTACGTACAACCTTATTCTGTCTATTTGGACAAGTTGTAACGGCTAATGATAAAGTAATTCTTACCTTGGAAATATACTGTTGACAGATCATGTGATCGCCATGTTTGATGTCTTTCATATTTTTGGATAGAAAAATGCCTCTGCCTTGACAGCCGCTATCAGGCTTGCAGATGTAAGTCTTGTTCTTCTTTGTGCGACAGTAGGCCTGTAAATCCCCATAACTGCACCAAAAGTAGAAACATGTACAAAACCGAATGAAAAATAAATATGTAAGAAATGTGACTTTTTTGTGTTTTTACATAGGACTGCAGGTACATTTCACACAAATGTATTTTGAGTGTTGTGTTGTGGGAGTCCTGCAGGTCACATCCCCACCCAATCATACATAGCTGAACTTTACTACAATTTTGGGATCCTAATGTGAACAACTCCTTGCAATAGTTGTCATGTGGTACTCACTCAGCAGGCAGGCACCATGTTCGTGGGAAGATGTTGTAGTCTTTGGGAAAAAGTTTTAGCAGTCGATTCATATTTCTTGCCAGCAAGTCTTTTCTACATATCTCACTCATTCCTGGGAAGTGGTTGATTTTCTATAAAGAAACATAATAAATATGTTTAATAAACAAGCTGAATATGTCATCCTGGGAACCGATTGTTTTGTGTGTAAACCTGCCTGGAATCTCTTCATTTCCATTACACGCTCCAGTGAGACGGAGCAGTCTGTCCAGTAAACCGTCCACTCCTCTTCATCCCCAACTTCCTTCAGCCCACAAACACGTGCCGCACGCCGCACTGAAAGCCAAGCAAGTGCTGGGAATTAGATATATCTCTACTTCACCTTATGTCACTTATATATTGCAAAGATTATAGTAAGAGATTCACTAGAGACCCTCGGCTGTTATATGGGAAAATACATATGAAGGTTTAGGTACAAGATGTTCTTGGTATAGAACTATCTTTACTTGAGATTTGTTAAGACTGGAACATTTTGGAACCCAATTATGCAAATTCTTTTGAATTGTATGCCAGGAAACTGGAGTACAATGCATGATGAATTTCCATTGTCTTATATCATAAATCCTATAGTTACAGACAGATTTGATAAAATGCATAAACTGCTATGGTGAATCTTAAAGGGGGATTTGTCATCTAAGTATGGAAATGTACCATGTCCTATGTAAAGATTAAGCACTTGTTCACATATAACCATTGAAATATCAGCTTCTCTCCATGTGTGGACAAGATGCTGAATTGGATACCATAATTTGTTATGGGATCCTTGATATCATACATGTACACTGGTATTGTCACTAGTATATTTTTGTATTGTAATTGTAATTCTCAGTCTGTCATGTAATGTAGTTACGTTGACCTGTATTGTACAGTATCACAATGCTCTGTAGATATTTCTGTATGCAACTAGCAATTAGGGAACAAGCAACAAGCAAGAATGATGTGTCTCTTATAGTGTATGTATGTAACTGTAATGTTAAGCCTATCTCTGTGTGTAACAATTGCAGGAAATTATGAACAAAAGAATTCCCCCCAATAAATACAATAAAGTATTGTATTTTATTAGCTGTTTTACTGCACCATTGAAGAAGCCGGATCCAGTTATACAGTGCCTATTGGTCCAGGATGAGTGCATGTCACGCTCCACAAAATGTCTGATGTATGCAAACAAACCCTAACTCCACAATGTCCACAATGCACGCAGGTTAAAGAACCTAATTAAAAATACATCAGACTCATAGTTATCCGACATATTCATAGAGACCAGTGTATTCAGGAGGGGGGGGGGGGGCTTTCCAATCTGGCCAACACACCAGTGACTTGTGTCTTCCATGTATACAGTCACCAACTACAGGTGAGAAGAGCAGGGGAGGGAGGGCAGAGTGCTACCTATAAATAAAAAACAGTGAGCCTGTTGTATTCTTTGTTTAGCTGGTCATAAACACGAGGAAGCTGTTGGCCGAACAACAAAGACCTGTGAGCCAAGATGCATGTCGGGGCAGTGGTGTGGGTATATGATACCTGGTAACATCTATTAGTTAAATGACGCAGTGGTTATTTCTATTACTAATTCTTCTTACATATAGGAAGCACATTTAGGCTAAATTTATATGCTGAGGATTTTGTTACAGAATTTCCACTTACAAATTACCGTAATCATTTCAATTGGTCCGAATATGGTTGTTTTGGTAGCAACAATATAAACCTCTGCAAGATCCCTGTATTACTGTATTTCGTGAATTTGTCCATAGGTGACAAATCTTCTTTAGACAGGCCTGATATACACATATCACTTGTTTCCTCATAGAACAACATCTGGGCAAGTAAGCTAAAATCTCAACCCATTATTGTATGTATACAGCAGTACTTACCACTCTCATACTTGCAGCTTGTTAAATTGATACCAATTACCCTAAAATGCAAAAATATATTTAACATCATTATAATAATATCTGAATGCAGATATTGTACAGTATATATTTTTTTCTATGAATGATTTCTGTGATAGAAACAATGACATTTGAATACTGACATTCACCATAGATGCATACCCCATATGGGTTACGGCAGTGGAGATGATAAAATAAAACAGACGATAATCAATGAAGAGGACAATTTCGAATGACTAAGGATGAGCTGTAAAACCAAGCACCTCTGCCATAGAAGTTGCCCAGTCACGAACGAATAAGCCACTATCACTGGATGCGGGCAAACTTGCTGATAGGTGGGAGTCTCAATGAAGGGACCCAAACAGATCACAAGATCAGGGGTCTGTCTTAACGCCATTGCACCCCAAAAGAATGGAGCGGTCAGACGCACATGTATTGATCTAATGGGGCACATTTACTTACCTGTCCGAGGAGTTCACCCAAAGTGCAATGTTTCAATGTTAATGCAATGTGCCGTGATTCACTAAGATCGTGCGCCCAATGTCCTACATGTGTCGCTTCCGCGCTCAGGTCCGCCGGAGTTCACCATCTCAAGACACAATCCCCAGTTAAATGCCTGTCTCAGCGGCGCAAATCCCGAAAATGGCAGAATACTCAACGAAAGTGTGGCCGCGGGACCTTAGTAAATAAGCCCCATGGAGCACTATCTATGTCAGCGCCATAGCAATGAATAGAGTGGTCTGCTATTTTCATTTTGGGTACAAATGAGGTACAACAGACCCCCGATCTTGTGATCCATGGGAGTCCCATCATTGAGACACCCAATGCAACTTGTTGTGACTTGTTGGACAACCCCTTTAATAATAACACTTCTAATAAATAAGACAGCATTGTAATACTTTTCAGCTTCAATGAGTCTCTATTGGTTTTCAGCATCTGAACGCCCTACTGATTTCATCTTATATGATGATTTTAAATATCTGCACATAAATACATCTTAGGCTAAATTCACACAATTATTTCTTCCCTCTGTTAAAAAAATTAAGAATGGATGTTTCCTGGAGGTTTAACATATCAGTTAAAACTCCCATTGACAAGTTATGTCATCTGTTATGGTCAGTTTGTCACAAATCCGTTATCCATGCGTTTTTTTCAAATGGAGGAAAGTACTGCAGCCTAAACGTAACATAACGAATGACGTAACATTTACATTGATGTCAATGGGATTTTTAAGTGATACGTTATACCTCCATTCTTTACTTTTTTTAACGGAGGATAGGAACAGTAGTGTGAAATGTCAGATATCATTTACTGTTCATAATCTGTGAGCACAATATTGATGAAGCCAGACCAAAACCAACAAATGCTTGGGACATCGTGACGGCTCATTAACCCGTTGTCCAAGAGATGGCTAATTATTACCAAACAATATCCCATTAATACTCTACTATGTCACATTTCCATAGTGGCGGCACTGACATGATGTAAGCACCTGCGTTTTTTCTTCTTTTTCTTTTTAGATTGATCTGGTGTGTCCGCATCGATGTCTGTCTTTGGCTTTTCCAGTCCATGGTCCCATCTGTCCTGACTTTGGCTTTCCTGTAATAGATTTGGCTCAGGGTCTACATTCTCAGTGGTGGTCTCCTTGTCTCCTGGGGAGGTTATAATCACATTCTCTTCTTCAGACTCTTCCTCATCTTCTTCATCTTCCCCAGAGTCATCCTCTGATTCGCTGCATGCCTGGATTTCAACTTTCATTCTGCCAGGCTGCAAGAAAGAAGATATTAACAATATTATAGAAAAAGCTGTCTGAAGTCAATATCAAAATCATGTAACATCCTGAGAAAAAGCATCAGAGAGAATGAATTAGTGCTATGGTCATATACATTCTCTAAGGATGGTTACACAAGGCTGCTGTATCTGCTGTAGCTAACAGATCCCCTAATAAGTCAGTGCTGTCTGTCCCTGCTGTTGATGTCAGATCTGAAAACTTTTTGTAGTTTTACTTATAAACTGAAATCATGTGACCAACATTTTCTCTTCCATGTTACAATGTGTAATCTGACACCAAGTTTGTCACCTAGTTTGGACTGTGATGTACCACTCTGTGTAGGGGGTCACAGACTATATGTAGTTTCTGAGCAGCTGATTGTGGACCAATGGTGTACAAAAAATAATCTGAAAATTGTGGATAGGTGGATAGCACCCATACAATACCATAGGGGACAATGCAGATCCTGATATGTATTATATGCTAATATATACTGATATAAATATACATATAAATAGTCATGTGAGGCGATACTCATAATGTTTACGTGTTGGAATAATATTAGGACATGAGGGACAACTTTTCCATACAACACTGCCAAATATTTGTACTATATTCCTTATTATTGCAGCTTTTCTTTGGCAGGATCAAAAGCCTGTGAAAAAACCCCCATTCAAATGCCAGGGTGCAGATTTCATGCGATTATAACGTGTGTACATAGCTTTATAGGTTATAAAGTATACGCAGCAGTATACAGCAGTGTGCTCAGTATAGCAGCTACATTCAGCAGTGTGCTCAGTATAGCAGCTACATTTAGCAGTGTGCTCAGTATAGCAGCTACACCCGGCTCTATAGATATGTATATATGTATACAGCAGTGTGCTCAGTATAGCAGCCACACCCGGCTCTATAGATATGTATATATGTATACAGCAGTGTGCTCAGTATAGCAGCTGCACCCGGCTCTATAGATATGTATGTATGTGTACAGCAGTGTGCTCAGTATAGCAGCTACAGCCGGCTCTATAGATATGTATATATGTATACAGCAGTGAGCACAGTATAGCAGCTGCACCCGGCTCTATAGATATGTATATATGTATACAGCAGTGAGCACAGTATAGCAGCTGCACCTGGCTCTATAGATATGTATATATGTATACAGCAGTGTGCTCAGTATAGCAGCTACATACAGAAGTGAGCTCAGTATAGCAGCTACACCGGCTCTCTCTCTCTCTCTCTCTCTCTATATATATGTATACAGCAGTGTGCTCAGTACAGCAGCTGCACCCGGCTCTATAGATATGTATATATGTATACAGCAGTGAGCTCAGTATAGCAGCTACACCCCGCTGTATATATATATGTATATATGTATACAGCAGTGTGCTCAGTATAGCAGCTGCACCCGGCTCTATAGATATGTATATATGTATACAGCAGTGTGCTCAGTATAGCAGCTACATACAGCAGTGTGCTCAGTATAGCAGCTACACCCGGCTCTATATATATATGTATACAGCAGTGTTCTCAGTATAGCAGCTGCACCCGGCTCTATAGATATGTATATATGTATACAGCAGCTACACCCGGTCTGGTGTTACCGCACATAAAACTTTCATCCTATACACACGGGGCTGCGGTTGCTATGGACGCTTCCCCCAGGTTTTTCTCCCCCCGCCACCGGTTCGTACCGTAGTGTCCCGCGGTGACTTACCTCCTCATCCTGATGTATAACGCAGATAGATACTTACACCCTCCCGGGCCTCCCAGGGACAACAACTAAATGGTAACTGTGGTAACCAGGCATAGCGGCCGGGGGCGGGGAGGACGGGCTGACTGACAGCAAGCCGGGTCACTAAAGGGCGGTAATGGCTAATCCCACTGCATGCTATATACCGGGGACTCGCAGGACCGTGCTATATACCGGGGACTCGCAGGACCGTGCTATATACCGGGGACTCGCAGGACTGTGCTATATACTGGAGACACGCAGGACTGTGCTATATACTGGGGACACGCAGGACCGTGCTATATACTGGGGACACGCAGGACCGTGCTATATACTGGGGACACGCAGGACTGTGCTATATACTGGGGACACGCAGGACTGTACTATAAACCGGGGACACGCAGGACTGTGCTATATACTGGGGACACGCAGGACCGTGCTATATACTGGGGACACGCAGGACTGTGCTATATACCGGGGAAACGCAGGACTGTGCTATATACCGGGGACACGCAGGACCGTGCTATATACTGGAGACACGCAGGACTGTGCTATATACTGGGGACACGCAGGACCGTGCTATATACTGGGGACACGCAGGACTGTGCTATATACTGGGGACACGCAGGACTGTGCTATATACTGGGGACACGCAGGACTGTGCTATATACCGGGGACACGCAGGACCGTGCTATATACTGGGGACACGCAGGACCGTGCTATATACCGGGGACACGCAGGACTGTGCTATATACCGGGGACACGCAGGACTGTGCTATATACTGGGGACACGCAGGACTGTGCTATATACTGGAGATACGCAGGACTGTGCTATATACTGGAGATACGCAGGACTGTGCTATATACTGGGGACACACAGGACTGTGCTATATACTGGAGACACGCAGGACCGTGCTATATACTGGGGACACGCAGGACCGTGCTATATACTGGGGACACGCAGGACTGTGCTATATACTGGGGACACACAGGACTGTGCTATATACCGGGGACACGCAGGACTGTGCTATATACTGGGGACACGCAGGACTGTGCTATATAGCGGGGACACGCAGGACTGTACTATATACTGGGGACATGCAGGACTGTGCTATATACTGGGGACACGCAGGACCGTGCTATATACTGGGGACACGCAGGACTGTGCTATATACTGGGGACACGCAGGACTGTGCTATATACTGGGGACACGCAGGACTGTGCTATATATTGGGGACACGCAGGACCGTGCTATATACTGGGGACACGCAGGACTGTGCTATATACCGGGGACAGGCAGGACTGTGCTATATACTGGGGACATGCAGGACTGTACTATATATCGGGGACACGCAGGACTGTGCTATATACTGGGGACACGCAGGACTGTGCTATATACTGGGGACACGCGGGACTGTGCTATATACTGGGGACACGCAGGACCGTGCTATATACCGGGGACAGGCGGGACTGTGCTATATACTGGGGACACGCAGGACTGTGCTATATACTGGGGACACGCAGGACTGTGCTATATACTGGGGACACGCAGGACTTTGATTTTGAGATTGTTTTCTCGAGACACATTGTACTTCATGATAGTGGTAAAATCTTAGTGATAAGTTTTGTGTTTCATTCTGGAAAAAAATCTTCATTTTCAAAGTTTGAAATGTACTGACAGGAAGTAAAACTACCCCAAAAGCTAGATAACTAATGTCTGCTTTATGTTAGAATGATATTTTATCCGTCCTCTCCTTTTTCTAGGATGTTATGGGGGTGCAGAACTTTAGGTATGATTTTTAAAATTTTTATGAAAATCTCCAAAACTCATATTTTTAGGGACAACTCTGCTTTCAAGTTATTTCGAAAAGTAATATTAAAAAACCCATAAATTACCCCACTATATAAACTATACCCCTCAACGTATGTAAACAACTTCTATTTAGTCTTTTAACCCTTTAAGTTTTTCAAATGGGTTAAAACAAAATGCAAGAGCGATTTAGAAACTTGACTTTTTTGGAAAATACATTAATTTAGGCCAAAAATGACACTTTCATAATAACTAAAATGATGAAATGCTCTGCAAAGTTTGATGCCCAATTTCTCCCGACTGTAGCTACACCCCATACGTGGTGGTAACCTGCTGTATGGGCGCACGGCCGGCCATAGGATCAAAGCAACGCTATTCAGTGCAAACTTGTCACAATGTACAGGCTATAAAATGTAAATTATTTTTGGTAATGCGAACAAATGAGGGTGTATTATTTGCGGGATGAGATACAATGTATAGATAACTAATTTTGGCGGTTTATCGCTTACTCATGAGATTTTATTAACTATTTCAAGGAGGATACAAAATTAACCATTTTTATTTTGGATTTTTAGCACTTTTTCCCCCCGCTCACCATAACATAAAAATAATTTTTTTATCTTTATTCTCTGGTTCAATACGATTACGGTAATACCTCAATTATATAGTTTTTCTTATCTTTGTTCAATTTTACTTTGCAGAACCAATAATGGAGAAAATTGCATTGTTTATCGACAACTTTTTAGGGGCATAACTGTTGTATTTTTCCGTTGACAGGTCTAGTTGAGAGCTTATTTTTTGCAAAAAGAATTGTTCTTTTCAGTCATAGCATATAAGGGCATGTAACATTTTTTGATCACTTTTTAGAAATTTTTTTGATTAAAAATTAAATGTTACGGGAAGTTTTTTGTGTTTTTTTTTTTTTTACATCGTTCACTGAGCGGGTTCAATATTGTTTAGATTTATTGTACAGATTGATACGGATGCAATGATACCAAATATGTACTTTTTTGTGTGTTTTAGTTTTCGATACATTTTATAAGTAATTGGGCTGATTAAGGGAATTTTATTTTATTTAATTATTATAAAATAATGTAACTTTTTTTTTGTTTTTTAAACTTTTTCTACTTCTTGGCTTGGACAAGCGTTCATCCGATTGCTTGTTCAAGCCTTTACACTGCAATACACATGTATTGCAGTGTACAGTGTAAGTAACTGAGCATGCCCAGCATGCTCAGTTACATACAGCGGGGTCCTGCCAGGAGGCGGAACTCGGCGCAGATAGAAGCTGGCAGCCTCCGGGCACTCGCTGGAACCCGGGGCAGCAGCAGGAGGGATCGAATCCCCCGCGGCGTGTAAGGGGTTAAACACCGGGATCTGAGTTTTTGCGATCCTGGATGTTAGAGCCGGGTCTGGGCTGTGATGTCATTGGCATTGATGTCCCGAAATCTTTTTCTGACACGCCGCCGCCGCATCAGAAGAAGTACCCTTAAGGACCGACAGATTCCTTATAGGGCGGTCATTAAGGGGTTAAGAGATTTTTTTTTTTAAAAAATGTCATCATTTTGAACAACAGAAAAATTCTGACACAAATAAGTTTTGCACAATGTTTGCGCATTGCTACCATTTTAGGAACTATATGCCCTTTCGATCACTTTGTATTCTTTTTTTTTTTTATGTGTTGCAAAAATGGTGAAAAAAGTGGCAATTGAGACATTTGGGCGCTATTTTCCATGACAGGGTTCACCAATGGGAATAGTCATTATAAAGGGGGGATATTGGAACCTTGATTTATTTTATTTTGCAGTTTTTAGGTCTCCTAAAAACTACTGAATTGCAGTGCATGGCATTTGCTGTTATAGACAGACCATTACAGATCTGTCCACACAATAGGCGCTTGGGTCTCACAGAGACTCTGGGATGTTATGGCAACACATTGTCGACTCCCGATCTCAGCATGTACAAATCCACTAGAATGATGCCCCCCAAAAAAATCAAAAATTCCAAAAATGATATAACACAAATTTCTGCATGATGTAGAAATGGCCTTATGTATTGCTCACGCCTCTGTGTATGATTTATAAATGTGGAAATTTTTACATGATTATAGTCCTTTAGGGGCACACGGTGTGTTGTTGAATGTTGACCATGCGTTTGGCTGCTTTCTTTATTTTTGGAAGCATAAGCAGCTGTGAATATGTACCAAGAACGGACCATGGGACCGCACCCTAAAGCTGTGGTCACACGTGGCGTTTTGAACGGGTTTTTGGCCCGTTTTTAAGCAGGCCGTCCAAAAGCACATGCGTAAAAAAAAACTGCATGTGTTTTTAAAAAAGCATCCATTTTTGAAAGGTTTTACCAATTATGTTAATTAAAACTGGTCAAAAACGGATGCGTTAGTGAAACGCTAACAAATCAACGGGAAGCAGACAGCGCCATCATCTGTGGATGAAGTTAGGCTGCAGTGAGTAGAATAAGCCACTACAAAGAGAAGAGATCTTCTTTATGTCAGGCGTTGGGTATTGGACACCAGCAAACTGATAAATTATCCTTAGTACTGTATACCTCAACAATATACTCCTTTTAATGTACAATTGTTGGCACTGTATTGACAAAATGTATTTTTTTTGGAAATGAAGATGATCCTCAGATATCAGACATAAAATTATTTTAATGAACATTATAACTTTATGCAGAGCCCATATAATAAATATTAGAGAAGTGGCCTGGGGGTCACTTTGTTAAATGTTCTACAAGCTCCTGTGATAGGACATTGAATTCCTCATCTGACAGGAGATGGCTCCTTACAATGTTGATCACAGAGTCCTCGGTCAGGGTACTGAAGTCTTCTTCGTTTTTGACAGGTAAGTGACCTGCAAGTTCACAGAGGGCCACATTAAATGCTGACTCCTCTTTGGCACCAAAACAAGACTGCCTTGCCCATATGACCACCCGAATCCCTTCTCTGGACTCTAAGCAACCCCTGTTTTCTGGATTATTCCCCCTGGTCATGAATACGTTGTGCGCTATGTCTCGTTGCACCAAATAATCTGTAACCCGGCATATTCTCTGAGACACCGACATCAAGTCTTTCCCATCCGTGTAGAAAAAGAAACCTGGGGCTGGGAAATGATGAAGTAGGTGAAAATGAATATCAGGGCACAAAAGTTTACTCTCTGCTGACTCTATCAGTAGCTCTTCATCCAAATAAAATCCATGTAAATGTAAGTGATTTACAGAGGCAAAACCCCCAAGGCTATTAAAACCAACCCGAAATCCTGGGTGCCCACTGAGAAGAAGGGATTCCAGGCCTAGCTGTACCAGATCTGAGGTCAAAATCTGAGCCAAGCAAAGTGATGGGTCTGGTATAAATAAGACGTGTCCAAATTCAAGAGGACTTACATTTATGACCACTAGGGGGTGGTTATGGCTACTGCTTGGCAGGGCAGGGGTATGGTTAGGGCTTCTATGTATCTCTGCCCCATTAGACACTTTCTCTGCAGGGGATCTGACCATCTGAAACACAACCTCCTCAGGCTTTATCTTATTGAAATTAAACTGCCTTGGGTTGTATTGCTGTTGGATGCTCTTTATATCTTGGGGCTTCCTCCTCTCTATGCCCCTCTTGACATTGAGCTGTGCCACGTAGTTCACAGAGCCGGGTAAAATCTTGGTTTGTAAGCTCCAGAGTGGATAACGGAAGAGACCCTTCTCCATCTTTCCTACCCATCTGGACTGCAGAGCTCTATCAAAATCAGAAAGAAAACGTTTGTCTTCTGCATATTCTCTCCTTATCTGCCAAGTGATCCCTGGCAGGATGAAGTCTTCTTCTGAATATCTATATTCTTCCATTATGGCTCCACTGAAACCAGCTGAGTGTTGTAACTCCATGTTTCCATCACCTATGTCAACATATTCCTGATAAAACAAGAGAGAATTGTTATTTCATTGGCTTTACAGCCATAAATGTTCATACTGGAAGGGAGTAAGTGTCCTCCTTACAGAGACTTTTCTCTGTAAGGAAATATTAGCTCTTAGCCACCTTAAAAGGCAGCCCCCTTAACATCAGTACGTCCCCACATACCTGAAAAGCAACCTTAATTGCCACAGTCTCTGTTATTTTGCGTTCAAACATGGCGTTTCCATTGCGTTTTAAGACGCAATAAACCGCTGCGGAGAGGAGATTTGTCTAAATACATTGCTGTTAACTTTTGTGTCTAAAAAATGCAATGTTAACGCAGTGTTAATTGTGTGTAGACAAGATTTAAAAATGATGCTAACACGTGTTAACATGGCTTTTTGTAACACACAAATGTTAACAGCAATGTCATTTGGCGAATCCTCTCCTCAGCTGTGTATTGCATTTCAGAGCGCACAGTAAACACCACTTGTGGATGCAGCCTTAGGGTGGTGTCACACGTGGCGTTCTGAACCCAATTTTAGTCATGTGTTTTTTAACGGACTAAAAATGCATGACTAAACACGGGTTCAAAACACCACATGTGACGTCACCCTTGGAGCACCCTTGCGTTTTCAAACACATTCAAACAGCTGAGAAGAAGAGAATTGCCCAATTACATTGCTGTGATGTTAAAGGAAACCTACCAGGTGCCTCTAATGTATGTAAGCCCTTTTAAGGGCTGATCCTTTACTCCCCTTTATCTTTTTTAATCTTTAATTGTGGTAATGTGCTAGTTTACCAAAGAGGCTACTGGGGAGAGGTGCTGTGTGCCCTTGTCCGCGAAGCACATGCGCAGTAGCTCCGGCCCCGAGACCACGCAACCGGCGGCCTGTGTTCTGCACATGTGCTTCGTGGAGAAGGGCACACAGCTCCTCCTAGCTGCGCTCTGAAGATATCTGGGTAGGAGGATCAAGGCGGGTCATGGGGTGTGGAGTAAAATGGAACGGATGCACAACTGAAGCTGAGCACCCACGCCATTGTGAAAGAGCCCTTAGTGTCTTGTCCAGTTTAACCAGCAGCAGGGTACTCCAACTTCCTATTCCTAAGTTGCGGCTCTTTGTTTCACCATTTGGTCACATTAAAGGGAACCTGTCACCAGGGACCTCATTTTCACTAAAGACAGGTTACAGAAACCCATTAGAGCTGCATTGCAAATGTACCTTTCTGCTTTCTCTAAGCATTTTCATAATAATATAATTGTGTGTTATAACTTACCTTCTACCCTGACAGAATCCTCTGTGTAGTCCCAGGGGCTGGGCTTTGGATGCATTTCATGTGACTTATTTCGTCTTAGCTGGTTATATGACCTCCTACAAGGATTTACTTTATGTGGATAGAGTTTACATTGAAGTTCATTGTTTACACTTGTACTGCATTGTATTTACTAACTCCAGTATCCAACATATTTGTTCAGGAATGGCTGTGCACTTTGTGTTCACTAGGGATTGATTTTATGGGTTGTTTTTATTGTAGTGATCATACGTGTATTATTTTGACTTAATAAAATTTATTGTACTTTATACAACGGTATGTTTGTATCTATTTTGTGCACTTTATTGTACAAGGCCTGTATATAGGTATACATTTCATGTGACTTGTCTGTACTCCAGAATCCTCAGCTCTGGGCCCCCACCTTTGTGCTCCTGTACATCTCCTCTCTCCCCCACTGATGTCAGCTCACCAGGCTGTGACCTCTGTGAAGCAGGAGGGAGGAGCTATATAGGTGCAAAAAAGTGGAGGCCAAGAGCTGAAGAGTCTGCAGCACAGACAAGTCACATGTTTTTTGAAATGCATCCAAACCAAACCCCAACCCCTGGGACTACACAGAGGATTCTGTCAGGATGCAAGGTATGTTATAACTCACAATTATATTGTAATGCGAATACTTAGAGAAAGTAGAAATACATATTTGCACTGCAGGTGTAATGAGCTTCTGTATCCTGTCTTTAGTGAAAATGAGGTCCCTGGTGACAGGTTCCCTGTAGTGGCTTCAGTGGTCTCGGGGCCAGTGGCCTTCAACAGTGACTTCACTGGTCATGCTTCTGTTACAGCGGAGGCCATATATATTATTTGCACATGATGTGATCTATATAGATGTATACAAATGGATTTTAAATAAATGAAAGTGGCACCTTAACAAGTTCCTTGTCAGAGGAAGTACACACCTGTATTTGGCAATTTCTGTTCCACATTCCATTATTAACCCATTCGCGCACCACTGACAACCGCTGTTTAAATCAAAATATTAAAAAAAAGATTTCCGTCCGTGTAGACTGTAATGGAAAATAGAGCCCAGACGTCTGAATCGCTCGCTACTTTATCTCCATTCTTTCAATCATAAATATTTGAATTAAAAATTGATATAGATTAAAAAGGCAACGGGTATCGTAAACACCTTAAAGAGGTCCTTACATAGAAATATGAAAAAGTTATTCGGCTCAAAATATGGCAAAATTGTACACAAGATTTAAATTTTTTTTAAAAATCTACTAAAACCTATATACATTGTACAGACCCAAATGTCCAGGAATGCCTGTTGTGAGGCAATCCCTTAAATTACTAAGGGATATAAAGATGGCTATACACTTATCTATATGTCCCAGGGTATGCCCCCACCAATCAGGCTCTTATTAGCCAGACGACCCCTTTAGGTGTTATACGTCTATATGTACGGCAGGGGGCGACACATAATCTTGATCTCAAGGGAAAGAAAACTACATATAGATAACACCACCGCCCCGACCACCTCTGCTGATTATTTCTATGAAAGTACAGGTCCTCTTCTATCTTGCACAGGGCCAGCACTGACTTCTTACCTGTGTGAGCGCCGGCTCTGAGCTCTCACACACAGCAGCACTACAGCGCGGGCACTTGCTGGTGAGACCATACCAGCAGGAGAGTAGAGGGGTGCTGCACACCTGTCTCCTCCTGTCTCTAGCGACGTATCTACACGCAGCTCCTAGCGAGACGTTTATGTTAGTATAAATAAGCCTCAGCTACTATATATAACATTTCTCAGAGGATATGTCTACATACCAGAACATATGTACTACCAGCACCCCCCTCCTGCAGGTGATATGGACGCATCCTCCACATCACCGTCTATCCAGTACAGCACCATGTGTACAGTGCCGGGCTCCAGCTATAGCCGTGTGATAGCTCCGCCCACACTTCACGCAGGGTCACTAATGCTCCGCCCACGCTCCAAATGTCTTCTGGTGTCTGCGGGGTGTGGGCGTGGTCCTATCTCATATGCAAATCAGGCGTTTCCCAACAGTAGGCGGTGACGTAGTGGCGGAAGTTTTAGTGCTGTTTCTAGCCGCTGCTCAGGGAAACTTGGAGAAGTTGGGGGGCAGCGCGCACTATGGGGGGATCATCCAGCCAGCTGTCCAAAGAGCTCCTCAACGAGTACCAGGTAAGTGACACTCACCGTGCTCTGTATACTGTAAGTAACACCACGAGATACAGGAAGTGGGAGATAGTTAGAGAGATAAGTTTTTGGTATGTGTATAGGACGTCATGGAGGGGAAGTAGACGAGTTACTGAGACCCTTTATCTCACTGCAGCTCAGGTTAGTTTTAGGTCTTTTTAGCTGTTAACCCCCATTTCTAAAATAATGTACCCCATAGGGGTGGTAAGTGGCCCCTTGTACTGGAATTACTGGGCAGATGAACTGACAGCCTCTCCTTAAAGAACTTCTAAATGTAACAGAATTCATCCCGATCTGACAGCTGTGACCCCACAATAATAAACATGGGGACCTCCGTAATTCTTTAAGAGACAAGTGCAGGGCAATAAGTAAAAAAAGTCACCACATTTGTGATTTCATGATTGGTTGGGGTGCCAGCTGTCAGACCCCCCACTTATCAAACCATTATCCTCTATCCATTTGATTGGAATAGCACCTACTTTCTGGAATACCGGTGTATGATATTATAAGGGCATATGGGAGCCATCATGGTAGGGGCTGCGAGCGCTGCTATATGTAGACCCCCTGTTATATGGTAACATTATATATTACAGCTAATTCCACTTGTATTCATGTGTCTGGGGCTATTACACTCTTATAAGGCAGTGAGAGGACTCTTTACTTACTCAGCTGTATGTGTCCCCCTCCCCACACTGTGTGTACACACAGTTTTTGTATGTGACATAATTCCATAGAAATGTCACTGGTTTCATCTATTTTACTTTTGTTCTCTTCTAGGACCTGACGTACCTGACCAAACAGGAAATCCTGATGTATGTGCTCTAATACAATCTAATAATAATCTTTTATTTATATAGCACCTTCATATTCCGTAGTGCTTTACAAATCCTAGATTGTCTTTTATGTGTATTCCTTTCATGTGACTGAATTACATTCGAGATAATGGTAGACAACCTCATCAGAAACAATTGTTTATATATTGCTAAAGAAGATTTCTCATAATTGACAATGATGGCATGTCCCTTTGATCTTGTCAGCCTGGTCCTGTGAATGTAGGGGCCATGGTGCCAAGGTAGCTCACTTGCTTGTATTAAAGGGAACCTGTCATCAGCAATTGGCCTAGTAAACCACTACCACTATGTTGTCAAACAGCGTAACACCTTCTAGTTTTTGTTTCTTTCATGGTCCGGTGTGATGGCAGTATCCAGAAAATCAAATTTGAAGTGAGATGTAAAAAGTCAAGGTGGAGATTTAAACACTGAAGTCAAGATGGGGAGCTCTGTTTACTAAACAACATCTGTTTAGTGATGTCATTGGATGCAGGACCTTCAATTTCAGTGACGGCGACTTTCTGAGAAAGACACACAATCTGGAAGGTGTGCAGCTGCTTGATTACATACTAGTAGTGGTTTATTAAGTCAATTAAGTTAAGTTTTAGATCCATTTATTTTTCATGTCATGGGGGTCTCAGAAGTTTGTTGAAAGGTAATAGCAGCACTACAAAAGTATGAAACATATGTGGAAATGTCTGTATTTAATATATGTGAATCAATGGATTTTCTTCAGAATTTGCAATTGCATCCTGTCCATTGAAAAGAGTTCAAACTATGGCTAAAATCTTTATTTCTCCCATGTGTACATTTCCTAAAGTATTACCATACATACTTGAGTAAAAGCTAAAATGTGCTGAAAAAACCTAACTTGGCTTATACACGAGTCTATAAACAAAAATCCGAGTGGCGGTCGACATACTGTAATGTCAGCAAGCGGCTGACGTCATGATGCGTGCGACGGCACCGCGCGGGGGACCCAGAGCCAGATCATTGAAGGAAAGAAGAGGACCTGCTCAGGGGAGTTGGAAAGGTGAGTACAGTGTGTGTGTGTGTGTTCCCCCCCCCCTTCCCTTATAGGCTTGGCATACTTCAGGAAGGGGCTGCTGGCTACATACTGTGGAGTGGCTTTATACTGGGGGGCATGGGCTGGCTGGCTAGTAATATACGGGGTGGAGGCTGTGACCAATGCATTTTCCACCTTAGGCTTATACTCGAGTCATTAGGGTTTGCCAGTTTTTGTGTTAAAATTAGGTACCACGGCTTATACTTGGGTTGGCTTATACTGGAGTATATATACAGTAGTTTGATCAAAATTTCATTTGGACTGGAACTAACATCCCCCCCCCCCCCCCTGGACTGCTGATGGTCCCCAGGACTTGCATTTCCCCGGATGATAACTACATGCTGGAAAAAAGCCATCCATGGCTGTTTTCTGTATCTTCTATACCGCTAAATGGAGAAAGGTGGGAAAACCCCTTTAAAATGTAGTGTAATAAAACCAGATTTATATTTAGACTTTTATTTTTATTTTATGAATTTTTATGCTTTTACTGATGCCATTTCTTGCAAAGTGCAATATCCAGTTCTGTACTTTGTTTTATGACTGTATCCGGTTACTTATTTAGTTTTCTTGTTTTCCTATTATTATACTGGTTTCTCAGTTCTACTTAAGTACAGTACTGGGATTGTTTGTGTCGCTAAGCAATGCTAAATGACGGCATTATATTTTCTTGTTGGTTGGCAATCAATATACCGTACCAGCCGTTATCGCTCACACTTTGGTTGTCGTATGTTTTCTTAGAGCCCTGAACAACAATTCTCCCTAGTTTTACAGAAAATCATGAGCAGCCCATATACTACAGAATAATTATGTGCATTTACATATTGCATATCGTTGAGGCAATCCCTTTCAAAAAGTAGTCTGGGGCCCTGCTACCAGCACACTTGGTTTTCCAGGGAAACCATTGCCAGCCTTCGGTTAAAATGAGGATTACATAATGGGGGTCATTTACTAAGGGCCCGATTCGCGTTTTCCCGACGTGTTACCCGAATATTTCCGATTTGCGCCAATTGTACCTGAATTGCCCCGGGATTTTGACGCACGCAATCGGATTGTGGCGCATCGCGCTGGCATGCACACGAAGGAAATCGGGGGGGGGGCCGAACAAAAACCCGACGTATTCGGAAAAACCGCTGCATTTAAAAACTGAAAATGTGTCGCTCGGGAAGCGCTTGCTGGTCCAGCTCGGTGTATTCCGGCGCGTTCAGATGATTTTCAGCGCAGCAGCGCCACCTGGTGGACGGCGGAGGAACTACCTTCATAAATCCCGTCTGGACCCGAATCCTGTTAAGAGAACGCGCCGCTGGATCGCGAATGGACCGGGTAAGTAAATCTGCCCCAATATGTATTGAAAGGAGGTTATTTCCAGGAGCTTGTGCATGACTTGTGTGCTCTAACAATTGGTGGGAATAGGATAAGGGGGTAACTGTCAAATTTGGATGCATTATTCATGTAATGTGTATATATGTATCAGGTCCTACAGAGAATAGCACTATATTAACTGATACAAAGTCCCAAATGTAGACGCCCTTCTTTGCACATAGATCTAGCTTTTTAGGATTGCTAGAGCCACTACATATCATATATAACGCATCACAGCTTCTGCATTGTAACTGAACATCATGATTTTGCTATAGAGAAACAAAGCTGCTATTTCCCGTATCTGTGCACAGGATGTTTAGTGGTGAGTTGTGCCGCCGTGCATTATTTATAACGCGTGATAATTACATCCTCCGTTTCCATTTCATCCTAAAGTGCTTCTCAAAGATTCACTGATCTGCTACAGAAAGATCGCAAGAGCACAGACACCACCGAAACAGGCAGAGTTTCTAAGAAGACGTTTCTAGAATTGCCTGAATTAAAGGTAATTGTTTTTTCATGAATACCACACTGTCCTATATACCGGTAATAGTAACAATTCTGTCAGGGAGGAATTATAAATTTTAGCATGTAGCTCCCCCCATCTAACAATTCATGAGGTCCCCGACTTAAAGGACGGGGCCTAACTTGCTAAACACTGGGGGTCTCCGTGATGAGACCCCCACAGATAACGAGAACAAGGGGTCCGCTGACGTCCCAGGTAGCTCAGTCGGACCCCTCGTCGCTCCTGGAGATTAATGGAGCAGATGGCCGCACATGATCTGCTCCATGCATCTCAATGGAGCTAGCGGAAATTGCCAAGTGGTGCACTCAGCAATCTCCGTCCGCTCCATAGAGATTAATGGAACCTTCGTTCTCTTGATCTGTGGGGCTCTCAACGCTGAGACACCCCACGATCAGCAAGTTAGGTCCTATCCTGTGGATAGGGCAGTACTTGGTTTGTGGGAAAATCCCTTTAAGGACAATCGACTTACAGACGGCCCCTAGTTAGAGACAGACCTCTCTGCCCACTGTGACCCCTGATGAAGCTCTGGATGGTACTTTCCTTCCAGGCTACAATGATCAGATGTAAGGTGTCTGTAATGAAGCTTTATTGATTCCTGTTCCTATGACAGTAAAAAATGTTGAAAAGCCATTTGTCACAAGGACAACATTTGTTTACACTTCTATAGTTTTGTAATTATTGTTGAATTTGTATGCAAGTCAAAACTGTATATTATAGAAGTTATCATGTATGTAATCACAATGACAAGTTAGAAGGTGCATGTTACAAGATCTCTAGGGTCTCTAGTGCTTGTATCTTCACAAAGAAGTGAGAGTTTCCATTTTATATGTAATTCTGAAAATGTACACTAACCACTTAACACTACTAAACTATATAACATTCTGCTTAGTGTCTTGGTAAAACCTTTGACCTGTGGATTTTCATGGTGACCGGTTACTCTTGGGAATGTCGGCTTGGCCTATTGGAGTCTAGGGGCCTAAAAAGTACCAAATTCAGAACACAATTTTACATGTAAACTAAGCTGTAGCTATTTGCAACTAATGGTGTCACCCCTAGAAATTAAAAAGGCATAAATATTCTATAACATTTACCTGATCACACATTATAAGAGTTTCCACTCCTTGAGCTGGTTGGTCTTTCTCCATATTGTTTTATGTGTTTTGCTTTATCGACACACACACTCCTCGGTCTCGAGCAAATTTCTGAGCAATCTGTTTGTTCTTTGAGTTTGCAGTTTATAGATTTTTAAATCCGCCTTTTCCTCATCCAGCAGTAAATGCAGAAATATATATATATATGTGTGTGTGTGTACTCATAAGTTGTGATTTTTTTTTTTTTTTTTTGGTGTGGTGGGTTCTGGCTTGGACCCTCTGGAACACTGTAAGTTTTAGGGCCCATTCACACTAACGTGTTCTGTCATGGACCATGTGGTGGCTGTATTTTACTCCAAGCCTTCTAGTTATATACAATATATCCCCCCCCCCCAGGTAGCAGCACTGTACTGTTCAGATGTATTCAGCACAACTGTTGTCCTTTAGGGATAACTATAATGCTTGGAGTCCCAAAGTTATGACCAGCATGCATTCTGTGTCTCACGGACCAAAAACTTGTGTGAATAAGCCCATTACTTCCCAGCAGGAGTGAGTATGTTACATCTCCTACATGTTTTAATCTCTCCGCCATTGTGAGCTACATTCATGGTCCATTGTGACTAAAACCCTGGCATACCTACAGACAACCATAACAATAGCAAATACTAAATAAAAAGTTGTGTTGCCTACATAAATCTTCAATATAGCAGCCAATATAAAACAGCCTATACAGAGAGAGAGAGAGAGAGAGAGAGAGAGAGCTCATAGAAATTAACCTGTTACTGGAATTTAAATCCCATTAATTTACCTGAGTGAAGTTGCCCCCCCCTCGCCTTGTTCAAATCTAACAAAATTGGAGTCAAACGATTGTGCTACGTTTGTGCAGCAGAAATTTTTGTTTGTGTCTCCATCATTTTTTAAGATATTAATAAAAGTTTACAGAGGTCAACTAGCCCCCCCCCCCCTAAAGTCTTTCTCGTTTGGAGATCTATTTCTCAACCTCTTTTCAGTTTCACCTTTTATTCCATACAGGCAAACCCCTTCAAGGATCGGATTTGCTATGTCTTCTCTACTTCAGAAAACCATGACAGCATGTCCTTTGAAGATTTCCTTGACATGCTAAGTGCTTTCAGTGACTCTGCCACACTCGAAGTAAAGTCTTATTACGCCTTCAGAATATATGGTAAGGATGATGTATAGCGGTTGTACAACCTAATATTTACCACCAGGATGAAGAATTGTACACCAAGCACATTGACATACTTGTGGATCTGCTTTTCTTTTATCTTCTTATGACCTGGGTTTTTTTTTCTTAAAACCAGGGCATAAGCAGCTTAAAGAAGAGCGGATCCTGCTAGAGGGGGCTCTCCTTAATCTGTTGGTAGATGTCCTTTAACATCTACTTTAATGCAAAAATGGTAAACCAAATGAAAAAAAAAACATGTCCTGGCTCTTCTGCGCAGCACTGCCACCCTTTTCTGGTTGTTTCCACTCTTGTTTCGCTATGGTCATGTGATTTGTCTTGAGTTTCAGTCGTTGAACAATGGGTGACTGTGAATGTTATCTCTCTATCCACTATCTATAGAGCAGCATGCCCAGCATTAGCCCAGCCTTGCCACTCATTGTCTATAGCACTGATGTTCTCCCTTATCCTGTGGATACAAGCCCTTTAATAGCAACGCACTGGTAATAAAGAGTAGTCTATGTTGATGGCCACTGGACTGACTTGTATGTATGTAGCCAACAAGAGATTGCAAGGAGAAAGGAGATGAGAAGATACTTACTGGATGGTTTGTTAGTGCTTTCATCCAATAATCCTAAAAAAAAAAAAAAAAAAAAGTACAATATTAAATTTATTTTTTAAAATCTACATTACATTCACATTAACAAATAAAACTCTAAGATCTGCTACTTTAGTAACAATGCAGAACGTAAAATATTTACATAATTTGTTGATGAACCAACATTCTTTTGACAGATTTTGATGGGGATGGTGCCCTAAGTAGAGATGATTTGGAGATGCTGGTGAATCGCTTGACAGGGGAAGAAGAGAACTCAAAGCTGTCTAAAGATGAGATGCGTCAGCTCATTGATAATGTGAGTCCTTAGTGATTTGTAATCATATGACTGCAGCCTTAATCATTATGAAAGTGTGCTTCTATTATATTTGATATATTTTGCTTCAAACATAAAGCTCTTCTGTTGCAGAAAATTCTTCAATTCACCATCAGAAAACTATTCTGGGGAACCATTTCTATTGACGTAATCAAACCGTGGATTTTCCAGTCCACTAGTTAAAAAAAGAACCAAAAAAAAAAACGTTTCTACCTCCTTAAAAATGTTTTTTTACCTTTTAGTTAAAGGTTTATTCCCATCTGAGCTTTCACATGTAATTTACCATATATACTTGAGTATATGCCCCAGTTTTTCAGCACAAAAAATGTGCTGAAAAACCCCAGCTTATACTTGAGTCAATGAAAAAAACATTTACTTCCCTTTCCGATTTCCCCACAGGTCCTCTTCTGTCTTCGGTTCATCGTAGCTGCGTCGCCATCAGCACACACTTATTGCGGGCACTGGTCGTGTACGGGGGGAAGGGATGCGGGCACTGGCCGTGTACAGGGGGAAGGGATGCGGGCACTGGCCGTGTACGGGGGGAAGGGATGCGGGCACTGGCCGTGTTTTGTCCCTTGGAAATGAGAATTGTCCTTGGAGTCGACCCCTGAACTCTGGAAGTGGTGGCCAGATATAAGCTATTGAGCCCTGCCCTGACCACCTGTATTTAATGTTCATTACCACAAGGCGGCTGTGGGACATGCAGGAACTCTTGGCCATTCCTATACAAAAACCATTTTGTTTCTTTGTGCAATCCCTGTAGCAGAGGTAGTTGTATCCAAGCACAACAATATAGTTTCTAAGGAAACATATGACTATGGGATATTATCTTCACACAGGTACAAAATACACAAATTAAAAATGACAGCCATGGAATATATATATGGTAGATTAAGTTAATGTCAATGCCCAGATGAGAAATTACCAGAGGGCCTTTTTTGGCAGGAAACAGGTTCCCAAAGACACAGTAATGTTTAATCCACACTTGGTCTAAGTTCTATGGTTTTTGATATAAACTAAATTAAACTTTACTTGGTTCCCAGCCAGCTTTCACTTACGAGTCCCAGAGGACACCCCCCCCTGGGCTAAATGCCCGTTCTCCTCATTGAGATCAGGCCTCCCTACTCCGCCTCATCCCCTGCATGGCAAGCGAGATAAGGCAGAGGAGGGAGGCTTCATTTTGAAATCCAGCTGGGCGCTAGATTAAGTTTTAATATTTTTATAATTTTTTATTTTTTTTTTAAAAGACTGTTCGGAGTATTCCAGATCAATTAAAAATGATTACTGTATACACTCGTGTATAAGCCGAGTTTTTCAGCACAAAAAATGTGCTGAAAACCCTCACCTCGGCTTATACATGAGTCTATAAAAAAAATAAACTTATATACTCACCCTCCGGCGGCCCCGATGCTCAGCGCGGCTCCTGGATGTTGGCGCGGCTCCACTTCTTTCTTTGGTCTTCTGTACAGCAGGCAGGGACCTGGCTATACCAAGGACGACGCATACTATGACGTCACCAGTGGCCGCATCATAGTATGCACGGGCCAGGAAGATAACATGGCCCCGTCCCTGCCGTTTGTACAGAAGACTGAAGAAAGAAGAGAAGCCGCATCGACTTTGGGGAGCCGTGCTGAGCATCAGGGCCACGGAGGGTGAGTATATACCTTTTTTTTTTTTTTTTAGGGCTGGCTGTACACTACAGGGGACAAGCTGGGGTGGCTGTGACCAATACATTTCCGACCCTCAGCTTATACTGGAGTCAATAGGTTTTCCCAGTTTTTGGTGGTAAAATTAGGGGTCTCGGCTTATACTCGAGTACTTATACTCGAAAAGAAAAAGGCCAAATACTGAATTGATGCTTTTTGTCCATTTTACCACCCATTAATATTGAGTGATCAGAAGTTCCTACATTTATGGTATAGAATATGAAAACATCCTGAAAAAAATTGCCCATGACAAAACTCTTTACTGTATAAAAAAAAGTTTTGAGTGTGGCAATGCATTGACATTTTTTTTCCCTCTCTTTCCAAAGTTTATAAAGGGACTAAATGTTAATAAAACTTATAATAAAACTTGTAATATCTGTATATCAAACTTCAGCCATTGATCACAGGTTGTTTTTTCTGTCAGTTATTGACAGCAGTTGCTTCAGGTTACAATGTCTCTGAGAATACGCGGCAGGTAATGGTATAATGACCTATTTAAGACCTGTAGAGTAAAAGCGGTAATCTGACTCCTGGTGCGTAACATAACCAGTACTGTTGCCTGGAAATATGGTATGTGTAAGCAGGAGGCCACATTTATGACATAAATCCGTACAATGAAGAGTCATCGGAGAGGAGATTTGTACCATGGCTATTCAGTGATCTAGTAGAAATCCATTTTAGTATGTGAATCGGGGATTCAATGAACACCAAAGCTAAAAGTCTCTAAGGACTCTCCAAGCCCTACTCAAGGCTTCTCCAGAGATGGAATGGGGAAGTTCTACACTATGTATATTTGGTACCAACAATTGTTCCTGCATGACATAAATATATTCGTTACCAATTTGTTATTCTAGATCCTTGAAGAGTCCGATATTGATAAGGATGGCACAATAAACCACTCTGAATTCCAGCACGTCATCTCCAGATCTCCTGACTTTGTCAGGTATGTATTTCAGAGAAGAAAGAAATACTTGTATGGTACAATGTCAGGAAGCCAAGGTTTCTGGGTAGTTGGCGTCCATGAGTTGGTTTTCCCTCACCTGTGTTGGGGTTGGCACTTGTAATGTTATGTTATTCATCACTGTACATTTATAGAGGATTCTCATAACAAACCTGTCAGATTAGAGTATTAGATAAACTACATGTGCAGTGCCTTTACATGTTTTTGGTGACAAACTCCTATCTTTTGTGTTTTGGGTTGGCCATTCACATCTGTGTCTGTATATACCAATAGGCAAATCGTGGATGAGTTATTTGACTGGGTCCTCATCAATTCAATTACTTTTCACAAAAAAGGCCCGGAGATGGCCTCACAAAGACCCATTGGTCAAGAGGTTAAGAGGAATATTTTGTTCCCCTTTAAAACGAATAACTTTATATGGATACTGGATAAACTTGGATAAACTCCACCATTCTAGCACTCCCATAAACATCCCATTCAATTCTCTATGAATGGTGCGGCAAGGGAATATTAAAAAGTATACCACTCTCGGCCACAATTGAGAGATATCAACTACTGTTATACATTGCTACATACAAATACGGTGTCTCTTGCCAATAAAAGCAGCACACACAATATTACAGCCACAGCTATTTTTATGACGTAATTTGATAAGACGCAAGTTCTACTGCCAGTAGATTTTTAACAAGATTGTCTGATAGTGTCAATTGATTAGAAAAAATTTAAGTATCCAAATAAAGTTGTTATTTTAAAGTGGAACAAAAAATTCCTCTTAACCTCTTCACCAATGGGTCTTTGTGAGGCCATCTCCAGGCTTTTTTGTGAAATGTGTCTGTGTATACACATCGATACAAGGAAAAGTGTGTGAGTCATTCTGTGTGAGGTACTCGGGACACTCACTGCCTCTTCTATGAGTCCACTAAGGATTTACAGGTTATATACTAAAAAAATTGGATATTTATTGAAGCAAAGCATATATTTATCAGAATGAGGATGTTGTCTATAGTGGATATGTAGGACACGTAAATTAGAGGAAGCATCAAAGACTAGTATGTCACAGAATGAAAATCGTATGGCCTCCAACATCAATACTGACGTCCATCAAGCTACATGTTGTAAATTGACCTTTTAAAGTCTAGAGATGACCCATATTGTAATATTACAAACTGTGAACATTTTTGATGCAGTTAAATGTTTGGGAAAAACAAGTATTTTTTTTATATTTTATTTTTAGCTCCTTCAAGATTATACTGTGAATGCTACAGCGAGGATTTTGCTTCTGAAATGAACCTGTCGCCTATGATAACCACATGCAGAACCAGTCGCTATATGAATATCAGTGTGGAATCCCCTCGGTAACTGCTGACATTATGCACAGATATTGGTCGTCCTATACACCACTACGGAGTTGGTCATAAACCAGCTGTGGGTTTTCAGTGGAGCCATAAACCATTTCTAGCCTATTACTTATAGAGACTGGAACCTCTATTTCCACATCAACATAAAGTTGTGATATTAATTCAGCTTTCCATTTATTGACAAATAGGGAATCCAAAGTCTCATGCCCCCCCTCATATAATTTACAAATATATTTTAAAGTTGGCAAATTTTACATTTTTTAAAGACTTTCTATAATATTGTCTATCTCTGATTTAGAAATTATTTGTTTTTTTTCAACCTTTATAGAAATAAGTCACTTTATGATTCTTCCTGGAAATTTGTAATGTTGTAAACATTTATGATTGAGAGCTGTTTTTGTTATACACTGTAAAGTTTTAACTACCAGTTAGATTCTGGAAGGTATCAACATTTTAGCATTTCCACTTCTTTGTTTTATTCTGAAGCTTAAATATAGTTAACTTAGTGGACTCTGACACAACGTCTTGTGTGCCCAAAACCTCTTCATCCTCCAACGTCAAGCATTGTGCCCCGTGTGGAAAAGCACCTCCTGCTGAACTAAGGGGATGGAAGGACCAATGACGCCCGGCATAAGTCATAAGAGTCCTATTAATTATAATTTCTAAATTGTTACTGTGCCCACTTGTACAGTGTATTCACATACATACACCTATTTTATTATGATGACGTGTCTCCATGAATCCCTAGTTTTCCTCTATGTAGTTGTATGATGCAGTGATCTGTATGCCACTGGCGAGCACAGTGCAGGCAATATACGCAGGCAAAATATGTTGCCAAAATAGAGAGTATTTGTTGTGTGCTGGTGAGGAAAGGATCACACGCAGGTCTTTGTTTTTCCTCTAACTGCTTCCTGTGTATGTGTGACCACAGTGCTCCTGAGCGGACATTGCCTTTTGTAACAGATCTATTTAAAGTTTGGACGTGGACCATTAAAGGAATCCTGTCACCAGGGTCCTCGTTTTCACTAAAGACAGGTTGCAAAAGCCCATTACACCTGCAATGCAGAGATGCTTTTATCCCTTCTCTGAGCATTTTCACTACAGTATAATTGTGTGTTTTAACTTGCCTGGCTCCCTGCCAGAATCCTGTGCTGTGTTCCGGGGGCTTTGGTTTGAATGCATTTAAAAAAAATAAGCTATTGTCTTGTCTGTGCTGGCCAATCCCTCCTTAGCTCCCAGCCCCCTCTTTTCTTCCCACTGTGTGAGTGGAGGAGCAGGAGGGAAGAGTTGTGAGTGAGCAGAAAAAAGCGGGCTTATGAGCTTTTTTTTTTTTAATGCATCCAAAGCAAAATCCCTCTGGGACTCTGCACATGATTCTGGCAGGGAGCCAGGTAAGTTAAATACACAATTATATTGTAATGAAAATGCTCAGAGAAGGGACAGAGGCAGATGTGCAATGCAGGTGTAATGGGATTTTGCAACCTGTCTTTAGGGCAAATAAGGTCTCTGGTGACAGGTTCGCTTTAAATGCTCATAAATTTATAAATTTAGAGGCATTTCCTAAACTAGAACTAAACGAGGCGATAATTTATTTGTTGGAAAGATTCAGGTTTTTTTTTTTGGGGGGGGGGGGGAAACCCCCTTTAAGCCACTCCCTCTACTTCCTGTCACTGGCACATTAACCATTTTGTACTATAAAACTGTAGGTGTAAGGCAGCTTTCACACATTTTTATGCACTTTTTGAAACTAGAACTAGGAGTGGCTTTGAAAAAAAGAGAAGTCGATTTAATTCTATATAATGTCCTTTACTGGACTTTCCAGAATCTAATTATTAGTTGAAGTTGTATTCCAGGATTTCCTGCTTTGAAGAGACGAAGTCTCTGAATAGTTAATTTAAAAGTTAAGTTTAACTTGAGAAAAAAAGAGTCATCTGGCTGTTATGGTAAGGTCTTATGCACACAACTGTATATGGGGCCATGAGCTAGCCAGACAAATGGTCTATTGTGCATGGTTACAGTGCAGTGAACCTGTTGTATCACACTGACCTGGACGGCCTCCCAGATCCTATGGAGATCTCCACCTGGCCGAAATGGGTACAAACTTTCCCCTGTTTGGGGCTGGTTCCATACACGGTCGAATGCATGAGGCCTAAAAAGATTGGGTCCTTTTGACAGCAGTTATGTGATGCCATTGATACCTTTTAGAGACCGGTGCAATAGTGACTTCCGTGACAAGCTGGGAGGGTCATTAAAGCAATGGAAGTAGTAAGGTTGGAGAACAATAATATAATTGTTGTCTTTGTTTTCTTACCTCTAAGCAGCCTTTAAATAATTTTATTCTGTTTTTTAAGCGTTTTATTACTAAATGATTTCTACTGAAATATTAACTTACAAACTGTGTAATAAGATAAGCACAAGCGGATGGATAGACCATGTGGTCTTTTTCTGACGTCAATCAATGTTTTTACTGTAAATTTGCAATAAATGTAAATTGTGCATTAAAACTATGAGTTATCGCTTTCTTTGTCTTTTATTAATGTCCAGTTTTTATTCTTCACCCCCCCCCTCCCCCCCGGTCTCTACTGTTATGAATGGATATGGTAAACTATGGAAGATAAATCCCAGTAACATTAGGCAGTAATAAATATTTATATGGCCAGTGTATATACTAGATACTCATGAGGGAGAGAACGTGCCCATGTCTTAGCCTCATTATAGAAGATTTTGTGCATTTTGATGTCCAGGAAGATCAGCCACAAATCTTCTCCTATTACAGTCCCGCTGTCGAATTTCATTTGCACATTTTACTTTGCACTCCATAAAACAAGTTTCCAAACTCCACAATTTTTATAACTGTAATAAAACGGAAATGGTAGGCAAAATGTTTATTGTCACAAGGCTGTATTTTATTATTATTCACATATATTTTGTTTTGTAAAGATTTGCATGTTTAGAGATCCCTAGACAGGCAATGGATGGAAAAACAACAGGGTGATTTTGGACACTAAACCACCAGAACATAAGGACCTACCGGTGGTTTAGTGTCCAAATCACCCTGACCACTTTAGTGTCAGATTTAGATTTAGTGTCCGGTTTCTATAGGATCTGGAAATTGAGTCCTATTCCAGTACATTATTTATAGAGGACCTGTCACTCATAAAAAGGCATTAGTAGCTGCTTACTAAAGTAAGGAGCTCCTAGTGCTACAACAGATGTAGAGGGTATGAGAAAAAGGTATGAGCACTATCGGGGCGCCAATTGAGTACTCCAAAGAAACAAAAATTGTGTCTAGGATACTAGTTTATTAAAAGCCAAAATACAAAAACCATAAAAGTGATATACATAAAAATATTAATAAGATAACACTAGCAGGCACCTCCGCGATGTACAATAGCGCTAAAAACGGTCCGGCGTATTCATGAGGGGGCGGGACTAGGCCACATGAACCTCGGCACTCACCACTGGACTGGTGAGAGGGGCTTTGAGTGCATTTCTAAATATAAATAGGGTGGTTTGGGGCAGTTAACCACCAGAACATAAGGACCTACGGGTGGTTTAGTGTCCAAAATCGCCCTGACACAATACACAAAGCAGTTTTTATAGGATCTGGAAATTGAGTCCTATTCCAGTACATTATTTAAAGAGGACCTGTCACCCATGAAACGGCACTAGGGGCTGCTTACTAAAGTAAGGACCTCCTAGTTCTACAACAGATGTAGCAGTGTTACACTGCTAGCGCTATCGAAAACTTCAGCAGAGACTGCCGCGCTGTACAATAGAAACGCACTCAAAGCCCCTGTCAAGGAGATATTAATTGTGAATGCATAAGATTGGTTTAACTATTGGGCAATTACAAACTGTTTAAATATTTGGCATCTATTGAAGCGTCCAGGCAGCTTTTATGACATCCTGGAGCTTTAACAGCCTGATAACCTCTGAACTGAAGACTGGTCTGTTCAGACCCCAAATGACATTTGGTCTCCCTACCCCCCCTCTTCTGCATCAGGATTTGGAAACAAAAGACTGTTTAAATATTCCTGGACTCTCCCCCCTCATTAAAACTTTGCCCAATCGTGAATGACCCTCTGGACTAATTAATGAATGGGAGGTTCTGAAACCTGAACCAAACTGAGAAGTTATAAAACAATATGATGGTGTTCACATTTTGGGGGCTGCTTGACAAGCTGAGTGTGTTCCTTATTTCTCCCACCTCCAGGGATCAGGATTTACTTTAAGTTTGTAAGTTTCTGTTATTTTTCTCCCTTTTTATTTTATAACTGTTTTGCTGTGTTGTGTGTCATTTTATTTTGTAATTCTTTTGTTTTTAATAATATCTTTTTATGCACTGATCAACTTATTATAATTAAAGCTTTTCACTTTAATTTTGGTCCCTGTATGCTCTGCGAACTCATAGCCTTGTGAAGTGTGGTTAGCTGTGTGACTGCTGGAGTGCTGAGTGTGCATGTCTAGTGGTGTGACAAAGTGACTGCTTGAGAGCAAGAGTTGATGTAGAGTGGGATACTTATTGGTCCCAGTATAAATGCAATAAGTGGTGGCAGCGGGTCTGGGGGGTGCTGGAGCTATATGAGGTGTGATTTATGCTCAATTTGTGTCCTGAGTGAAAGGTGAGCGCAAATTTGAGTAGGCTAAATTAACCCGTACAGTTGCACCCCACGTCACGTGACGAGGCGGCGGCGTCCTCGCCGTGACAGCCCCTCTCACTCCATAGGCCAGTGGTGAGTGCCGAGCTTCATGTGGCCTAGTCCTGCCCCCTCATGAATACACCGGAGCTTTTTTAGCGCTATTGTACATCGCGGAGCTGTCTGCTAGCGTTATCAAAGGGTTCCGATAACGATAGCAGTGTAACACTGCTCCATCTGTTGCGACTCTGCAGCGACTCGTGCCTTTTTATGAGTGTATCGGTCAGGGCGATTTTGGACACTAAACCACCTGTAGGTCCTTTATGTTCTGGTGGTTAACTGCCCCAAACCACCCAATTTATATATATATATATATATATATATATACACACTCACTGGCCACTTTATTAGGTACACCATGCTAGTAACGGGTTGGTCCCCCTTTTGCCTTCAGATCTGCCTCAATTCTTCGTGGCATAGATTCAACAAGGTGCTGGAAGCATTCCTCAGAGATTTTGGTCCATATTGACATGATGGCATCACGCAGTTGCCGCAGATTTGTCGGCTGCACATCCATGATGCGAATCTCCCATTCCACCACATCCCAAAGATGCTCTATTGGATTGAGATCTGGTGATTGTGGAGGCCATTTGAGTACAGTGAACTCATTGTCATGTTCAAGAAACCAGTCTGAGATGATTCCAGCTTTATGACATGGCGCATTATCCTGCTGAAAGTAGCCATCAGATGTTGGGTACATTGTGGTCATAAAGGGATGGACATGGTCAGCAACAATACTCAGGTAGGCTGTGGCGTTGCAACGATGCTCAATTGGTACCAAGGGGCCCAAAGAGTGCCAAGAAAATTTCCCCCACACCATGACACCACCACCACCAGCCTGAACCGTTGATACAAGGCAGGATGGATCCATGCTTTCATGTTGTTGACGCCAAATTCTGACCCTACCATCCAAATGTCGCAGCAGAAATCGAGACTCATCAGACCAGGCAACGTTTTTCCAATCTTCTACTGTTCAATTTCGATGGGCTTGTGCAAATTGTAGCCTCAGTTTCCTGTTTTCAGCTGAAAGGAGTAGCACCCGGTGTGGTCTTCTACTGCTGTAGCCCATCTGCCTCAAAGTTTGACGTACTGTGCGTTCAGAGATGCTCTGCTGCCTACCTTGGTTGTAACGGGTGGCGATTTGAGTCACTGTTGCCTTTCTATCAGCTCGAACCAGTCTGCCCATTCTCCTCTGACCTCTGGTATCAACAAGGCATTTCCGCCCACAGAACTGCCGCTCACTGGATGTTTTTTCTTTTTCAGACCATTCTCTGTAAACCCTAGAGATGGTTGTGCGTGAAAATCCCAGTAGATCAGCAGTTTCTGAAATACTCAGACCAGCCCTTCTGGCACCAACAACCATGCCACGTTCAAAGGCACTCAAATCACATTTCTTCCCCATACTGATGCTCAGTTTGAACTGCAGGAGATTGTCTTGACCATGTCTACATGCCTAAATTCACTGAGTTGCTGCCATGTGATTGGCTGATTAGAAATAAGTGTTAACGAGCAGTTGGACAGGTGTACCTAATAAAGTGGCCGGTGAGTATACACTCACCGACCACTTTATTAGGTACACCATGCTAGTAACGGGTTGGACCCCCTTTTGCCTTCAGAACTGCCTCAATTCTTCGTGGCATAGATTCAACAAGGTGCTGGAAGCATTCCTCAGAGATTTTGGTCCATATTGACATGATGGCATCACACAGTTGCCGCAGATTTGTCGGCTGCACATCCATGATGCGAATCTCCCGTTCCACCACATCCCAAAGATGCTCTATTGGATTGAGATCTGGTGACTGTGGAGGCCATTTGAGTATAGTGAACTCATTGTCATGTTCAAGAAACCAGTCTGAGATGATTCCAGCTTTATGACATGGCGCATTATCCTGCTGAAAGTAGCCATCAGATGTTGGGTACATTGTGGTCATAAAGGGATGGACATGGTCAGCAGCAATACTCAGGTAGGCTGTGGCGTTGCAACGATGCTCAATTGGTACCAAGGGGCCCAAAGAGTGCCAAGAAAATATTCCCCACACCATGACACCACCACCACCAGCCTGAACCGTTGATACAAGGCAGGATGGATCCATGCTTTCATGTTGTTGACGCCAAATTCTGACCCTACTCTCCGAATGTCGCAGCAGAAATCGAGACTCATCAGACCAGGCAACGTTTTTCCAATCTTCTACTGTCCAATTTCGATGAGCTTGTGCAAATTGTAGCCTCAGTTTCCTGTTCTTAGCTGAAAGGAGTGGCACCCGGTGTGGTCTTCTGCTGCTGTAGCCCATCTGCCTCAAAGTTCGACGTACTGTGCGTTCAGAGATGCTCTTCTGCCTACCTTGGTTGTAACGGGTGGCGATTTGAGTCACTGTTGCCTTTCTATCAGCTCGAACCAGTCTGCCCATTCTCCTCTGACCTCTGGCATCAACAAGGCATTTCCGCCCACAGAACTGCCGCTCACTGGATGTTTTTTCTTTTTCGGACCATTCTCTGTAAACCCTAGAGATGGTTGCGCGTGAAAATTCCAGTAGATCAGCAGTTTCTGAAATACTCAGACCAGCCCTTCTGGCACCAACAACCATGCCACGTTCAAAGGCACTCAAATCACCTTTCTTCCCCATACTGATGCTCAGTTTGAACTGCAGGAGATTGTCTTGACCATGTCTACATGCCTAAATGCACTGAGTTGCCACCATGTGATTGACTGATTAGAAATTAAGTGTTAACAAGCAGTTGGACAGGTGTACCTAATAAAGTGGCCAGTGAGTGTATATAATTAGAATAAATAGCAGCACAGTCTCTTTGAAAAGATGGATATATGGGTGCTATCCTGCACTCTCACCATGCAGAGTCCACGAAGTATAAAAAATGAAAAACGGCAGCACTCCATATAGTGAAAACAAACGTGGTTTTTATTCCACCTCGTGCGACGTTTCGGCTGTTTCCCAGGGAAACAGCCGAAACGTCGCACGAGGTGGAATAAAAACCACGTTTGTTTTCACTATATGGAGTGCTGCCGTTTTTCATTTATATATATATAGGTGACAGGTCCTCTTTAAAGGGACCACAGCAATGCACAGTATTACAGCTTCATTCCATTCATCTGCCACAATATCCTGCATTGCTGCTACTGAAGACTGCTTGAAGGTAGGCAGAACACAGTAAACCGGATAAAGAGGGTGCACATGTTCTGGCGCGATGCCAGGATTAGACCCCAATTATCTATTATTAGTGGCTTATTTGCTACCCTCCCTTCCTAGGCAACACTGAAAACAATGCACACTATACTGTGAGTGTATATACCAACAGCTATTGGGGTTAAATATCCTCTTAGCACTGGTTTGGTAGCCATGGCCACTGACAGATTTACATCTCAACAACTTTATATATGAGCTGAACTTACTGCTTTCTTGGCTCCAACTTTAATTTTGGTCCCATAAAATAATAATATTTTTTTCTCTACAAATTATGAGGATGGTCATGTGTCCGGCATATAATTGTTTGCCTTTCGCCACTTGTGATCCTCATGGCATTTGTGATCAATTAAAAGTCTTGTCGTTGCCAGGGTTACTGAAATCGTGCCCTCTGTAGTGCTGGAGGCTTTGTGGGTATGTGTATTCTTAAGCTGAGTTCACACTAACATCAGGATTTCCCTATAATTTACCTCTGTTACAAAAAGATAACGGATGGTAAATGGCAAAAACTAACTTTGAGAATGCTGTAGCTACACTGATGCAGAAACATTTCTTGTTTACTCCCTGTGCTGAGTGGTTTTGCTGAAAAAAAACATACATGCGCTGCAATGTACCGCTCCCATATGGCGACCATATCTCTGTAATACACAGTTTTTAAAGGACACCTGTCAGGATGATTTGGGACGCTAAATCACCCACAGGACCTTATGGACTGGTGGTTAGTGTTCCAAATAGCCCTTTATCTAGTTCCTCTGTGCCTTCTTTTAAAATAAAAAAAAAAAACCTTTATAGTTGCCTTGTTCCGGTGCTCCCTGGTTTCACTATGCTGGGGTGTACTGTTCTGGCTTCATTGAATTACTGCCCCAACGAACCCATCTCTAGGTAAGTATAAAGGTTTTTTTGATGGCCGGTACAGAGGGACTAGGTAAAAGGCGACTTTGGACACTAAACCACGTCATGTTATCTTTTAAGTTTTCTTTGATGAACACTAGAGGGAGCTATATAATAGCATACTGGAATGCACATGACTAAGGTTTCTTTTATATTTTGGCATATATACTGTACACTTTTTTTGCATTTTTTATATACAGATTAATATGAAGCTTATTACACCATATGGAATAGGTAATTACTAGTTCATGTCATTCCTATTTATACTTGGTGGCACTTACACATTTTAAAGCGGACATGTTGCATAGTAAATAATCTTTGAATTACAAGTTCATCTGCTGTACTTGTGCCAGTCTTTAGCACTTTAAGGGCACCATCCTACAAGGCTGCAGATTTTACCCTCAACCATTCTGTAAGCATCATAAACCAGATAAAATTGCCTGTTTTCTGGTGGGTTTAATGACAAGATTTTGCTGTGGCAAGGTGGCAGAGCTGTGCATTAAATTCATAGTGGAAGGCTTTTTCGGTTGCAGACTCTTTTTTTTTTTTTTTTTTTTTTAGCAATGTGTGAATGGGATTGCCACTGCTATTTTATCATGCACTGCAAATCTAAACATAATGGGGGTCATTTACTAAGGGCCCGATTCGCGTTTTCCCGACGTGTTACCCGAATGTTTCCGATTTGTGCCTGAATTGCCCTGGGATTTTGGCGCACGCGATCGGATTGTGGCGCATCGGCGCCAAGTGACTGATTGGCTGTTCTGGTCCTAGAACATTAAGGATTTGGCAAATGTCTATAAATTGATGCTCATTCTGGAGTTCTGGGCCTTTGGACTTAGTCTTCTCTTTTTGTTAGTCTCCGGTCACTGGAGTTATACCTTAGGTCAGTGATGGCAAACCTTTTAGAGACCGAGTGCCCAAACTACAACAAAGACCCACTAATTTATCTCAAGTGCCAACACAGAAATTTAATTTAAGATTTATACTCCCTTCTCTGTCACAGCTTTCATTGATACCAGCACCCTGAGGCACCAATAAAGCAGAAAATAGTCCCAGGTAGAGCTGTCACTTTAATATAGCTCTGTGCACAGCAAGTCCTGGGCTGTCTGTGACTGCAGGAATACACCTGGAGTCATCTCTGGTGATGGCCTGAGTGCCCACAGAAAGGGCTCTGAGTGCCACCTCACCTTAGGTCCTCCTAAATTCATTCCAGCCAGCCACTGGTCCAGGCTGTGGAACTACTATAGTTCCTGCTATCTAAAGGATTTTTATTCTGCCACAGCCAGCAAACTAGCAGGCCTGTTTGCCCTCAGAGGAAGGTGTTCTGACCAGACTGTTATTTGCTGCTGTTGGAGAGTACTATGAAAAGTTGTCGTAATAAAGTAACCCTGGTCAGCTGCTGCCGTCACGGGCCTCCCTTTTACCATCGGCCGGGAATCTGTCACCTACATTGGGAGTGCCCCAAGAGGCGCAAGCTTTACCCATCTGGCCTGATGTATGTGTATGAGGCCTACACTCGACGGAGCTGTTGCATAAATGAACAGTAAGTGTTCGGGCTCGCCAGAGCCCCTAAAATCACTTGCAGCTCATAAGCATATTTTTACAACACTTTAGGGACTATTAGTGGGTGAGATCCTGCATCAGGATGCAAAGTGACACTAGTTAATAATTTATGAGTCAGAAAGTAGATGTCTAATTTATGAGTTTAGACAATAGATAAGAAAGTTTTTAAAAAATATATAAGTTGGGAATTCTGAAGTAATAGAAGGGAATATTCAGCTATCTATTAGCTTAAGTTACCTGCCAACAAATGATGAAACCCTGCCCCTCTGCTCCGTCGGATATGCCGATGTACAATTGTGCTATAGCCTGCATCTGTTCAAGCCTGCTATAGCTGGTGCGCATGTGTGGGGTAACAATGTCCCATGCCGTCTCACTCCATAGCCTGGAGCAGCCTGCACAACAACTTTCTGTGAGGGGAACATAGTTGCAATTCCTGGTGGTTTTCAAGAAATTGTTATTTCTGGGCTTCTTGAACACCTGAAAATTTGATTTTAAACCCTGATAAATGTCATTAACCCCATTGATTTTATGTCATATAATTCTTAGATGGAGATGCAGGGTGCGTTTCTGCAGTTCCGTTTTTCAGATGCAGTATTTGATGTCCAAACCTGGAGTGAAAAAAAAGTGGAGGGATTGCGACTTTCTTGTCCACAATTTGGGGGCGGGGGGGAATATGAGAGGGGTCCCACAAAATGGGGGGGGGATATAAGAGGGGACCCACAGTGTGTTGTATGTCAGCAATTAGCAGTAATTATCATGGTGATTTGAACAATGATTATATTCCAAGTGACATGACCCAGACATTCTAGGAAGTGAATTTACTCATCAGCATTGGCTGGAAATTTAATTGTAATTTTATCATCTAAAATAAACTTCTTGATGACCAGGCCTGAAAAAGTTTAGCAAAAAACTAAAACTTGCAATACATGAATGCTGTTTGACAGACTGCAGTTAGGATACTCGAGCCTGACAAAGGACGTTGAGGAGGAAGAGGCCATGGCTTATTTTAAGGGACACAAGGGAAGATTTTGTAGGATGAAATAGAAACAAGTGATAAGCAACTGGATTAAGTGTTGTTTTCTTTTTTTCAATTTTTCCATCATGTCCCTCATGATGGCCCCTGCAGGTTGCTCCTTCTTCTAGCTTGTTGTACCCGCGTGGCATGGACGAGGCCTCTTCCACCTAATGACTGTGACAAGTCTTGCACTAGGCCGCGCTAAAGCCAGCCACTAAGGTACCAGGGGAATCCAGCTGCCTCCAAGCCATAAGCCCAGGCCCGGTGGAAGGACGTCGCAGTTCTATCTAGGTTCTTGCGTTTCTGTGTCCACTAACAGTAGATAGCCCCTCTAGGTTACTCAATTGCAGTTCCTGGATGCCCCTTGCACAATGGTCTTGGACTGACTAGGGATCAAGTCTATTCTTCCCTGTCCTTAGAACTACCTTCCCATGGCTTAATGGGATCTGTTCTCTAATAGTTTTCATTGTTTTTTTTTTTCATTAAAAATTCAAATCCAGAAAAAAAAGAGTAAATTTACCACATTTTATTAAAAATAAAGTGCTGTAATAAAAAAATGTTCATAAACTGCAAAATCAACAAAGGGAAGCAAACTGTTCAATAGGACTCACCAACACCACATACTGACAAAACATTTGGCACAGAAAAGCGGCACATATATATTTACAACGGATGGGACGTTTCCATGCATGCAGTGTGATAAGGTGCGCGGTTCTCTTGCTACACAGGTAAGATTACGTCAGAGTCCTAGTGGTCCTCTATGTTCAGTGTCGTACCGGTAAATATCCCTGTCAAGCAGCAGCTGGTTCACAGCATTGTAGATCTGGTTATTAGCATGTAGCCTACATGTAGTCACTGAATGTCAACTAAGTTACAGAAGTCTATTATTTGGGGATGTGCTTTACTCAATCAATACTGTACATTCAAAGACGTATCTGCTGTTCAGGAGTAGTTTTATGCAAATCATCACTGGTCAATCCTCCTTATCTAGATTCCGACAGAGACTGGAAACGTCTATGGATTATTGTGGGGAGCTTGATTCTAGCTGAGGTACATGTGCTTTATAAAGACGTAGCGTAGCTATAGTTCAATGAGAGGTTATCTCCATACTATTCAGTACCATTCTCATTTGTTGGTGTTCCTGTGTACAAAAAGGACTGGATTACCTTATGGAGATACCCTTAAAACCTTATCTGCACAAATCTACTTTGTACAAGTCTATACAATATCTAGTAGCATTACAACTACTTTGGTATATTTTTAAACGGGTTCTCCCAAGGTTGAAAAGCATGTCTATATTCTTCCAAAAACAGCGCCACACTTGGCCATGGGTAGTGTGTGGTATTACAACTAAGCTCCATTCATTTATATACAGCTGAACTGCAATACCTGCACAGACCATGACCAGGTGTGGCATGGTTTTTGGAAGAAAGCAGCCATGTTTTTCAGCCATGGGAGACCCCCTTTAAACACTGCTCAGAGCAGACATTTATGGCACTCTAGGAGTGGGGCATGTGTGCTTGCAATCTACTCTCAGACACCCCACAATCAGTATGTTGTATTAGCCGAGGAAGAGTGTGCCGACAACTTCCATGACATCCTCCAACTTAAAGGTTACACCGATGATACAGAATATCTAAAATGAGCACAGGATGTCGTACTGTACAAGCTTTGTATATGTTAACAAAGCCCTGCATCATGAAGGCACTGGATAAAGTGTGACTGGTAAGACAATGTCATTTCACTATGAAATGAATACTCTATCCTGGTCACGTGGAGTAATGGTTTACTCTACTGTACTGGTACTGGAAATCAGTCAAAACTAACAGAACACATCCCATACACACATGTACTCAAAAACAAATGCAAATAAAAACGCATGAGAAATATACAATATATACACCCCCCCAACACAAAAATGATGTGTCACAATTTCTAACAAATTGATAAATTAAAGAATCTGTGTGTGTACCTTTTACACTTTAGGCAGATTACAGCTGGTTGTTGGTGCCGTAACACCAGTTCCTGGTTTCACATTATTTTAAACAAAAAAAAAAGGTAATGACAAAACAACAAAAACCCACAAATAACATTAATAGATGTTTTCTAAAAGGTTCAGGATACGGATGACCGTCAGCAGTAGGTGCAACAAGTGTTCATGACGATGGTTGCTTGGACGACGTGGCAAATATCTGAGAGTTCCTCCATAGGACAGAAGGGTGTCTTACACTTCTGTTGTGAGGTGTTTAGCAGTAGAATATTGCTACCAGTTGGCAATGTACCCGATTAGACCCTGAACACCCTTTTTCGTGGCTGGTGTCGGATTCTTATTGTGCTTTTCATTAAAACCTTCCAACACTGACACAGTGTTCCTTTGCTGTTCAGAATTAGTGTTCAATGCGCACCGATCTACACAATGTTCACAGGTACAACATTCTTGAAGGTCTTCGAACATGAATGAGGCCTTAGGGACCTCCAACATTTGGTTTTCTTTTTTTCTTCTCAACCGATACTGAAGACCAGTCATAGTGGAGGAATAACACTAGTATCCCAACTTTCTACTAACCATGTGCAAATTATTCAGAGGTGGTCCTTGTACACGGCTTATCAGATGAATGTTGAAATGGAAATGTGCTACCTGGGGACCAAGTGTGCACATGCCTCCAAACACAATTGTCCTTCTGTGTCTAGAAACAATGATGATGATTGTAACAGAAGATGATGTGCTATCTTTCCACAATGTACACTTGGATACTCTCTGCACACAGAAGCTATCCATGGATAGGTAGCCTGGGTTGACAATCAAGTTTTGACCATCATCAAAAAGTTGCATGCACACACATAGAATACTTGTGGATCACAAAGCCTTGTATAACGGTTGCTTGTGGTCCCTTAGTGGTTTGTGGGTACAACAATGTCTTAGTTTTAAGTCTCATACCACAGAATCTCTTATTTCTGATCCTAGTCGTACCCTAGGTCTCGGGCATGTTGGAGATACCTCCACAAGAGTGTCTTTGACGTTCAGAGGTCTTTTCTCAGATTCTGATACAATTTTACTAGCGACTAATGGGTCATGAACTGGAGTACTGATTATATAGTTGTCATTTAAAGTCTGATAACCTTTATGGTCAGCTTGTGGGATAGGAACACTGCTACCATTTAAGGGCACACTTTCGGCATTCTTGCGTGGCTTCTTGTCTGAATTTTCCACTGGCTTCAGAATAGACTTCATTCCACTACGATGCTTATACAAGACGCACAATGCCAGAATCACTAAGACTACTACAAAAAGTACAGTCATTATCAAAAATTCATTCCAGTAAGTTTTCCCTGATTGTTGGGCAGAACTGCTCCCAGATTTTGAGGACAATAATTCGGAACTGTTGTCCTCCTTGTCGGCGGCACTAACATGGTGAAAGATCATTTCGGTTTGAGCCCTTTGAGTGGTTGCTTTTATGACAGTGTCTGACTCCACACAGTACTTGACCATCAACTTTCTGAAATCCTTCTCTACTGACCAGCATTCATATGTTCCCAGTCTTTCTGGGCTGTTAACAAGGATGAGGTCTCCAGTTTCAAATACGAAATATGAGGCATCGATAAGTTTCTTGTTGTGATGCCATTGACGATGGGCCAAGTTGGATAACAAGTTGCATGGCAATGTAGTAGCATTATTGGGTCTTAGCACAATCTTCTTACACTCTGGCTCTTCTGTGAATAAAGCAACAATACCAGGAATTAATAGAGAATTCTACAGACTTTGATAATATCCATTCATCCTACATCTGCCTCCAACATCTAATTGATACATCTTTCTCTCAAAACTATCTACACACATCTAGCCACATACACATCCTAGTCTTTCAGTGACTTACCATTTGATACCAGAACCCTTCCAGAAGCCCCTGAGCTATTCTTCTGCTGGCAAAGGTTCTCAGTATCAGCATTTTCAATGTCTTGGAGCCAGTGCCTGCAGTACAAAAATATGGCAATGAAAAAATGGATCTTTTATATATGTCCTCCCTTCACTGCTAAAGAGATATAGCAAGGAACACTCACTGTATCACATTTGGATCATGGGAATGGTGGTGGACACTGCGACAGCCTCTCTTGGTCCATGCACAATACGGATCACGTGAAAGGATGCATTCCCCACAAGTGGCATACATACTGCAGTTGGAGACGGGAACTTGTACCACCATTGAACGAGAAGAGGCATAAACCAGGTTCTAGAAAACAGAGAGTGAAATGAATTTTCAAGGCTACAAATGCATCATACGAATGAAAGACTATTCATTCTACTTATAGTTACTAAATTGTAAGAGATAATTCAATGATTTAATCAGTACACAAAAATAAAGTATAATGGAAAGATTTGGCATACAAATATAAATCAATTGATACTTATACACAAGACATTGTGGATACTGATATTGAGGGATTAAATGCAACTGGTGCCTGGGGCGTAACTACAGTGGCAGCAGCCATAACAGCTGCTATGGGACCCATATTGTCAGGGGGCCCCGGCATCCGACCTGATACACTAAAGAATGGAGGATGTGCATCATCAATCCATCCCAACACAGCAGCAACCTGAGACACAGATTACACTGCACATGGTACAGCATAATATGTATATAACAGTACACAGTATGAATCGGCAGCTCAGATAAGAAATGTTGGGGAAGAGGGAGGGGACAGCAGAATGACTAGGGATCTCTCATATGTATTTTCTGTATGTGGTCAGCAGCTACTGGATCATATCTGTGTAAGTGTATAAATATATATAACAGTGCATAAATGTGCATAAATGTGTGAGCATAAGTGCATATACAAATATTTTCTGAGGGGGTAGAGGGGCCCCATTCAGAAGTCTGCTATGGGGCCCTGTCTCTCCTAGTTACTCCCCTGACTAGTGCGATATCTGCCTATAGATTGTATCTTACTTTGTTAATATTATGTTAGTGGCCATACACCCTTAATAGCTGCCCAACTGGTATTCCTCGAAACTTCCCCAAACATAGGCGTATAGGAGGAAAATAAGCAGATACCAGACTCCTCGGACACCAACTTATCTCATATGGCAACAAACTTCCTCTAACAGTGGATTTTGGTGGTTGCTCTCCTGTGTGTATGGGGGATCTTTAGGATATTGGCCTTGAGCTAATGAATGTGTATAGTTCAGGGAATATAAATAATATAAATCCATCCTACAGAGTTATTCTTATGTTGCCTATGGCAAAGTCAAGTCCAGACCTACCTTGCTGTGATCAATCAATAATTCCTGGACTGGATCTGCACTTGGGAACAGTTTGATCTCTTCGATAATGTGGACTTTCTTATTCACATGGACAGCCTTGTGCAGTCGGCCATCATCTATGGAACAGATATTAATATCAATATTAACACTGATACCACAGTAATAACTTAGTAATTACCAACTGTATGACCCCCTTACCTGTCCCCAGAAACATGACATCATAGGTTTTCTTCAGCCCCTTCACCCTTTGCACACTGATCTGCTGATAGAGCATCTCCGTCTGTAGTAGTAGAGGTTGGCTCCGCACGGGACTGTCCATCAAGAAATGGTCTTTGATGAAGTTTAGTACTCGGTCAGGCATTTGTAAGGAGGAATTGATCTTCATGTTCCTTGCTTTGTTAGTGATACACTGTAAGGGTAAAAAAAAAATTATAAAAATTTTACCAAACTGTAGAATCATAGATCAAAAGGATTAGGGTTTTGGAGTTTTGCCAGTTAATATACACATCACTCAAGAACTTTGTATAACACATAATTTTCACTTCTCTAGGCAATAGGTAGATAATTGTGGTGCTATATAAATAATGTGAGATAAAAATAAAATTTCAATACAGAGCAAAATACTACATTTCTACAGAGTTTGAGGTTTGTCCACTAGAGGGCAGTATTGCCTCAAAGGATCCAATAGTAGGACAAGAACTTTCAGTACAAAGAATTTTAGGGATGAAAAAGGAAAAGTCTCTGAACGCCCATAATTGCTTGCTTTTTCACTACACAAATGAGTCTCCATACACAGATTTCTGGAACTTACTGAAAAGTTATCCAATGCCTTTAGATATAATATTAACCAGTTAAACGCTCAAATCTGACTTAATAAATTGCAGGAATAATAAGACTTCAGAGCTACACTAATACCTAGAGGATCAAAGATTATGTTTTTCTGTTTTTCGAAAACCTGTCTCAGTCTTTTAACACATGTGAAGAGACATGCAATACTTACAGCTCCCGGACGTGGCTCTGGTACAGAATCTGTGTATGTGCTCCACTGCTGGGACTCCCGGTTTACTTCCTTGTAGAGGCCATTGAACGCCCTTTGTACATCAGCCATTGAGAAGGCACATACAGCTGAGCTTCCAACACCTCCCTTGTTCCTGGAGAGAAAAATACATTTCTAAATTTAAGGTTTCCAAAGGGGTGGACATATAGCCTGTGCAGGTGCACAGGGGCTCATAGAAAGGTGCCCCCCTACAAACTATATTATGAATGTGTATGCTATGCAAGTCAGTTACACATGTGTCTTATATGTGAACAAGAGTCGTCTAATGCGTATGTGATGCACTTGTATCTATGTGTGAACAGTATGCTGTGTACATCTTATGTTGGCATAGCATGTGTTATTGGGGTCCATACACTCTTTCTATATTCTAAGTGTCAACCCTCAGGTTCCCATATAGGGCCAGCGCATCTCTAGTGATAAATCAAAGTTACATGAGATATAATATACAGTCCAAGTGTCTTAATTCAGACCATCTAACCATTCTAACAATCCTGTGAAAGCCGTGGTCACATAAAACAAGCTCGGGGAAGTAGGACAAAGTGGTCAGTACAAAACAAAGACAACACTGAGATGTAGTTCACAAAACAAGGCTGTAATGATGTTAAAAAACAGTGTTCACAGCAAAGTCACAGCATGGGACTTGTAAAAGGAAAGCCAAAATCTTGGGTGTTCCTCACATCCACACATAGAATGAATACTAATAACTTTCTGCTTACCACTGCGAAGTAAAGACCCCATAGAAAATGGTATTCTTCCAATGTTCCCCTCCTGGGGTGAGTACAAACATGTCCTTCAAGACATTAAAGGGAAAGCCGTCTTCTGGGCGAGTGCAGAGAAGCTGGGCCTTCTGGAATGTGGTCCACTTCTTCTGTAGGACACGCTCGCCACCAAGGTCACCCTAATAGGCAGAAAATGTGATGATGTCATAGGAATTATAAAAGAATCATAACCCAGAAAGTAGTACGGAATTAAAGTCATCCAAAGTTACCCAAGCCAGATCATTTCATTCTGTCTGGCTGCATACCCAATGTGTATGTGGCTGTGCCAACTCATCCTGTCAGGGGAAAGATGGATGGGCCAATGGTTGGATGGTTTTCAATCTAGAGGATACCAGACAGGGAAGTCTAGCAGCGGCTTACTCTCATAGGAAAAAAATACTACTTTCTAGGCCATAAGTCCATTCATGTCTTAATACACTCATTTCAGATTATGACATTGATTCAGACAAAAGGTTTAATGAAATACAACTATATACACAACTGTGTTCCAGACACATCACATAGTTAAAAGGGAACTAGTCATGTCAAACGCTGTCTTATTTGCAGACGGAATGTTATAAAGCAGGAGGAGCTGAGCAAATTGTACATGGTTTCCTATCTTCCTATCTGCATGTTATAGAGCAGAAGGAACTAATTGAGTGTCGTATCAACAGGCAGCATGCTATAGAGCAGTGGCGGAGAACCTATGGCACGGGTGCCAGAGGTGGCCCTTCAGAGCCCTTTCTGTGGGCACCCAGGCCATCACAGGGAGGACTCCAGGTATCTTCCTGCAGTCCCAGACAGCCCAGGACTTGCTGTGCACTGATCTATTTTAAAGTAACAGGACTACCTGGGACTACTGGAGGAGTGGGAAGGTGTGGACAGATCTGGATTATCATTGTATCTCCTGCTCCGAGTCTTGGTTCTTGGTTGTAGTTTGGGCACTTGGTCTCTAAAAGGTTTGCCATCACTGCTACAGAGCATGAGGAGCTGAGCAGTTTGTACAAAGTGCCCTACTTGCAGGCAGCATGTTATAGAGCAGAATCAACTGAGCAGATTGATTTATAATATTGTGAAACAATTGTCAATGTAACTTGTCATTTATTCACTTAAATTCATGTTATTTCTATGCGTCGGAGTTAAGTGGGCAACCTCACTATAGGGGGTCAGTATTCCTTGTATGAGAAAGCACATGCAGAACTGTCAATCATTAAGTAGCACCACCCACTTGACACCTAAGCATAGACAAAGCAGATCTTCAAATACATAAATGATTACTTATACTGGTACTCTTCCTACAAACTATGAAATTGACCATCTCAATGGACTCAATTGGACTTTATACTCAACATAACAAGTTCCATTAAACATGCATTCATATAGATTCCCATGGTGACCTCACATGGGGGAGATTTATCAGAAGCGTCTGAGGTAAAACTGTTGTAGATGTCCATGGAAACCAATCAGAGCTCAGCTTTAGTTTTATTAACAGCTGTGGAAAAATGAAAGCTGAGCTCTAATTGGTTGCCATGAGCAAGTAGAACAGTTCTGCTCTCAGACACTTCTGATAAATCTCCCCCCATAGTCTCTCAGTTGAGTATACAGGATTAGTAGAACAATCATGGGTTGTGACATGCTTTAGTCTTACCTTACAAACTCGGGCGATCCGTGACACAATAGGGTTCTCAAAAAAGTCAAACTCTTTTCCTGTCTCCGTGAAAAAGAAATAAATCTTATCATCGTCGCCTATAGGGTTCCCTATGGGCAGATTCTCGGGAATATGAGCTGAGCCAACAAAAGCTGGATCTGGAATGACAAAGCCGGGGATAATGAGTTTAATAGCAGGTCCTGTGCACAGTTAATCACAGAGTCAACACAAGCATACATCCCAGTCTGATGAGTCCTCCTGTTATGCCCTTATTTACATACTGCAAAGTACTCATCCCGAATAATCTCCTAATACGCCTCCATTGTTGCAGGGTCTTAATTACATCAATACCGACATATTCTCGGTAAATAAAGAATAGAAATCGATGATAGACAGATAGGCTGACTACCAGCATGTGCTATCTGGGCTCTAGAAAAGTTGGATTCATCCTTCAAGGCAAATATTTGCAGTGTAGCAAAGTTCTGCACACATCAAAGTGGTCCCTGATCTCTATTAAAAGCCGTGTTATGTCTGAACATACTCTTATCAAAGAAGTAAATCAAAGGTTAACCTTGGAGCCAGTTCAAGGAGGTCTCAGTCTTCAGCATAATCTTGCTGTCTTCACTCTTGTATATAATGGGTTCATTTCCTTGGAAGGTACTGACGGTGCCCCCATACAAGTCTCCGTCTGGTACAGAAGAGAACAAAGTAAGTAGTGTACATAAAATATAAAAAAATCAGTAAGTATATATTGAGTATTTAAAGGATTTTCTGGGAACATTCTAGGGAAAATAATACATGGTTCTTGGAGAAGTTCACTTACCAACAATTATAGCAGAGGACTTATATTCTGGATCGAATGGGCATCGTCCCCTTCCGTCTTCCATGATAGGAACACCATTGGAATCCGTTTCTAGAGCAAAATCATTGATTCTCTATAATGGAAAGAGAGACACTTTGGTCGGTAAGTAAATTCTTAAATGCAAATAATAGCACAAGAAAAGATGTCAGAAAATTGGAGTTTTCTGACATCTTATATGATTTGGAGTGAAATTGTTTGGTGAAAAGTTGCATAAATCTTGACAGGACTCATAGGAGAGACAGTAAGAATCCTGGACACTCCTCCCACACATAAAGACTGGAAAGCCATTGATCATCCTTTATGATGGTTGGATATCAGACATTTATAGAAATACACCTTTCACTCTAGACCAGTGATGGATAACCTTTTGAGCTTGGTGTGTCAAAATTCGCCAAAAAAACGAGCATAACTCGGGTGGTGTGTCACCTTGACAAAAAAAACATAATTTTGTGATATTTATTGTTTAAATAACAAATATGTATAATTATTTAACTTCTAGGGTACTTTAATCCTAGGTCTGTGATTGATCCTACCATGTACTGCCATACTACATCTATTTATTACAATGTGCTGGACAATCTCTCAGCCTCCCGGCTACTGCACCTGGCCGTGTAGGAGCCGAGGATGAAACTTAACTCTCTGGCAGCCGCGTGTCACTGAAAATGGCTATGCGTGTCAGCACTGACACGCGTGTCATAGGTTGGCCATCACTGCTCTAGACTCTAGGGCTGAAGAGGCTAAAATAGGAATATCTTAAATTGCAAAACCCTATAAATTACATAATCTAAATCCTGACTTTTACCATATACAGAAAAACTTCTTTTCTACATTGGCCCTCATGCTCCACGTTCCTACAGTGCTAATCCTTTTTTACTGTAGAGAATAATTCTGGACCTGTTGGCCTCTGTTAGTGTAATAGTTCCATGTAACGTGGGATTTTCTAATTGGCTTCACTATGAAAAGCATTGAAGCAGGCAGAATGTGTTTGTGTGTTTACAATCATTACAAGTCATCATGGGCCCCCGTGGGTATCAGTACATCTGTGCAGAGACTATCTGACTAGCGTTTAGTCAGAAGAAAATGGATAAATATTGGCATAGTTAATAATCTACAGGTATTCCATAGGTAAATACATGCATTTCCCACGGCTTTACCCACATAATAATTACCCGCCTGGATGCTATTTCCAAGTCATGATGTGGTTAAATAACTTTGGTTGTGGGTGTAAAAACATAAAGGGTGTTAGTATATATGATACAAGCATGGACTGAGTCTGCGGGTTCCTAATATACTGGGATGATAACAAGCATCGATACAAGTGACGTCACTACAAAAACACAAAACAGGTTTCAGCGTATGGCCTACATACAATAATGCCACATTCACGGAACCAGGCAAAAGTCCTGGAATGTCCAACCCTACACATTATGTATGAGAAAATGTAATTATACAAATAATTGCCAGAAGAAACTGCAGCTCATTGCCATAATGAAACAGCATCTACTTGTGAAGGCTGTTAGAACCCTCTCATCAGAATGTCACGCCACACTGATGGCAAGGGAAGGAGCCCAAAAAAGTTCTTCCACAGCACTGCGCAGTGAACAAGACGTGAATTCTACCCACTACCCAGACAATCCATCATACAACCCGATCTACAAAGTCCATTTAATAAATATTTAACAGACAACATATTCCTACAGCCTACAGGTATCTCCAGAACAAGAGTCTCCAGAATTTTGAAATCCCCCTACACACCCTGCAAAACGCATGCAATGTAGCTGGAGAGTTGACCTGAAATCTATAGACCAACAGTTATGTGCCCCCTGAGTGTTCCCTGTTACAGATCATGTCTGACTCATATCTCACAATAATTTGGAAATGTTGAAATAAAAGATATTGGATCCACATACATTGTAAGCTTTTGTGAGCAGCTCAACCTTATTGTTTCATATGACCGTGTTAGTGTAATGTCCTATTTTGTCTGTATGTGTCCCCCATGATGTGTAAAGAGCTGCAAAATATAATGGAGCTATAGAAAGACAGACTTATTTATTATCCTAATTTTCCCCTTTGTTTACCTATAACAGTGATGGCGAACCTTTTTGAGACCGAGTGCCCAAACTACAAACAAACCCACTTATTTAAATAGAAAGTGCCAACGTGGCAATTTAAGCAGTAACATGTTACTACCTGTTTTGTCACGATTTTTAATTTTATTGGCGTCCTAAAGGACACCAATGCAGTTGAAATAAAGAGGAGAAATTCAGATTATCCTTCCAAGGTACCTTGAAGAGAAAGAATTGCGGTGCCCATAGCAGGAGTTCCAATAATAACAGAGCCTTGCCTGCACCTCCTAGCTCCTCCTGTAGTCCTGGGCAGCTAAGGATGTGTAGCTTTAAAATAGCACTGATCACAGCACATGCTGGGTGGCCAGGGACTGCAGGAGGAGGCTTTGAGTCCTGTCTGCAGGGGTGATGGCCTGGGTGCCCACAGAGATTGCTCCGAGTGCCACCTCTGGCACCTGTGCCATAGGTTCGCCACCACTGACCTATAAGATGGCTTCATAAACATGATATTCAGTATCTGTAGATGCCACAGGTAGAAAGATCATGGTTTCAACAAAATAAATATTTATCTCTGAAGCCAGCACCATTATGAATGTAGCTCTGGATTAATGGAAATTGTCCATCAAAATCAATCATAATAAACCAGGGACACTTACTCATAGATCCAGGCTCTGACTGTGGTAACCTTCTTGTATTTTCTATCCATGGCTTTTTCCTTCTCAAAACAACTAAAATAGATTCTAATTCTAAATCAATTCTAAAAGCAATTGACACCTGGGGGTGTTACCAAAGCCAAACCATGCTCTAGATTCACAGGCTCTTACACTGTGTAGAAGCACTCCCTCCTGCTCCCTCAGCACTTACCCTCTTCTTCTGCCTTCTTTCCTCACATTGGAAAGGGAAAGTGCCCCTGCACAGCATGGAGGTGCTCTGGTCATACCTCCAGAGCCCTTCTGGCTCATTAGAATAATTAAAAAAGTTAATAAACATGAGAAAAAACTTTTTTCTTTAGTTTACCTTTTGATTTAGTGCATGTTTTAGGTGGCCCTTCCTCAGATGCCAACCGCATTCATTGAATGGCCTGTATGTATTGGCAATTGAGGCCAGTGATTGGTTACATGGGACCAGTATGGAAACAATAAGGTGTTTTGGGGAGCATCAGACAGTACAACAGTCTTCGAAGCTACATAATGGAGGGGGTCTCTTAACGCCCACCAGAGCCATTATTGTTCATTATCATAATTTTAAAAGTTGATTTTAGAAGGAAGATTCCATGTATAACAGATATAAGCAGATTACCTCAGTCACAGTGCCTGGATCTATGAGTAAGGTCTATGTCCCAGGTTTATCATGATGGATTTTGATGGAAGATTTCCTATAATACTTGTATTAGGCTAGAACCAATATAATAATAGAAGCAAAGTTCATGGTCAAAATATAAAGCTGTTTTCATTTGTTTTAGGGTATGTATTCCCATTTTTCCATAATAGCCATACAAGTATATGGTGAGCCACTCTCCTAGTAGAGAAGCCACGTCATTACTAGCCCAACCCAGACAAGGTATAACAGTCTTCCAATATAGTCATAGAGGCGCTTACGATGTAGGTGCAGTTGGGGCTGAAGGCGTATGTTCCACAGGTGTAGAGGTGTGTGCTGTTCAGCTGCAGGAGGATCTTGATATAGTTCTGACAATCTCTCTGAAACAATGAAAAACAAGATTCAGGTTATTTGCTTTCTCACTGTTGAGCATCAAACCGGGTGGGGGAGGTTAGCTGGTGGAAAACTATAAGAGAGACATTTTATGAGCTTGAAAAATGAATTTTGCATTTATTCTTCTACAATTGTATTGCTGGAACATAACTTTTGACCTCTTTGGTAGTTATAGTCATATGAATAATACAGGGTCAGTCTGAGTCAGCACAAATTGCAACATTTTACCAATTGCCCAATCATGTAATAATGTCATAATGCAAATGAGAGAAGCCTGAATAACAAGATATGACACCAACTCCATGACACTAAACATTAGAGAAATCTATATTGTTCAGAGGACCACCACCCCTAGATCGTCCTACACAAGAGATGATGGCTCATAATTATGTTATACAATGATAAATACCTAATTAACTACATAATTTATTAACTTCCATCATTAATGGGAATGAACATGTAGCATATACTCGCTGCCATTGATGCCATGTGATTCATGTTTGGTTGCGCATTAGTGTCAATGTGTTGTAAAAAGGGTGACAACTAATTGGATTTCACCTAGAAATTTGTGGTCTCAGTTTGGGTGCAGCTTACTCATCCCAAAACCTCTCATGCACTTTTAGGTTCTATGACACTTTTTTTAAATGCAATTTTTGGTGCACAAATCGACATGCTTAAAGCTGGTCTACCAAGTTCTATTTCACCTTCATAAATCAGGAGACAGTTCAGAAACCAGGAGTTAAAGTTCTCCTTGCCGAAGAATGTCTCCTTCACTGTAATTGACGATGATGTATCCAGGGACACCGCAACTGGATCTCCTGAAGTCTGATGCAAGATGTCAATTACAGCAGAGGGGCATTATGAGGCAGGGAGAGCTTGACTTCAGTGTTAAACCGGATCATGACACCACGCTGGGTCATGAAAGGAACATGACCCTGTAAGGTGATAATCTGCTTGATAACATACTGGTAGTCTTTTATTGGGGCAATTTCTACTGATAGGTTCCCTTTAAGGACCTATTTAATGGATACAGGCGGTCCCCTTCTTAAGAACACTCGACTTACATATGACCCATAGTTACAAACGGACCTCTGGATATTGGTAATTTATTGTACTTTAGTCCTAGGCTACAATAAACAGCTGAAACAGTTATCACAGGTGTCTGTAATGAAGCTTTAGTGATAATCCTGATTCTTATGACAACCCAACATTTTTAAAATCCAATTGTCACAGAGACCAAAAAAGTTCTGGCTGGGATTACAATGATAAAATATACAGTTCCGACTTACATGCAAATTCAACTTAAGAACAAACCTACAGACCCTATCTTGTATGTAACCTGGGGACTGCCTGTATTAGATCAATATTTTCAGGTTGTGAAACCCCTTCTCTTTCCCCCCTACACAATGACTTTTGCACAGATCACTGAGCGTGTCTAGAAAACTCTTCCAAGGACCTTGCTGAACATATCCAGACTGTTGTGTCTAAGATTTGAGTGGCTGTATGACTGAGCCCAGAGCTGTCATGTTTATTACACTGGTTTCTCTGCATGGGGACGTGACTCCCTTCGGACACCCTACAGCTCCTGGCCCAGATATACCCACACTTTTTTGCACCCCCTTTTTGCTCATCTTTCTCCATGACGCAGCCACAGGTTGTCAGTTTTGCCATGTTTGCCACACACAAGCAGATATGTACAAACACATGACACAAACCTTTTAGCTCCTGTTTGCCAGTTATTATTAAAAAAGGAGGTCAGGTACAGTGCACATGCAAATACAGCTCTGTGCAGAGGAGACGTGTTACTAGGGTGTGCCCGTACTTTGGACAATGATTTTGTATTCTGTATCTTGATCGTCCCAGGCTGTGGGATTGTAAAACCACAGATTTCTTCCCCTTCTGCCCCAAGAACAGTAGAGTTTATGCAATTTATTAAGTAAAAGGAATACATAAAAATATATGGATTTGGACATTTACAAATAGGAGTAATATCATTCTATGTTAATGCATTATACCGGTAATCACAGGACAAGTATAGAAAAATAACAAAAAAGAAGTCAGATCAGGAATTATCTTTCTTTCTATTTAGTTAAATAATTAATCAATCAGTCTAGAAGTCAGCATTTTCTGGATAACTGGTGTACATTCAGGAAATGGCCTAGAGAGCAAAGTAACCTCTAACCTCTGGATAAAGGAGAAAACCAGAATTCTTAAATACCAAGTACAGGCAGTCCCCGGGTTACATACAAGATAGGGTCTGTAGGTTTGTTCTTAAGTTGAATTTGTATGTAAGTCGGAACTGTATATTTTATCATTGTAATCCCAGCCAGAACTTTTTTGGTCTCTGTGACAATTGCATTTTAAAAATGTTGGGTTGTCATAAGAATCAGGAATAACAATAAATCTTAATTACAGACACCTGTGATAACTGTTACAGCTGTTTATTGTAGCCTAGGACTAAAGTACAATAAATTACCAATATCCAGAGGTCCGTTTGTAACAAGGGGTCGTATGTCAGTCGAGTGTTCTTAAGTAGGGGACCGTCTGTATTATTGGTTCCACCACTGATCAGGAGAATGCATCACCAAATAGGTGTCACTACTTGAATGAAGTGGCAAGTCGAGAATGCGATATATGGAAATCTTGGGAAACACTGCTCTGAATTGATGAAAGTATCCCAGGGAACCCCTTTATATTTATCATTATACTTTAGGAGGTTGTACTAAACATTATTACTATACCCTATTCACAGGTTACCCCCACCTATCATGAGAGTGGACCCTGGGGACAGGGGTCCCATTCTTACTACTTCTTTTGTCTCCTTCTACTTTATTCAACACTATAAAAGCAGTCAGATACTGCCAAGCACAGTGCTCAGTTATCTCCAGCACTCTAATAGACAGTGAATGGGAGTGCTAAAGATAGTGCTTGTCAATTTCTGACTCGCCTATAGAAATTAATGGAGCAGGGTTTTTCAGGGGAGTCATTTTTCAATGCAGTCAGGATAATGTTTTGCATGATTACAATATAGATTGTGTCTACCAATTTTTAGAGTAGCTACAGATCAGGAATCATTTCCTGGATTCAACAGTGTAATTTCCAAACCCAAATATCCTCAAGATATATAAGGTACTTAGATAATAATCCTAAGCAGACAAAAATTGTGAACCTCTGTTATAGGGGAACCTCATGCCATTGGAGCTTAGGTATGCATGATGCCTACTGGGCGGATTATGCCTTGTTTTACAGAAAATTTATATTAAGGCTCCTTTTCAGACCTTCAACAAGACAGGAGAGACAGAAAACATCTGCTGGAAGAGATTTGCCAAACAACCTTTTGAAATGATCACCAGATGTAGATGTCCTTGATGCCAGGTTGTGTATTTGAGAGGTAGCCATAAAACAGCTCAACCAGACCCATCAACATTGCCCCTACAGCTGCAATACTTCAGCTTATGGTAACAATTAACCTATAGATGCAGCAATATGAGATTCAATGTATATTTTTTTATGTTACATAACCCCTGATTTTTACCAATAGCAAATAGCAGTCTTGGTATACATATCGCATAAAATATAACATAGTATGACATACCTGGGCATCTTTTCCCTTAAAAGTACATTCCTTCTTCTTACTGTCTTCTGCTCTCCATGTTAACTGCAGGATGAATAATAAAGCAGTGAATTATTACAGGTGACAAGTTGGCTGGACACTATTCATAGACACAGCAGAACAAGTACCTACCATTGATAAAGATGTAAAGTTTGCGCTGTTCAGTGAGAATAATGCTTCCCTGGCGCCTACATATAGGGTGCTGCCATCCTTACTGAGTAGTAGTGTGGTGTAATGGCTGACTCCATCTGCTTCGAACCTCTTAACCGTCCTCTCTGGAGAACCTACAAACAGGACGAGGAAAATGTGTATGTTAGATGCCTTATTATGTGGTAATGTATCATACCAAACAGCCCCCTCATAGATTATTTTATATACAACCCCCTCATTGTTATTTTATATAAGGCCCTATGGATTCATTAGATACAGCCCCCCTCACCACCATGGAGTCCTTATGTACGGCCTTATGTGGGCCTCCCAGCAGCTCTGGGCCCTGGCACTTGCCCAGGTATGCCCAGTGCTGGCGCTTGCCCTGCATGTAACACTATGGGGTATTTCTGTTATCAGCCATATTGCAAATTTGTGAGTATATTTGTAGACTACTTTTAAATACATACACCATAGATGCATTTTTATTTTTTTATAGTCTACACCATTGCTTCCCCTGCTTCAGTACAAGATACAAGTCATGGTGGACATTTATCCTGGTGTTGGACGGCCACACCCAGCAATGTGCATTGACTTTAAGATATAACTGGACAGTTTCAGTAATAACAGATAGTTTAGGTGTATTGACACACACAACAGATTTGCTGCAAAAGTTCAGATGGCAATCTATTTATGCAAATGCATACAGATTATGGGTGGATGGACTATTGTACAAGCACTGTCACCTTCTGTCACCCCTTCATCCTCATAAACTGTAAGCTCTTGTGAGCCGGGACCACATTCCTATTGTTACATCTGACTATATTATTACTCTGTAATGTCTTATTTTATTCTGAATATGTCTATATGCACCCCATGATCTGCAAAGTTTGCAGAATATGATGACTCCATATTTTTATACTGATTGTTATTATTAGTTCCCATTATGCTCTGCTATAATAAAAATAATATAGCGGTAGTGTGAACTAGCTCATTGTTGCTTGTACAAATTGTTAATCAAAGAAGTCAGAAAAATTTACATGGCCTTAGTGACAACTCCGAATGGAGGATATGCAAAGAAGTTTTCCTCGTCGAAGAATGGACCACTTTGTGCAAAAAATAATAATAAAGAAAAAAAATTGGAAAAAAACCCATCACGGTTAGATGAAGAAAGAGAGGTGTAGTCAGAATTGTTACTATTCTTTCCTTCACATGCGCCGCTCCAATAAATTGATCCCCAGTGGGGAGGTGTTCAGGACTGAGAAGCATAGGATAAACTGTGTCCTTTGATTAGTTTTCCAGTTCATTAATAACCATGAAGTGAACACTATTCCCCTGTGCAACTCACCAACTTCTGGCCTCCTATGGCAAGCTCCATAGCCCACACTCCATGTGCTGCAAGATACAGATCTCTGGCACAGAAACACAGTATCAATATGCTGAACAGCATGATAGCTGCTCTGCTCCAAAGCATCAGACACAAACCTTCTGGAACATTCTGCTGAGTTTATTAACTATGTGAAGGATGAGGGGTATATAGTATATAAGCAATGACACCATACACCAACACTGACCCTCAAATCGCTTCATGGAAGGGATAGAGTGGTAGGTATCAGTAGGCACTGCTATCAATGAATAAAACATTCTGCTTCTCATGTATCGACCCAGGAGACAACTAGCCTCGAGTAACCAAGAGTTGCTTACTCTGGACAATATTTGGCTCAGTCTTGAAAAATGAGGCTTGTGGCATGAAACACATATGTAAGCATTTCTATAAATGCCTAGCTACAAAATTATCATGCCATGCTGCAGATGCCAAACTCACATTGGAGCCCGCAATTTCCTACAATTCGATGGTACTTCTATAGAGTAAGGAAATCTCTCTCCAGTTACCTCTGTTGGAAGATTGTCATTAGTTCTACTGGCTTGTAGGATTACTAGTATCTCATAATCAATCAATGGAAATGTGCAAAGAATCACATGCCAATCATGCATACTATCTGTTACAACCACAGAAATAAAAGTATGTTAGATTAGTTCTCCATGGCCGCTACCCATTACTGCGTGTAGTTTGGCACGGCTACCAAGATACACTCCCATGACGTTTCCTGGTGGTGGTCCATACAGATTGCTGGACAATGATAAGCTTATTTTTTGAGGATCTCATCTAAGAAGTTGTGCTTGTCCAATACGTAGACCGCCGTCAGTCATATAATAATTTTACTGGATTATGGGGAAATGATTCCCATAGAGCTATGGGATGTAACTACAGTAGCCTGTGACATTAAACCACCTGCAGCAACTCAAATACTCTTCTCTAGAAGATGAATGTGCCAAGCTGACAAGAGTAATGAAGAGCAAAGCTCAGAAGAAATTGTTCTGTTCAATGCCCAGGCCTCCTGTGAGGCGCGATCCACAAGTGCGGCCTGACCTTTGTCATCTTTCATGCCGTGTTTCACAACATTAGACAGCATTCTGTTATTAGTGTTCATTAGCTTGTCTGAACAGCCTTGACATTTTCCAGTTGTGACTTGTCAGAGGAAATAAAGAAGTTCACGCGTTACTTGGAGCACCAAGCACTGAAGCTATGCCGTTTACTCTGATGGTGGTAGTAGTGGTGGTGGTGGAGGGCAGTTTGGTCATTGTATGGAGATATGCAGAGTGCACCTGAGCTGTACACAAAGTACCACTAAAATGTATAACTTCAGGTTATACTTCCTCTATTCCTTTTATTTTGTGAGATGTTCAAATCCTTGTTGCTTGGAAAATTGGCAGCATGTTTTTTTCTATGGTCAATATACAGTAAATGCAAAAAGCAGAATGTCTGTAAATGGCACTTTCTGCTAAATTACTTACACAAGATAATGTAATTTCCATAGATCTCATATACACTTGGGCCAAAGTCATTGGAAGACAATTAACCACTGTAGACTTGCAGAGACAACTGCTGAACAACGTCCAGTATCCCCATAGCCAGATGCTTGGCCGAGCATGCAGGTGTTCTCTGTGCTATTGTTCTAACTGCCTCTTATACATGCATTACTGGCTAATCTGAAAGTGCAAATGTGACTAGGTATAAAGTTACCAAAAGATAACTCTAGTGGTAGCCTACCTTAATGAATGCTCTATTCGTCTGTGTACTATGCAATTTTTTTTTTTTTAAGATGGCACATTAATTGCTGGTATCCTTACGTGGAAAGAATCAACATAACCTGGTTGTGCCAAAGTAGGCAGGTTCAGCAGACTTTATTGTTGGTTGCAAGGTAAGTATAGCCCAGAAAAACATGGCAGGGAACACTGGGAATGGGGAGGTGATATACCCCTAACACTATTATTAGTCACTATTAATAAATATAATTTGATAGTCCTATAGGGAAATACAGAATGGTTCACTTAAAGAACCCAACTGTAAGTAACCCAATACAAAGACAATATTTATTTACCGGACTCCACACACACATTATTGTTGCAGATGATTTATTTCTAGAAATGTACTTATTAAGTTACTGTTGGAATGGCTACAGGACATGATATCTGGGCAGCTTGTATTGTGACTTGAGCAGCTGCCATATTGTGTCAAGGTCTTCCTTCTATGCCTCAGTACTTGTAATACCGCTGTCCTGGTCCATCTGTTCTACAAGTGTTCTTCACATTTGTTCTGAACACAAATTAATTAGAAAAAGCAAACATCAGTTGTGGTTACAGTTGGAAAAGCAACACAGGAAGACTATTGTACCTCATTAATGATTCCATAATAAAAATACTCCCAGGACAAAACTGCTTTGAATTATACAGAATTATTTTAGAATTTGCTAAAAACATCTGCAATCATAAGTCCACTTAATGAAACTCTATCCAATATTGGTATAAAACGGCGCTCATAAAAACTGCCGACAGATGTATGGCCGATTGTAGACTCACTCTAGTTTTATACAATAGCAATATAAACACTTACAACCAGGGCTGTTAAGTACTACCAGATGCATCATGGAGAAGACAAAAGAACTCCCCATCAATGACTTTAATGGCTTTTAAAATCTGTTATATCTAATTTATATTTTAAAAAAAAGCCGAACAGGCCAACACAACAGATTAAAATGTAAAAAAAAAAAAATGTATAAGTTGTGTATAAATCATCCATCAAGAATAAGAAATCCGATGAGTTTAATGTATTGAATAATTTATACATTCTATGGGGGAGATTTATCAAGCTGCCTAAGAGTAAGAATGTGCTTGGTTGCCCATGGGAACCAATTACAGCTCAGCTTTCATTTTACCAGTGCTCAGGAATATTTTAAAGGGAAGCTGTAAATGGTTGCCATGGAAAACTAAGCACATTCTTACTCTTAGGCAGCTTGATAAATATTCCCCTATGTCTCTATTGATACAAAGTTGTTGTTGTTGTGGTGTTTTCTGAGAGTCAAAAATCCACAATCTGTCACCCCCACGGCCCTGGGAGCTGTCAACCTATCCAAAGTTTTCTCCCACAAAAAAAGGACATCAAAGAGCGTGAGCCACCTTACCAGACGTCCAATGTCTATGAAAGGTTCCCCAGGAGATCAGCAACTACAGGACTGAGGCCTTGTGTTATGTCACAAAAAAAAATGACAGCTATGATCTAATATCTTATTTCTTAACTGAGGAGACTGGAAAATAGGATTTGAGTCTGTGTAATGTTCATTATTTCTTGGCCGTTTTCCTAATTGTAGTTGAGTACTCAATTAACCGGGATAGTCCAATAGTTTTCACTTCTATAAATATTCAGCAAGCTTTGCTTGACAGATCCCCCATACATATCAGTCTGCGGAGTATCCTGCTCTCTGATTGTTCAGCACCATGCCGAGCCTCATTCACAGCAGTTTACTCTAGTGCCAATCTCCAATATTTACCAGCCCGCAGGGACACAGCTTTCCCTGAAAGAGATGTGTTACTCTTTGATGCTCTACAGAGTTTAACGAAATGTAATTTACAAACCGTGAAAATCCTTTCCTGTCCAGGCATCATGGGACAAAACCTGACTGCCTTACCGATTTGCTGTGCCCTTTCAAGGAACCGCTTGGAAATTCACAATATTCAGAGTGAGAGTGATGTTTCTTTTTCATTATGTTTCTGGCATCGGGACACACTACACTAATTTTAGACCAAAGACGAGAGTTTTATGGCTCCTATTATATGCATTTGGCTCCAATAATGTATATAATTCTGTCTCCATGCATACTGTAATATATAGTGATAGGGGCTAATGCACATGGGCCTCCACCTCAAAATGATTTACTGCAAGGTATAAATATAAGATCCTATTGCTTTTCAGAAATGGGAACTATAGAACAAGGGGACAAAGTACTAGTGTATGAGAGGTACCATTATTTCGGTTAGCATTAGACACATTTATTAGGGTACTGTATGTCAGTAATGACATTTTTTGGTACCGTATTATATAGTTTTCATAATCATATACGTAAACCTCTATCTATTTCTTGAAAATGTTTTCAGACTATTCCTCAAAAGCCAGAAAATAAATCTATTTTACAAATTCAAATATCCCTGGTCCCAGCTGCGTGCTGTTTTCTGAATAACCAGCTTAGCAAATAATCCAACCAAGCTATATATCCGTGCAGGCTGTCAGCCCTGGGTGTAATAATTAACTTTCACCCTGATTAACACATGCATCATTGGCTGGAAAGATTAGGATATCCACCATGAACCTATAAGAGCAAAGTTCATATGCTTTGCTCCGTGGAGCAGATAACAAAGGAAATGGCCATCCTGAAACCAGATAGTAGGGAACCTAAAATACGCTGCTATAGAATTTACTGCAAAAAATCGGAACAAGAAAAGTTTCAATACACCTTTGCTATTTATTTATGTGTAATGTAAGGTCATTTGTTTTTTAATCATGGTGTGCCCAAGAAAAAGGATGAATTTGGTTAAGTCTTTGGGCCCCCTGATACATAGATACAGTCTGAATGGCAGAGCAGAGAGTCTATTGCTCTTAACCATAACCATAATCTGTTTTAGCTTGACTTCCCACTAAACTGGTCCCCTGAACTGGTCTTGGGTAACCTGCAGCCAACCAACATTTGGGACCGATGTAACCCCCCTAAAAACATATTTACAAAAAATCATATTTTCTTGCATTCCAAACTTTTGCCAATTTACTATTGGCATCTATGAATATAAAGTTATGGCAGCCAAGTTTGTATGCCAGGTGCCCCCAGTCTCCTGACTGTACGCCAACAGGAGTCAGAGCTGAATTATGTTATATTTCAGCATGCCCAATCCTTTTTTCCCACTGGGGAGAAGATGCCGCCGTTTCCGGATCATGTATGTGAATAGGATGGCCAGGGAGGATGGTGGTCAGGTCACTTTTGCCATAATGCAAAACAAAAAAAATCAGTCTGACCAGAAAACTATTTCAAGTAAAGAAGATACAGAATGTAACTACAGATTATTTGCAATTGGTCCCGATACATGAGATTTTTCTGTTCTGTATACCAAACTGCACGGTTTAGATAACACAAAGGATTACGCTGTTATCTAAAGGGCATCACCAGAATAAGTGGAGTCAACAGTTCAGCAAATGTCCTCATCCAGTTCATGTGGTGGACAGATAATGCACATACAGGTCAAGAAAGGTCAGATGTGCACTGAGATTCAGTCCAATGTGATTCTATAGCTGTATCATTCAGCAGTATAAAGCCAACTTTTGTACTACTAGGCTATTATTTTGGCTTGTACTGTATTACACCATTTCAATTTAATTTCAAAGCTGGTACAGATCCTGAACTCTTTACAATTGTCCTGGTATCTGGCAACATTTCTGCCAACCGGTTCCTCTGTCATATAATACTACGTTACTCTGTAACCTTCAGGGCCATTATCAAGCGTGTGAATAAATCACTATATAAACCTTCTACCCACTTCTGTGCCATTCATTTACTCATGTCGCATCACATCAGCCAAGATTTCCTATGGTTTTACTGGAAACAGATTAACTCGCCATTCATTAAATACGTGAAAGGGAAATCACCAGTGCAGAAACATTACTAAAAGGGAAAATTTACATCAATGGTCAGGACAAAATGAAGAAATAAATGCATTTTGGAATTTTCTGGGAAGCACCTAGACATTTAGAATTGTCACTGGTGCGTCTACTGTACTAATTGCTTGTCTTAATGTCATAATAAATGTATTATCTTGGTATATTGAAAATAAATTACATTTTCCAGAGTATTTTATGTAGTTTTAGAAAATTATTTTAAAGGGAATTTATCATCAAAATCAATCATGGATAAACTAGGGACACTTACTCGCAGAACCAGGCACAGTGACTGTGATAATCTTCTTATATATACATGGCATCTTTTCTTCTAAAATCAACTTTTAAAATTATGCTAATGTACCAGAAGGGCTCTGGAGGATGTTGCCCTCCATGTCAATGGCCCTCCATGTCTCCTACCCCCTGCTCCCTTATGGCCCTCTACCCTCTGTAATCTCCCACAATGGGAGGGGGAGACTTGCTCCTGCACAGTGAAGCTACAGAATAAGATTCTGGCTTATTAGCATAATTGTAAACATTTATTTTAGAAGGAAGGAGGCCATGGATAACAAATATAAGAAGATTACCACAGTCACAGTGCCTGGATCTATGAGTAAGTTCCCCTGGTTTATCATGCTTGATTTTTCTGGTAGATTTCCTTTAAACAAAATGCCTCAGATATCCCTGAAATGAATGGTGTTTAAAAGGTTTTCAAATAAATTCTTGTTCCAAACAAAAAAATGCCCCATCCCAAAACACCTCATCATTTCCATACTGGTCCCAGGCAGCCAATCACTAGCCTGAATTGCGAATGTGTGCAGGCCACTCAATGGATTCGGTGTAGTAGGCATGTCCCACTGACTGAGGGGGCTGGTTAAAAAACCCAAACATTTACCTATCTCTAAACAGGGGCACCTAAGCCGCACTGCATTCAGCTTCCAGCTGGCCGAGTTACCTGCCACGCAGGCCGGGAAGTTGAGGCATGGGGTATGGACCGGAGAGATGGCGGCGCGGGATTTAGGAGGGACCGCGAAGGTAAGTAAAATTTTTTTTTAACCAGCCCCCTCCTGGCCACCAATAGGTTTTTTATGCTGTCGGACAAACCCTTCAATAGGTATTGATATTTGCTTATGCAGAACACATGAACATTATACTTGACTGTAAAGTAATAACATATACTTAAAAGTTGGTGCATGTTTTTGTGTATTGGGTGCTCCTACTTCCCTAAAGCCACAAGTGTTTGTTTTGTTTTTGTATGTACTTTGGGTACAGGGAGGAGACCAAAACTTTTGGTGATTTAATCAAGGGAAAAATGAGGCCATATGTTAATCTGCAATACAGATGTTATACTGTTATACAAACTAGATATGAGACATCACCAAGTAGGAAAGACAAAAGAAATAATAATGAAAAAAGAAAAAGAGGGTCTTAAGACCTTTAACACAGATGATAAGTTTGGGAAGTTTTCCTGTGGCTCTTCTTAATCCAAAACCACATGAGCCATAACCAATGCAGGGTAGTATGCTGAATCTGATCAGTCGCAGTCTGCATGGACAACACTTTCAATCTGATAGATTTCACTTTGGAACATTATCCACAAGCAAGTTTTTACTCCAACAAACTAGCTACGTCCAGATTTACCAGACTGAAACTAGAACTGCTGATGAATAGATGTGCCGGGGAAGATATATCATAAGTCTCTTAGAGCAGAACTGTTCTAGTTGCCCACCGCAACCAATTAGAGCTCAGCTTTCATTTTCCCACAGCTGTTTATGAAATTAAAACTGAGCTCTGATTGGTTTCCATGGGGAACTAGAATAGTTTTACCTCAGAAACCTGATGATAAATCTCCCCCGCTGAGTTCAGTTTGGCAGTTCTAGGTTTGGTCTTGTAAATCCTTTATGAAGAAACAAACTTGCTTGTTGGCAACAGACCTTATCCTGCCTGACCCAACCTCTGGCTCCTGGATGCTGTTGACTGACCTCCCCCATGCCATGTAAAGTAGGTGTCCAAATAATGGGGATTATTACATCAGTGAGAATCATTGATAGCATATAGATATGGAAAAAGACTTGTCTGAAAAACCCTTAACAAACAATATACATACTGTATATATATATGAATTGGATGTGAGCGTTATGGAGAGAATTTTGCATATTAGTTCTCTTGTTAGCCTGTATATTTCCTATTTATAGCAGCCACACAAATCCTCCTTTTTAACTTGCAAAAGGTCTTAAGATCAAAGCTTTTTTTGGCTTCAAAGTATAAAAGATGTGCCAAAAACATATATCAAGGGAATTCCAAGCTGGGCTGTACATACATGTTACATATTCAATGAAATTAGGTCCAGGCCTAAAGGAAGCTACATTTATAAGAAATACAGTATATTAAAATGTCAATGCAAATGTATTTTACCTGTGATAACTCATTGAGAGGCCAGGACAGAATCTTGTGATCGTTACTGCAGCAGGTCAATCTCCAAATTATGCAACCTATGACTGTCGACCTACAGCTATGGCACCAGTTGTCGCTCTCATCCCTTATATTGCACATCATCTGGAGAATTTAGTCTTGGAAGAGAATAAATTCAAACTCTGAAAATATGGAGCAATTTTACATTCTCAGAATTTTTGGACAGTGTGTACATCACGTACAGATGATCCAGACGCAGGTCACATGGATCATTTTGTAGGATTTCATTTGTGGGAAATGGGACATTTCTGTCCCAAAACAAAAAGAACTTTCCATGGATGTAAATAAGTTCATGTGAAGAATTCCCAAGTGTTTCTGCAATTCAATGAGCAAATTACAGAGCGTTTTATTACTTCGAAGCAAAGCTTTTTTGAGTGGCTGGAAAAAGCATTAAAATGCCTGTGTGACACCCTTTATAAGTTATATACTGTGCTCTAAGGTCCTACATACTTCAATCACACAAATAAATCTGCCTCAGACATGCAAAGCAAAAGGGCACCAGGCCTGGAAAGCCACAGAAGCTATATGTAGTCTATAGTCTTACAAATTCATTAAATCTTCTGCACACGTTTTTTATCTGAATTTCTTAGTCATATTATTAGTCAGACATATGGGGACAAACATTTTTATGATAACTGTATGTTCCAGCTATTGAACCCCCGTGGATCAGACACTTATATCTTTCTTTAAATGGAGTTTTCTTTAGCTTGTTTAGCTCTGTTTAGCTTTTGTATAGCATAAGTGGTGACATTTCTGGGGAAAAACAACCCCTCCACCCACCTTTCTATTTCACAACTGTCATGAGTGACTATTATAAAGCACCGGTGTAGATAATACATATACATCTTTATAGCACACCGCCCTTCCCAGCTGACTCTGATCAGCTCCTACATCTCTTCTAGCCTTACATTGTAGGTTATTATACAGTCAGGGAAATGATTGTTCAGCCAAAAAAACATGTTAGAACTTGGTCTACCCCTCCCAGGTAAAACCGATCAACACAAGATCCTGGCTCCGTGAACAACAAAACCACTTGTCAACAGCTCAATGGACAACCTGCCAAGCTGGGATGAAAGGGTTAACAGCTATGGAGCCTCATAAACAAATAAAACACTTACAATAGGTGTGTACACTAAAGTTATCTGGACTTCCTCAGGCAATGGCCACAGTTCCTCTAGGGTTCATTCGCTTATAGCCACCCTTTTACATCACCAATAGTCTCTTAACTATATGTTCATTCTACAACACTACTTAAAAGGGTGTGGAGGAAGCCCCCTGATGTTCCCATATCTCTTTACCATGAATCTTTAGGGATCTACAGAAAGCCTGGTTCTAAAGGGAACTAATCTGATGTGACAATATATAAGAGAAGTGCCATTCATGATATTTTCTGAAAAATGTATGTATGTCTGCAAAGTGTCTAACAACTATGTAGTTGTAAAGTTGCTCAAAAGTAGCAGTTTAGGTGCAACTGGTTCCAATATATTTTCTATGGCAGATGGGGTTTGGAGTGGATTTGCGCCCAAATTTGTGAATTTTTAAAATCATAAATCTGACTTGTGCATCTGGATTGCCTTAATAAATCTGGCATTAGTAGGAAGAAGTGGGGTAGGTAGATGCATATATGCCAAACCATTGATCCATTCACCCCAGTGTGAGAGTTCAATAGCTGCAAACAAGCATATCTATAGCTATTCAAAGTGAACTCCAGGGAACTCCCTCACTCGCATTGTTCCATATGACTGTTTGTACTCTGTAATGTATTATTATATCTGTATATGTCCCCTATGATTTGTAAAGCACTATGGAATTTAATGGCGCTATATAAATAAAGATCATTATTATTATTAACTCAGTTTCCATTCTAAGGACTTAAATAATGAATTGACCAAATTCACAGAAAATCCAAAAGTTAATGCTAGGGTAGCAAAATCATAGGGTCATTGGCTACCAGGGAGCAGTCCAGTCATTGTGTGTGACTAGCATGGGGCTGCTAGGTTTGTGTGCAGTAACAGCAACAAAGCAGTAAAGATCCAGATTTATTAACTAGATGTATGGAATAAGCATTGTAAAATATCAATGACCTTGGTGATTCTATATATACATTTATAGAGGACAATTAGGTGATAGTGCCACTTTAATAAGACATATATCATACAATTTTATTGTATGTACGTAGGAGATGTCTGCCATGGCAAAAACTGTGTGGGGCATTTATCAATTTTGGTGCACGGTCCGTGTTTTGGTGCACGAAATTGTGCTAAAATTTACACTTTAAATTGTGGCGCAAGGGGTTAATGAACTAATGACCGAAAAGGTTTACAACATTCATGATGGTGAAATAGAACTGCATGGACCAGTTTTTTGAGCTCTAAATGTGCAGCAAAAACAGTGTCAGGAAACTAGAAGTGCAGGAAAAGTGTTTTCAAAGCTGTGGCCAAATTGTGCACCCAAAAACAGAAAAGGCATGAGTGTCGGAAAAGGACAACTATTGTGGCACCGACACTTCAAAAATAAGGTGGAAAAATGTGCAAAAAAAAAAACCTGCCAGTTTTCTGGTGGAAAATCAATAATAAATGCCTCCCCCCCCCCCAGTGTTTTGTTTGGTGGAAGCAGCAGAAATGACGTCCCATTATGTGAATATTTGAACCTTCAGAATAAGGACCCTGGGAGAGGTCATCTAGTGAATGTTAGTCTGGATTTGTCCACCCACATACCAGGAAGACCTATCCGTTTGAATGCCCAGAGCTTGGTCACTCAGAACAACAAAGTCTTTAATGTGGTTTGAAGAAGAAGGAATAGTTCCTTAAATAAGCATTAAACCACCACATCAACCTTCTCCCATGACATCATTTAAAAACTTCTTTCCCTTGAGGCATAGGATTTTCTTTTAGCATCCTATGCCCTGGTTTCTACCAAAAATCCTTCTACAATTATGCAAATGAGCCTAAGGGGCTCCATAAGTGTTAATGGAGCCTGGATCCCCAGGCTCATCTACATGATTTTAAAGCCCTTTTTTCTAAATCAAGAGCATAAAGAAGAGCAAATGCTGACAGAGGGGGCACACACCAGTATGTCCGTGTGCTTGGTTTACAATCCTTAATCCTGGTGGTAGATGTCCATTAAACATGGAACATGGATTTGCAATACCCACATTCATTTTAAGATAAATGCAATGTTGGAGGCAATATGGCAATCTTTGACACCTGTTGTGGTTCAAGGCGCCTTGTAATCCTAGTCTTACATTTCCAAGCAATCTGTGCTACATAACTATTGTGTGGCAGAACTGTGCAAAATCAATCAAAATCATCCTACTTCCATGTCTATGTGTGAATAAGCTGCGTAGCAAGTATTACAGCTTACTGCTAGTTCCAATATTATCTCTGGTGTGAATAGAGAAATCCTGATCTTATACTGTACTGCTAATAGACACCTGACTAAATGTAGCAGGTAGAATTTCTCTGCTGTTATAATAAATTCTGTTCATCAATTTCTTGTTTACGGTATATCTGTCTCTGGGAAAGCACAGTACCAACTATTAGGATTGTCAGTGCTGCTCCTCTCACACTACGTTCCCAGATTCCACAAGTACATACTTAGAACAGAACAAATGTTCCTGGAATTTTAGGAAAGCTGGGAAACATCCACTACTGGAGCAGTAGAAGAGGACATATTGGTTTAATAGATTTTCTTGTGTAATATTCTATGTTATACTCAATCACTCTATTAACTTCTATATAAAGTCAAAGCAATAACAGTGTACAATGTGGTTCCAAAAGACATCAACCCGTGCAGTAGGTCTTGATAAACACACTACTAAAATCAATCTAAAAATACCAAAGATTAAAGCGCTCAATTTTAATTACAATATAATAAAAAAGTCTTTCCCCGCCATATACACAGATACATGTCTCTGTCCTCAGAAAGATGTTTCCCACCGCTGAGTGCATCAAAGTTACATTTGTGGTCACTATTGATCTTGATCTTTTTATTTGGAAACATTAGGGCCTGTTAACCTTACCAAGATGTCAACCCAAACATCCTGACCGTGAACAGGATGAAAACTCTAAAGAAATAAACTCCATTACTGCAATTCCCACAAAAACTTCAGGGAAATAGACGGCTGAAGCCAAGATACACAAGATCTGCAAATATATTCGTAATGTCTTAAAAGTTAAAGGACTAAGCTATTAGCAGCATTTTACACACACATATATAGTACAGCCAGTCTCCGACTTACACTTGACTTACAGGCAAACCCTAGTTACAGACGGACCTCTCTGCCCCCTGTAAAGCTCTCTGGATAATTTACGTTAGTCCCAGGCTGCAATAAACAGGTGTAAGTTGTCTATAATGAAGCTTTATTGATAATCCTTGTTCCCAGGACCGCAAAAAAAATTTGAAAATCATGGACAAAAAAATAAGATTTTGTCTGGAGCTATAATTATATAAACATACCTGTTCTGACATGCATACAAATTCAACTTACAGGACACCTACCACCAGGGTAAAGGATTGTAAACCAAGTACACTGACATACTGGTGTGTGCCCCCTCTGGTAGGATCTGCTCTTCTTTTATCTTCTTATTCCATGGGTTTTAAAAAAAGGCATTTGAATTATGCAAATGAGGGGCTCCAGGTTCCATTAACACCTATAGTGGCGGAGCAACTCCGGCGCATCTGCATAATTTAAATTCCTTTTTTTTAAAACCCATGGAATAAGTAGATAAAAGAAGAGCAGATCCTGTATATGGAATTAAGTATTAAATCAGCAAAAGTATAGTATTTTTTGTCTTAAACTGACCCGCATTTACAAGTTGTATCCAGAGCAGCATTCATAATTCTGTTGGTTGCAACTAATTTTGCAACCAGCCCTAAAAAGACCCTGAATACAGATCAGCAGCAAAAGCAACTTGAGACACCTTGCTTCCATTTCAGCGCAAATGAAATACAATCCCCTACATCTGACAACTAGCAGGTGTAAACAGTATTGGGGTCACTATTAGGTGGGAAAAATGCAAAAATGTCAGGTCACATGGTTAAACATTTCCATCTAACTATGTTAAATAAGTTACATCTATTTATTCATGTCAAGACTTTATTTTATTACAGGGGAAAACTTAGGGATTTATTGAAGTTTCCCTTTAAACCCCTGTCAGACAATGCCTTTAAGGGTTGCAGGCCGGTAATATAAATGTTGGTTTTCGTGGCATGAATATCTTAGTTTCTGGCTGGCTTCCAGCACTAGAAGTTAATTAGAAGTTAGAAAGAGATGGGGATTCAGTGACTGCCTGCGCCAGGGATAGTACAAGTGTCTGTCTATTAAATATAACTAAATCAAAGTGAATTTTATAACATTTACAAATAACTCCAGGAAAAACGGAATGGATAGAAGTACAGTACAGAGATATTTTCCATGACTGTCTAAGCTCATGGACACATTCAGCCAAGAGATTTCACTATGTAATGTAAGGCAAGCGCTTCATAAAAAATGACTTTATAACTGGGAAAGTTGCCATGTGGCTAGAGAGCGGCAGTCACAACAGCAGGTGGAGGGCTCTCTAGGAAGTGCAGATTACTGCGCAGATCTTGCAATGTGCATGGATTGTCTAACCATATAGAATTTCAATAATAGCCAGTCATCGCTGAGGTAACATGATTATGAGGTCTACTGTAACACAAGAGCTCAGTTTTCAGCGGAGGACACAAGCCATTTAGTATTTGGAGGCAGCTTTGTTATGACTGTGCTGAGTCATAATGATATCTGGAGAGCAGGGGTCATATGATAGGCCAGCACTCATTTAATAGTAGATAGACTTCACATCACTTTAATATTAAATATTAATAGACTTAAAAAAATACCATTCTTGTCTATCTAGTTCTAGGGATCAATTTGCAGATTGGCAATAACAGGGAAGCCACACAACACACAGCTTAAAGGTGTTTTCATAAATATAGAAAACACACTTACCGAGCTCTGCCTCCTGATTCTCAAATTGCTTCAAATTTTTGTGCCCTTACCCAACCAGAGGTTACATAGGGGACACGTAATAAGTATCCTCTTTGGACACAGGAAGTTACTTACGTTTTCTAAGGGACTTCACTTTCTGGACTGTCCTCTGGTCCAAGTAGACCCACATGGAACTTCTGGTCAGGTGCAGGCTTAAAAACTGGAAGTAACAGATACTGGGAGCTGGAGCAAGGTAAGAACGTGTACTTTGTTTTCCTGACCTGGCCCCTAGAGGCAATTTTTCTGAATTAGGCTAAGTGCACATGACCATGTGCTGCCCACTGGGGGGAAGTTTGCGGCCCATTGGAGATGGGAGGAGGGAATGCTTCTCGACCCTCAGATCCTCCTAGTAGACAGGTGGCTGTGCCACAACTTGGGACAGCAATAGGACCTGCTATAATAATTCAGTACAAGTTGATGGCTGCTCCCCTGCAGGAGGCCTTAATGTTATATCAAGGAGAAAATGTTCAGGAACATGTTAGGAGAGGTAACAAGTCCACTGCCCACTTCACTACACACTGAAAACCTCATGTTCTACATTATTACTGCAACATCTGTTCATCAGTCATATTATATTATCCGAATAATCTCTGTGTCCATGACTAATGTTAGGGACAAGATCAAAGTTCAAATAAACCACATGTAAATGGATGATCTGCAGGGCATCTGGATTTTCTATCCAAAATCTGAAATGTCTAACACTTCAATGCCTTGTATTGAGCTTAAAGGACATCTACTACCAGAATAAAGAATTGTAAACCAGACAAGCCTTTTTTTAATAAAAACAAGGGCATAATAAGCTAAAAGAAGACAGACACACCACATGTAAGTGTGCTTGTTTTACAATCCTTGATCCTAGTTTTTCTTTAAAGGAAGAACATATCCTTAATTGCTGTGAGCATTGCTTTGCCACTCTGCATTATGCGTGGCATGTGGCCGGTTTAGTGGTAGTTGGACCACAGAGCAAACAAATAAGCCGGAACTTAAAAGTTCTCATTTACTCCTCCAACCTCTGTTTGTGTGGAGATGCTCAGCAATTCTTGGCTTATCCACTTTGCTGTCAACAAACAGAGCCGGATAGGAAGAGCAGTGCACATTTGGGAAAACAGAAAACATAAGACTTATTGTGCCAAGCATGTGCGAGAGAAGAATATGAAAAAATTACGTGTGAGGTCTTGTTTTACTGATACAAAACCACTACAAATCCTGCATTTCAAGTGAGTAAAACCCTCAGTCCTCAGCACTCTGCTTCTCCATTGTGTACCTATGTGTATAAGGAAAGGCAACTATGTATGTACATGTATGTTTGTACAGGGGAGTGGTGGATAGATATTCCCAATAACCTCTTCTTCCTACTAAGCGGAAAAAGAACAGTTCTGCTTTATGCCAAAACTGGATCATTAAAAATAACAATGTAACAAAATCTAAACAAAAAAATGAAAAGTACTAAATAAACTCAATTACAAAAATGATACTCATCCAAAGCAGTTCTCCAGCCCCAACCCTCCGATTTTGCTGTAATTTATGTTTGCAGTTATATAATAATTATTGTGTTTCTAGTTTTTTCTGTAATAAAGAATACAGCTTTTGCTGTAATAGAAATAATCTGGACAGGCGCTGTCCTCTGGTGAGCCTTACACACAGCAGCCAGTCCAAACAATGAGAATGGTAAGCGGGAGGGGAGCTAAACGTCAATATGAATCTGTGATGTCTTCAGACTTAGCCTACCTGCATGAAATTCTGCATTCTTGGGTCTCATACAGCAGATGTGAGGTCAGTTGTTTGCTCTACATGTGTCTTTGGTGACTGTGGTCTGCTCACTCTCCAATGACATTAGAACATTTGAGGCTATGGTAGTTGAAACCATTTGGGAACTATGGCTGTGTGTATGAGCCCATTGAAATGCATGGGACCATTTCAATAGATAGAACACGGTCCAAAGCAATGTCCTGTGTGTTATAACTGAGCTGTGCCACAATTCTGATGCAACATTATTAAGCAAAGTGCACCAAGAAAAAAAAGGCGCACCTGTGTGACATCCTAAAATAGCCAAATTTACTGAGTTCATGCATGACTATCAGATTATTTGGCAAAAAAAATTCACATTAGTGAGGCAAACTGCACTAAAGCGGATTGCACCAGTTTTTATGTATTTGGGCCATATTTAAAGGGAACCTGTCACCAGGGACCTCAATTTCACTACAGACGGGTTGCAGAAGCTTATTACACCTACAGTGCTAATCTGCCTCTCTGCCTTTTATAAGCATTTGCATTACAATATAATTGTGTGTTATAACTTACTCTTGCATCCTGACAAATTCCTGGGCTAGTCCCAGGGGCTGGACTTTGGTTTGGATGCATTTCAAAAAACAACATGTGACTTGTCTGTGTTACTCACTCCAGAGCTTAGCCCCCCACCTTTGTGCTCCTGTACAGCTCGTCCCTCCTGCTCCTTCTCAGGGGTCACAGCCTGGTCAGCCTGACATCAGTGGGAGAGGGACATGCTCTACAGGAGCACAAAGATGGAGGCCGCCTGCAGCTCAGAGAAGTCATATGTTGTTTTTTTAAATGAATCCAAATCAAAGTCCAGCCCCTGTGACTACCCCAGGATTTTGTCAGGGTGCAAGGTAAGTTGTAACACACAATTATACTGTAATGCAAATGTTTAGAAAAGGCTGAGAGGCATCTTTGTACTGCAGGTGTCATGGGCTTTTGCAATCTCTCTTTAGTGAAAATGAGGTCCCTGGTGACAGGTTCCCTTTAAATTGTATAAATTCTACACTAATACATTGTAGCAAACCCCCAGGTATAAAAGGTCTCTGTGGGATATTCATCAAGGCTTGGAATTCCACTGCCAATCTTGATCTTCCAAAGCACCAGGTTGAAGATGAACCCTAATAACTTACAAGTTACATCTCTAAATGTATAGAATGAATCTCCTCTGGCATAAGCTCAAATCTATGTTTAGCTATGATTCACACCAGTTTTTGCCTTTAGAATTCCCACTTGTAAAATAAAACAGTTAAAGATAATGTATCCGCATTACTATAGGTATAATATGATATATATATATATATATATATACTTTGTAACCTCTTTCATGAATTAGGGTATATATCGCCAAAAGGGCCACACAGCCACCTATAGGCTCCAGTAACAGCTTGTTACATAGTTTTAACAGATTCCATTAATCTTTGGCCTTGAGGGGTGTAACAGAATAATAACTAATATATCGGATTTCAACACTTCTCATAAGATCACATTTCCAAAGCCAAAGAATATTATTATTCTCTGTAAGTATCTAGTCAACTTCAAGGACCGAGGGAAGGATCGCTAGGAGAAACAAGCTGACAACTACATGATTCTTAATGGCAGCTCTACCATGTAAAAACTTGATATTTTGACGCTTCAAGTAACGTCAGGAAGATCCTGTCATTTCATATATTTTATAGTGTCATCCTAGATAACAGGGCCATTCATTATAAGCAGATTCTGAAACAAAAATGTCTATATAGATGGGTTTCAAATTATGGGGTATTTAGTTTATGGCTTCTCATGGTATCCCAACAGTATTAGAGGGCTGGGGGCTCACTGTATGTTACTGTTAGCCATGGCCTCTCTATACACAACAGAATTCTACCTTAGGGCACAACAAGAGCAGGCAAAGTCCCTGTATTAATGTTACTTACATCCTATTATCACTAGTGATTTACTTCACTCTAAAAAAGTAATTGGTAGTGCACATGCAGGAATTGCAACTCCCCCCTCTTACACCACCTGGGTGGGGAGAGGTACATGGCAGGGACACCCCACAGTTTTCTACTGAAAAGTCTCCTATAGGAACAGTCATTTTGTGACGTATACATATTCCAAAAAAATAAAACAAATGTTGAAGCTTCCATTGGATTAGGCCACATTTGTTTCTATAAAGATCTGTATGAACCTGTGAAAAGAAGACTTCTACTGTATATAACATCTTTACTATACACCTATGTTCAGTATACACCTCATAATATACAGATACCTATATATAGTCCCTTCAAAACTTGGCATTTAGATGTCCAGTATATCGGCCAAACACAAGTAATTGTCTAATATAATGTAGTAACTGGAGCAGGAGGCTTCTCTGTAAGAATTCATGCAATTACCTACAAAAAAAGGAAACCAACCAACCATCCACTGGCTTCAAACATGGGGAAACATGAAAGAACAACACCCAATTCTAGGACTGTATTCTTGGAAAACATTTGTTTTACCTTAAACTGAACAAGAAATAATCTGATCAACCTTTCAGCAAATACAGACAGGCAGTGAAGATTAGCTGCAACCTGCACCTGGAATTCCCAAGATATTCTATCATGAGTTGACATTCTAGGAACCATCCCTCCTGCATATTTAGCTTCACACTATTCATACAGGTAAACCAACAACAATATTACAGATTGGGGGATGTGGCAGGTCATGAGTGTTACAGATTGATCATCAACCAACTATCAAGTTCTATTATCATCATCATCTTTCGGTGATCATGTTCCAACTTTTACTGCCACAAAAACCTCATGGAAGGCTCTGGACTTACTGGGCTGACATAAAAACTGTCACTTACCCAAAATTAATAATCCAAATTTAAAGCAAACCAAGAATGGCATTTGTAAGTGGTGACAAGTTCCAATAGCATATGCTATGCAGATTTTAAAAATCCCCTTGTCAGCATTCTGAATCATTTCAGTACTTTATAAAACTTTATGTCTTGGGGGCGCCTGTGTGTCTGTGTCTCAGTCTCCTCATGTGTTCTTCCTGTCCTCCACATCATTCCCCTCCCTGCTTAATGCACATGACAGGAAGTGGGGAGGGGTGAGGAAGCTGAATGAGTGTGGAGGAGAGGAGACAGACACAGGCACACACAGGCTGCAGCTGCCCCCTCTTCCAGGGACTCACCACACGCTGCTCACAGGGAGGCAGGTAACGTGAAATAAAGTTTTTTAAAGGAAAAGGTAAAGTTTAAGCAACACAATTTCCCTGCGGTCTGTATCATGCCCTGCTCCTATTGCCTACAAATATATATTTTTCACAATTTTGTTTTTTTTTTTCTTATAGATTGTTAACCAGCCATCACACTACATTGCCTTTTTATAGGATACCCTCAGCCCTAGAACTTGTTATACATTTCAAAGTGAAAAGTCACCACAGGAAACATAGTTCTTAGATCAAGGGTGATAGATTTATGACTACAGGGCAAGGATCTGGATAGTTTCAGCAGATGATTCACACATAAATTTCATGGTGATTTGATTTGGTCATATTAACACTTTTCTAGTAAATGCCCAGTTGGTCACAGGTCACATGTGTCATCTGTGATCAAGTATCTGGTGAACTCTGACCTGCCCATGTGTACATGACCAATCCCAATTTTTTTTGCATAATGATGAATGACAGCATTTTGGATAGTAAACTGTTATATCTGCCTGGGTTGGCATAAAAAGCTTAATAAAAAAAGATATTCAGCTTAAATGAAAAGAAAAAAAATCTGAACTCCTTTTTATGGTAATTGCTTTAGATTGATTTGGAGCTGCTCTCTGATCATTATTAGAAGCAGATTTTGGCCGCACCCTTAGACATCAAAGCATGAACTGCAAAACAGGTTAACTACAAGTACAGGCATGAGGTTCATCTCAATGGACACGTGGTCTTTCATGTAGAAAAACAGACCAACACATAAAGGCCTTTTCCAAATTCAAGCAACAAATGGTCTGTATGTACAGCTGCCAGCTTTATACTGGCATGAATTGTGATATCAAATCTCTATTTGGCATGGGTATCACTTGAGGTGGAGACGATTTTGCTAAGTACAAAGATTCAGTTTACCGATTATTGCTTATACACAACTTATATGTGCAGCAAGTGATAACATAGGTTATAACATAGCTTGGGGAGCCATTAGTAAACGTAAACTTGTACATAGAAGAGGTTTTCTAGTTGGATTATTGTCTATGACAACATCAAATGGATCTTCACTTCTGCCTCCATTGTTGGTGTCAATTTACCAGAGTCAGCTGGAATCAACTGAATGCTGAGGTAGCGGAGTGTCAGACCCCCACTTGTCTGAAATTGATGATTTATCCTATAGATAGCTCATCAATATGTCTAAGGTGGAAACCCCTTTAGTAAACAAATGAAGGTTTACCAGTGTGTCTTTATAGTTAAAGGAGTTGTAACAAGTTATATTCTCCTAGCTTCCAAATAGGGTATAACATTCTGACTGGTGTGGATTGGACTGCTGGGACCCCAACAACCACAAGAATGGGGATTCAGATTGATTGATCACTAATTGATAGAGTGGCTAGTCAAGCATGGTGCTTTATTCATCATCTATGGAAGTCTATAGAAGTCCTGTACTCTTATATTATTGGTGGGAGCAGCAGGATTGCTGAGCAAGCTCGACCTATCATTCCATCCATTTGTGGGAACCATCCCCGTTCTCGTGATCAGTGGGGATCCCAGAAGTTGTCTTCCCACTGATTTGATTGTTATCTCCAACTCTATGAATAGGAGATAACATACAATCAAATTTAAGTACGGTATGAAGTTTAGGACATGGTTAACATGACATTATATACTAATACAAAGTCTAATGTTCCCAAAGCTCTGAAAAATATTCCAAATATTCTCTAAATATTATTTAGAGAAGTAGAGTTCATGCTTCTCCTCTGTTTCATTATGAGCAGTGAGCATTACAATGACTTCTGCCATATATAATCACCATGGAAAATACAAATCACTACAAATCAAAAAATAATTGGGTAACATTTACAAAAGTTCTGAAAATATATTGCTGTCTATGCTGTGCTTCAGACATTCTGCTACTTAGCACAGCACTCTTGAGACCAATCAGTATTTATGAGTCCTATATATTCAGTGTTATCAGTGATTTAGCTCCCAGGTTCCCCAGGCAATGTTTAGATAGGCTCTTTTACTTCTGTTTTTCTGTTGGATCGTAAAAATAAAAATTATAGCGGTGCCATCCACTGGTGATGGATACATATGGCGGCAATTATAGTCAATGGGACCTGTGATGTGAACATAGCCTTATCCTGTATGTCTAGTCTCAGGTGTTTAGGTATAAAACTGATAACTTAGTGAGCACCAAAAAATAAATATCTTATTAAGGAAATAAACATTGTTAAATGATCTACAACTACTCTGTGAGACTCAAGGGTGAAACTGACGATCCAAAGCTCATTAATACCATACGTTTCCTGTATACAACGTCACTGTACAGCGTCAGCAGTTGAAGAGGTGATTCATTACTTTGTTTTGTGCTCTAGGGATAGTGGGGACTTTTACTCATAGACTAAAGTAATTTCCATTCAAATTCCAATTTTCTACAAATTGAAGGGCCTGTATGAAAACCGAAGCCCACTCAGTATAGCCATATCGGAAAAAAGCTAATATTATATAATATTTACCACTATTTCCGTTGAATTCTGTTGTTTCCACCCACACAGGCTTTACCTAGTAATATCCTGCAGGCAATATTAGTTGCATGACTGCAATCTTTCCGCCTAAAGAATAGTTTGAAAATGTTTATGCTATTTTCACATGGAGCTATAGGAGACAGCTCTGGGTATGTACATACAATATACCAGTTTGGGGTCCTGTATACAATACACAGGACTGCAGCTGCTGCTATACCTTATATTGTGTTATTAACAACATCCATGCATCAGCGTAAAGTGTCCATCACCCTGGTGCGGCTTTTGTGGTTACAGGGTGATCTATTAAAAAGTTCTTTGAGCAGTTGCCAAACTAATCCTTGACTTGTCAGATTGAGTAAAGTTGTACAAGGGTTAATGTGTCAGCTACATCAGCAGGGGGCAGTGAGATCTGGCTCCTCTTATCATCCCTTACAACAACATGACAAAGGTCACCAGACCAGAGGCAATCTCCCTCCATTACTGTAAACATGTGCCTAAACCATGCAGTATGGAAGGGGCTCCTCAAAGTCACTGATGTGTAACTTTACCAGATCCGGTTTACACCGTGCTCAGGTCACCCCAGGGTGAGGAAACCTCATTACAATATTCATTTATATTATAAATGACTTCAATCCTTGAGTTGTCTCGTATAAAAGTATTCAAATTCTGAAACCATATAGTCTGGAACAGCAGAATAATATAGCTATTGTTCTGTCTCCTAAATGGGCTGTCACCAAACTTTCCTTAAGTCCTGAACAGAAAATATATCTAGTTCTGCCATAATTCTCCCTTATATTAGCAAATGTGGTCACACAGAAATCCGGTGGGGTCATCGCCCAAGCACCATCACCTTATTCGCTATCATTAAAGAAGATGTAGTGCATTGAGATATTATCTTGTACTACTATATTTTGTCACATCGCTCTAGAACAACAAGTTATACATTCATGACCTAAAGAAAGCTGGGTCAGCACCCTGTGTTAGTGGTCATACGTGACATATTGGTTGTAATATCTGTGGCGGATGATGAATTATTTACTAATCTGAATACAAATGTAATTGTTAGTTTCAGCTTGTTCTAGTGCCAGATACAATACTAATTGTATAAGGGATTGGTATTAGTCCTATAGGTTAAACAGACTGTTATGCCTATGGGCAGATTCCTTGTGTGATAAGATTATTACCCTGTACATTTGTGTGGCTACCTCCATGAGACTCCGCTTTGCAAGTAGTTTACAAACGAATGATAACTAATGAAACAAAGTGTTCCTTATAAAACAAATAGTGAACAAACAAGGCAGTAGTAAAAGATGAGGCGTGACAACAAGTTGTAGAGAACACCCTTGGAGATAGTAACACCCTACATAACCAGGATCCTGTGGCCAGGGGGTTAGCCCCTTACACTTACCATATTGCAAGGTAAGTCTCGGAATGGCTTCATCCTCAGCTTGTCCGACCAGGAAAGTGGCTAGTGTTTGTCCCAAGAAAAAGAGCCATGTCCAGGTCCCCATAGCCAAGCCTGGCAGCACTCAGGGCTTTCCTTATTTCCTTATATAATAATCCAGATGTTGTCTCTTTCTTTCCACACTTCTCCTCTTAGATCTTTGTAATCCAAAGCAGAGCGGATCTGGAGCAGGGTTTGGTGTGCTGGATATTTACTCAGTAAATGAAGGTTACAAAAGTTTGCTGAGAGCTGAGTCTGTGATCCCGCCCAGCAGAGCTATCCTCAGGCCTCTTCCAGCCTCCTCCTCCTCCTCTCTGCCACTCTCAGACCTGTCACATAGCAAGGGAGAGAGAGAAAAAAAGAAAGGGAGCTTTAAAAAACTCAGCAAAGCCATTGGCTAAGAAGAAAGACTGCAGTGATTATGAACACGTCCCTCAGCACAATAGTAGAGTAAATGTCATCACCTGCGGAGAACAGAATCAGAAAAATCCAACTAGGAACCTGAATTTATTAATATTTTTTAGTTCTTGCTGAGACGTTTTTTAGTAGGACTTTCGTATAGAGTAATCAGAACCTTTAAAAGATTTCTGAGTGATTTTCTTTATTATTTTTTTTTACAGAAAGGCAATTTTTTTTAATGTCGCTGTGATCGCAACAGGTACATAACCTGCTAATCACTTGGCTGCAGCAAAAGTGATATAAAAAGTCTAGGTATTGCTTAAAGGTCACCGTACATATAAGATGGAAGTAAACCAAATCTGCTAATTTCAGGATGTGCATTTAATTGATAATTCCTTTATTATATAGCACCAACAGATTCTGCAGTGCTACCAGTATGTTCTGGAGTGTGGGAGGAAACCGTGGACCCGGAGGGAACACACACAAACACGGAGAGAACATACAAGCTCTTTGCAGATGATCACCTGGATGGGACTTGAACCCAGGATGCCAGTGCTGCAAGGCTGTAATATGTACCAATGAGCCACCGTGCTGCCCTTTCAATGTGTATTGGGCCTCCTGTGTCTCCTTCGATGGGCTGATTTTCTGTTTTGGGGAGATATGCTGCTCTCGGATTATTCTAGCAGTCTCCATTTACTACACAAACTAGCAGTTAGAAGAGCTTCTTACACATATGTGTGCATTCAGGGGCTTGCAAACAATTCATCTGTGTGTCGTCTGCTCACACGAACATGGGGTGGAATAGGACCCGCTGTTAGTTTGGAACATCAGGCAGCTGTTGGGTTATTCCTCGCTACTTTCTCATACACATGTATGCTCAGCTCAGCCAAGTATATTGGTGTTGGAAGTGAGGTGAGAGCAGTCATCACCAATCACCTCTGGGGACCCGTGCCCACAAAATTAGCCTGTGGTTACAATGGTGAGTTGATCACATTGATTTATGATTAAATACCATTATTTTGACCCATAGTGGCCATTGCTGCAATCCTAAATTCTCTTCAAATAGGACATACACGTGAAAGAAGCACTCAGCCAGCAACTCCTCCAGATACCACCATGAACATGCACTCATGCGAAACAGAAAGGTCCTAAAAATGGGGTAGTTTAGAGCAGGCACTAGTATTGGGGGAGGGGTAATATAAGAAAACCTTACAGATTTTGGGAGAAATAAACCTTTTATTAATGGAAATCCAACTTTGAAGCTGAAGTAGTAATCCTGCTGAATCCATGAATATGTTCTCAGGGGTATACTTCCTCAGCATCTCCTGCCAGCTGCGGACTCACCACTGTTTGATATTACTGTACAAATGTTTGGGTATCGACTTTCCTAGGGCCCCTCTCTGTAGTAGCGATCACATCTCACATTTACAATGGACGGATTATTTTATTTATTGCTATTTTATTGTTAAAGAAAGCAGCGGAGTCTAGACGAGCTGACAAGTAGCCAATAAAACCCGTGAGCTGCTTTATATTCCAAATTCCTGCTCAATAGTCCTAAAAATGGGAATAAATCGGGACCATTTCCAAGATTAAGGAAGAAAATCTACACCTGTTAAACACTTGGAGAAGCTGTTAATGGAAGCTTCAGATATGCTGAAGACTTTGGTGTATGGAGTCTTTGTCAAATAAATCATGTTTTCCATAAAAAATAATTGGAGGGAAAGCAGAACATATGAAATAGTAGATTAAAAGGCATTTTGGCTTAAAGCACACCCTCTCCACCCACCGTCCTTCTATTTCTGTGTTTACAGAGCTTTGCTCTAAGCAGCTCAGATCTCAGCCCAATAAAACAGCAGCCAGATTTCTTTTAAAGTCATTTACAGAGGAACTGAGCTGTTAAATGACTAAGGTATAAGACCGGATGTATTACCCTCACTGCTGGTTTTCTATCAGGGTCCACAAGAGAAAAAGCATATCTATACATACATCTATGTTCTATCTATATATACATCTATCTATCTATCTATATATCTATCTATACATATATCTATCTTTTATCCATCTATACGTGGTGCAAGAGCAAGAGATGAAATAAACGCCACATTTGTTTTCACTAATTGGAATGCTGCCGTTTCGTTAATTTTCAAACATACATATATCTATCTTTTATCCATTTTATCTCTATGTACAACTAAAATATATCTATCTATCTATATATCTATCTATAAATATCTGGTTTACACATGCTAACAGCATATTCGACAAAAGCTCATAATGTAGGTCCATTATGTTCAAAATATATAGCATTTTTATCTTGCACTTGTAATGGTATACACTATATATCACATAGCAGTATTCCCAAATTTGCAGCCTTCAAAGTTAAAAGTGTATTTACTTTCAATAAACTTTGTAGAAATCACAATGAATAATACCTATTCTGGATATCATCTCCTTGTAATCATCATTTTCCCCTCTGAAGTCTGTATATCTGAAATTTGCAGTTGTTTTAGAGCTGCTGGGGGAAACCTAGCTGTTGTGCCTCACTCAGCCTCACTTAGCCCATATCTTATAGAGAATGTCATTATATTAGGAAAAGAAGGAGCATAAGGCGGAGAATAATAGAGATGGACAGGGGTGGATTAAGACTGTCATGGGTCCTGGGCTGTATGAATAATAAAGCCCCTACAAGTCTGGAATTGAATTCCTACATATGGTACTAGAATCAGCTTCTTGGGGAATGGGGGATGTGTCCCTTTCGCCAGCATTCAAACTGTGGTTTCAGGACCTATGGAGGAACTACAAATGTCCTGAAATGGCTCTTTTGTACATGTGTATTGAGAGCAGATTCCATGCATGAAGATCCTTCTCAGTATAAAATTTGGTGGGGGGTTTGGGTCACCATGGACCCCCTAGAGGCCTTGGGCATTAGGTTATCGCCTATATTTTAATCAACTACTGGAGATGATATGCTACAAAGCTTCTTATATCTATTTGGACTCTTCTTTTACATATGCAATTATTGTGGAAGTTTTGCACCTGTTTTGTGTTTTTTCTGGAAGAAGAAATATAAAAGAAGAAAATATTAAAAAACATTGCAGGAAATAAAACATCATATGTGATTTTAGCCTGAATCACTCTATCCTTTTACTCAATCCTTATCCCTCCTGATATCTATAATTGGAGAACAGCCATGAGGCCACCACATCCAAACAAACTGGTTTAGCCAACATTAGTCTAATGTGTATGACCTATTACTTGTTGTAATATGAGATGTAAATAGGAGAATACACAATGTCCATTCTGATATCTGTCAATCAGAGGACAAGGACATTTGATTAAGGGTATACTTGGTTTATCTGCAGCTCATTGTAAAACTATAGATAATACATCTTAGAAAAAAGACTTTACTGGTCTGATGTTGCAATCTTATACCTTATGGTTCTAGAACTGGGGTGAGCAATTAATTTCCCCATCGGGCTACATGAGAAATTGGTATGGTTTAAGAGGGCCACACTAATATACTAAACTCAGTTCAACCCAATACTTATATTACTGTATTCAGTATTTAACCTAACCCTACATAAAAAAGTAAATAAAACAACAATGATTCAATGAAAATATGGAGGATCTAATTGCATCATTATTTAATGATGGGAAGAAGAGCTCAAATTTTTCAACAATCTTATGTGGGTCGGTCAGAGATAGATAGAGAGATGGATGCAGCCTGTGGGCCATATTATGCCTAGGTCTGTTCTACAATGTAGCTTGATGCGTATTCCTTCTGTAGGATAACTTGTTGTGATATACAATAGAACATTAGAGAATAAGATATCACCGAATCTCACCAAACCCACAACAAGCCAATTGCTGTCTACTTATCTCTGAGGAAGTCACATCAGTACATCGTTAATGAAGCTCATGGGGTACTTGTCTTGTGTTTCAGTTTTCCACCCGCCTCCACCCCAGTGTGGTCATTTTCATGCATAGGTATAGCATTATTATTTTGCATTTCTTGGGGGTCTTCTGTACTTGGGCTCTTTGTTGAGCTCTGCTTTGTACTACCAGATACTCAGTATTTGGTGTAAGACACGTGTTACATTTTTTAAGCGGTTTTATTTCTTGTGTGTGTTGTATAATATTTAATAAAGTAATTTCTATTTTTTGGTCATTTATTGCATCATCTTTCCTTTGTAGAGTGTATAAGCCAATTGCTGTCAAAACAGATGTTTTCCTGGTGAACCTACTGTTACTGTACGGAAATAACTATATCTGGAGAAATTTAGAGTATTTCCTTAATGTTCATCCTTCAGAGCAGTTTCTCTTTTATCTAACTTATGACACACACTATGCCTAAACACTTCCTTCTCCACACCTTAGTCCTCCCACATCCCTTCAGCTAACTCCACACTGACTTCTATAGGGGATGAGTTGTCAACTTATTCACGCTATGTGCCATACTTCACTTTCTGATGATGTTCGGCGTTGTGAAAAATATCAATAAAGATAATGAATAAGAAAGTACAGGAAGTCCCCGATTTAAAACACCCAACTTACAGACGACCCCTAGTTACAGGCAGACCTCTTTTGACCAGTTTGCAATGACCAGCTGTAAGGTATCTGTAATGAAGTTTTATTGATAATCCTTGTTCCTGTTACATGACAAAACTTTAAAAATTGACACAGCACAGCAGAACACAAAGCCGCTGACTGCACTCTCCAACCCACTGTCAATACAGACTACCCAACTCCCGTCCTCTCTCATCCAGTCATACCCCTCCCGCTGGCACAGACTACTGCCTGCCCCACAGACTATGCATATGCTGTTTGTGTGTATCTGCTGTATGTGTGTTTATGTATATGCTGTATATACTGTTACTGTATATGTGTATATGCTGAATGTGTACGCAGTCTGTGTGTATATGGTGTATTTAGACTGCATATATGTGTCTATACTGTGAGTGTATACTGTATTTATTAGTACATGATGCTTCCCACTCATGTCCGCCAGAGTTCAACTTCATCTTCCCGCTGCTTGTTCTGTGACACAATTTAAAAGTTAGATCCCGCGCTTAAATCCGAATCCGTCTGATCGTCCGACGGCTGGTCCCCGATTACTGTCGCATGAAAGCAGGCGCGTGCGACACAATCCTCTTACAAATGCGCCGCAAAACGAAAATCGACGTAATATCCGACGAAAGTTCGGCCTCAGGACCCTTTGTAAATGTTCCCCAATGTGTATGTGCTACACAGTAGGGCTCATTTACTTACCCGGTCCTGTCGTGATCCAGCGGCGCGTTCTCTGACGAGGATTCCGGGCGATTCAGCAAGCTCGTGCGTTCAACTTCCTGCAGGTGTTGCTGCTGCGCCGAGGTCCGCTGGAGTTCACCATCTTCTCCCTCTTGCATGTAATTTTGCGACACACTTTGTTTTTTAAATTCCGCGGTTCTTCCGAATACGTCAGGTTTTCCGACAGCTACGTCCCCGATTTCTGTTGCGTGAAAGCCGGTGCAATTGCGGCGCAATCCGATCGCGTGTGCCAAAATCCTGGCGGAAATCAGCGCAAAACAGAAAAAGTCGAGAAACCCGATGAAAGTGCGGAGCCCTTAGTAAATGAGCCCCAGTATGTGTACAAATTTTATGTGAAAATACTGTATGTGTGTATATACTGTATTTATTAGTGTATAAATGTATATAAGAGTGCATAAATGTGTGCATATAACTGTATACGAGTATATAAAAGTCTATAAGAAAAAATTCACTATGGGGCCCAGCCTCTCCTAATTACGCCCCTGCTTGTATGTAACCTGGGGATTGGCTGTAGTCAAGCTTTAGACTTTGATAATTCTATAGTTTATTGATGGTTGCAAAACAAAAACACAGCAAAACATAAAAAACAATAAAAACAGAACATACTGGTAGCAAAAACATGACAGAGAGTTATCTGTGACGTAAGTGGTGAACATGGTTTTTTAAGTGAGGCCACAACGTCTCCACTCCTCTGCTCAATCCTAATTTAAACTATGACAAGTGAGAGGTCATAAACAGGCAGATTACAGACAGTGACATACTTATATTATATGTTCCTATTACTAAGTGCAGACATACCGGTAACAGACCAGGAAACCTCAATTACCGCTCACCTGTCTGACAACATCACTGAGACATTCGGCTCTTTGAACCTTTCCTACATACTAATGTCTGGCTGCAAAATGTGGAACATTCATTTTCTCTAATGATTTAACAGTCTCATTTTTGTTTCGGACAGTGAGTTTTTAAAGCGGAACCTGTCTCCAAGGATGTCAGGAGATAAATGTACCATAAAATTCAGGGAGCGACATAAGCAGATAAACATTCAGTCAACCGTTGGCATCTGATAATGTGGACATATATGGGAGCAGCACCATATGTCGTACACTCCTCCCCTCAACTCGTCGCTATCATTGAGTTAAAGTTTGTAGATTATAAAACATGTGACCCTGGTCCTGTCCTGGACACTGTAGGCGATTTGTGAAATAAGACTCTGCACGATATGTGAATCTGACCTTAAATAAAGGCCACTAAAGGCTATTTGTTGTGCACAACAAGATTTGTGATCATGGGGTAGCACTGCTCAACAGTTTCTAATAGTGCTCCAGCAATCATACATACATAAACCTATCAATTATCATATTGTAGATCATAAATTATTTTGGCGATAAAGGAGATATTACAGGTCCCCAGATCTCTATTAGATAAAATATTCAGGAGATATATCATGAATAATTTACTTCATGTGAACTTGTCTATTTACCCAGTAAAATGTGTGGAATCAGTTTTTATTTGCTTTGCATTAGGAGAGCATTATCTGAAAAATAATAATCAGCTATATAGATGTTGCAGGGATGACTGGCTTAATCAAGATTTTACTACCAATATGAAAATTTATCGTATTTTAAGGCTACTGCAAGGAAATTTAATATGATGTAACCTGTGTGCCCTGTCTATCGCTGTAACGCAGGTTTGGTGCGCCATATAGTAAATTATGAATATAGAAATGGAGAACTAAGCTAGGAAGAAGTTCTGGCTCATAAAGGAAACTGACAAGGATGTTGTAACTGATAAGAGCTTTACAATTATTTATTGGAATTGATATTTCATCAGCAGTGACACACATCCTCCCTTGTCATATATGAATCTTTAATATACATTGCTACACCTTGTATCGTGTTTATTCTTGATGACTTTAGTCCTTGGCTTGGTACTAGGTGAATATCTATTATTTGATCTCAAACAAATCTCCAATAGGAAAAATTTAAGGCATCAATTTCAGGTATGTTGTCCGCAGCTTGAAACTGTTAGCTATGTTATGAGGATAACCTGCAGCATAATGAACATGCCGCAGGTGAAATTGCACTTTGTTGTAGAAGCATATGGACAAGAGTTGGTGGGATCTCAATCACCGTGATGGTACTCTACATTGCAGTGCCTAAATAAGAGGACAGAGTGCACCAATTATTTTTTGGTGCACCTTTAACATTGGACGTGCAACAGAATTCTGTCAGACATGATAAATGCATGATAAATGTGGCGCATGGCCCTACTGTGGTGCACCGGAGCACCCCTTTCAGTGCAGAATTTTGTGTTGCGTAAGGGATAAATAAATGTGCCAGCAATTTGCACTAAAAAGAATGTCAGATGAAAAAATGGTGCAGGGGCTTTAATAAATGTGGGCCTGTGTGTTTGTCCGTGAGAAGGACATTGCACAGTCCGTGATTTACGACAGTGTGAATCTGCCCTAAGGCTACCTGCAAATGTGTTCTTGTTGGGCCACAAACAGACCCATTGTTGTTTTTGTGGTCGGTGTGTCATAAGTATGTAATCCATTTCTGAACCCTTTCCATTTTTGCAGCCCTCGCCAAAAAACAGAAGGCTGACAAGTGATGTCACTGGCTTGTCCTAACACCTTGAAGAGTCAAATGATTGTGTTAGCTAGTAAGTGATCCACAAATATGGACCGCACACAGATGACATCTGTATTTTTCACATTCCCATACTTCTATGGGAAGACTTGAGTCACAAACAAGGGCAGGAATATGATCTGCTCTGAGTTTTCTACAGCCTTTTCAGGGACTATGCAAGAAAACATACATCAAACGGACAAAAAATAAACAAGTGTGTGTGTAGATGTAGTGCAGCCAGAAACTTCACATATAGGCTACACGCAAGAACAGCACTCTGGTTTAAAGCAAATCCAAAGGAAACATGTATTCACCCAGTGCAGCTCCCTCCTTTGTGTACCTGATAATGGCATACTTCCCAACCATCCCGGATCCAGAGGGACAGCCCCGGGTTTCGTGCTCTGTCCCAACCCCGCCGGAGGTATGGCCCTGAACATTAACTCTATTGGATGAATTGCTATGGTGATATAGAGAGCAATCAGCTTTCTGCATCAGCTGTCTATACACAGCAGAGCCTGACAGGTGCATTGACGTCATCACAATGGACCTGCCGGACGCGTCTGTACTACAGAGGAGAAGGAGGCAGGACAGCAGCAGGGGAACAAGGAAAGGTGAGTACAGTTTCTTTATTCATGCAACAAAAGTGGGGCACAGGGGCGATTATATTTCTATCCCTATTTCTGTCCCTTTTTCTTTAGCCCAGAGGTTTGGAGGTAAAAATTTATGGAAGACTGGTCTAAGCTCAGAAGTCTACACTCATTTAAATGGAAAGCTTTTGACAGTCATCCTTCATCATTTTTTGGATTTACGTCTGTTGCTTGCTAAATTTATCAGATTTCTTGACACACAGTTATAGTAAATTGTGATGCATAGGAATATTCATTATGTATTGTAGCTACTAAAAATTCATCTCTGCATAAGCAAAGTGCCTCATAGCCATGCACTGAAGTCCTAGCTTGGAAGTATGCTATGTATGCAGTGCGGTTCTCTACTGGGAGGAATTGCAGCTGTCCTAACACAGCGCTGCCAGTGACTTCAGTTTAACCCCAGGTGAAGAAGTGGCTGCAGTGGTAACATGAACCGAGACAAAACCATCATTATACAGGTTTGTTCTAAACTAAAGCCATTTATCACGGTGCTCAGGCAGGACACAGACTGCTTGTTTCAACCTGTCTGAAATCTGCAGCCTACACAAACAGGTTCTCTGATTTTTATTCAGATCTCTAGATGAGCAGTACAATATGTGCGCAGAATACACCCAGAGGTCTCTCTATTAGGCTTAGTCATGGATATGAAATCTCATATTACTCCACTTTTTGCATTTTTCAAATCTGCTTAATCATCTCTAATATTCTAAAGACATTGTAAAGAATCTACAAGAAGAAAGCGTGATTCTCAGATTTGTGGCTCGAGACAAAAATGCAACAATAAACATTGGATTCTGCTCTTAGATTAATTATTTTTTTTTAAGAAATAGCAAAATGACTACCTACATTGTCACCCCACTATTTGTCATTACATCCTATATGGAAAGCCTTTATAAATAATCTTCTGTTAGCAGAGAATACATCTTGTACCCAGAGGTATGTAAACCTCACAACTTGTGCAGGAGAGAAAAAGGGACATAAAATTTTTCACAGAAATTTTTTTCCCCTAAGCCACTCCTTTTGCTCCGCTATCACTCCACTTCCACACAATATAATTTCAACCTTAATGCCTCAATCTCCTCTAACATTGTGTTCCCCAACTACCTGTCACATTGTAATCCCTCTGATATTGTGCCCCCAGATCCCCCTCAGACGGTAGTAATGCCCACCCCACAGATCCCCTTCACATTGTGGCCCCCCCAGCAGCTCACCCATTTATTGTACCTTACTTTTACTGTGTCCCAAGCATTTCCCTTCTCAATGTGCCCAGCCCTAGTAGCTCCCCCTGTTATCGTAGAGCCCCAACAGCTCCCCATCTTATTTCCCCCACCCAGCAGCTCCCCCTCTTATTTTGCTCCCACCCCACAAGATACACCTTTCATAGTGCCCCCAGCAGTTGCCCTCTTACAGTGCCCTCCAGTAGCTTCCCTTGTTATTGCCCCCCCCCCAGCAGTTTCCCTATTGTGCTCCTACAATAAAATAATAAACACATGTGCTCACCTCTTGCCATTCCCCTGCAGCAGCTCCTCTCTTCTGTTGAATGTAGAAGTGAAGCTATCAGGTAAACACAACATCATCACGTGATGTCATCACCTGGCGACTCTGCTAGATACAATAGAAGCAGAAGAACAGTGATAGTGCATGGAGCTGCGGCTCTCTGGATTATCACTTTAATTAGCCCTGGTGAAACAGAGAAAAAAAACGGGACTTTCCTGCTGGATCGGGGACGGTTAGGAGGTATGGTACAAATAAGGGATAAAGAAGTTTGAACTTGAACCCAGGAGTCTTAGGGCCTATAATTAGAAGAACAGTACTGTCAATAATATATTATTATATGGGTCCTGGAATAGATTTTTTATAGCAGCTTTAATTTAGGCCTCAGTTAGGGTAGGGCTTGGGGGCAGCTAGATTCCCCATGGTTGCTTGGTCCAAGTGGAACAGGCCTCTTTCACGCTGGGCAGGGCCGGCAGGTGGATTGCAAGAAGAATTGATCTTATTGGCAGCCATGGATCACAAGTAGACAAGTTTTGTAGAACATCCACTCAGAGTTCCCTTATTCCAGAACTCACACAGCAATGGCAACAGGCCAAGGTGGAAGTCCAATCAGTACAGGTCCAAGGTAGCTGAGGTAGCAACGGATGCTCACAGCCCAGTTTCAGTAGCTTTGGGCTGGAGAGGTGAGGGGCTGGTTTAGCAGCAACCTTAGGCAGACACTGACAGTGTTCACATAGACATCTCAGAAATAGCTCAGAAAGAACTGGAATGTTCCAGCCATAGGGAGTCTCATATAAACTTCACTTGAGGATGGAGTGTTCAGTTATCCATCCAGGGACCTTGTGACAGATCTGGATTGACATAGCACATGATAGCACATGATAGTAAAAAGCTGCATACATACTAAGAACTTAAACACAAATCCTTAAAGGCAATGGATAAGTTATTAAAGGCAACATAAGGAAGTGCACATTGAGAATGCAGGATTAGTTTGGCCATACCTCCCCTACATCTTAGGGATGTTAGCAGTTTGTAAAGTTTGTAAGGGACCCATCCAGTGGGCCATTACACATGCATATGCCCACATAGCAGTCTTTCTGGTATTTGTCATAAAGGAGTCAAAATTCATGGCATGTTCTTCCGTATATGTTGTACCCACTGAGAACCTAGGACCTGAAATTTTAAGGGCTAAGATGCTCATATTCATTATTTCCAACCAAATTTGATTGGACAGGTCAACAATCAATGGTGTCTGGCAGCAGCTTACTACTGGACCTCTTTCCAAACAGAAAACATGCATTCACAGCTACATCCAGTATGCATGTAAAGAGAAGAGTTGAGAAGAGATGGCCGCCTGTAAGTATATAACGTATACTGTAAGCCAGCACAGTCCTAGGTTTGGCCTCCAATCACTTTTCATCTGTCTCTTTCAATATACAACTATTGCATTGCTGTGGCTGTAGCCCCTTGCTAAACGCAGTAGATATGTTGTGTCTGTACCCTGTGTGTAGCTGACCTATATTTCCATTCTGGCTATAGTTCATAGCTTATAATTGTGCATTATTGTTTCCGGAGGGATCTTTGCTTCATTGTCAGGATTACACAATAGCATTATTATATTCTGCGTCATCTTGTCGAGGCAGCCATCATATCTGATTGTAATTTGTACCATAGATATTGCTAGTCTTTGTAACACCATTACAATACAGACTGATCCTTTAGCTGCAGACCTCTGGTCAGGATTTTAGTGTTCCAATATGTATTTTTAGCCTGGAGGATAAGGACAGCTGACAAAACAACCAGGAATAAGTCTTTTCTTTATACTTTGCAGAAATGTGGTCAGCCTACATTACTGCCACATGTACCCTCTACAGAGCTGAGCTAAGCAGCAGCTTCATATTTAGTGCAGATAATAAAGCCCAGCTAACATGTGGTATATAGCGGTAAATTACACTGATCAGAAGTATTGGTCTGTTTTATGTAGAAACCCCATATATACCACATGACACAATGGTGGAGCTGCGGTAAAATCCCATTTCTGTTCCATAGAAGGTAATTTTAATGTGACACAGAAAGTCAGAACTTTTTTTAGAATTTTTTCATTAGAATATACTAGACAATTTTGTCTAAAATTAAAGGAGGGCCAGTAAGATCTCCTGTTACGTCTATTTTAGTGACTATTTGATGACTCTGGTTTATGCTGTTTCTTTTGTTATTCCCTCTAGAAATGTATAAAAAATTAAAAACTAGATGTTAATAGTTAATAACTGATATTCTTTTTATCCATTTTTCCAAAATACTTTCTGTATCATTTCCTCAGGGTTTTCTAGATCTCTGCTTTCTGTCTTTCTATGTTTACTCCAGCGGATACAAAACCTGTCCATGGTCATATGATGGACATGCAGGTGCACGAGCCTTTATTATTACAGAGTGTAATAGGAGTTGAGTGCTACTAATGACCATGGACAGATTTCTAGACTGGAGAAAACATAGAAGCCTTCCATAGCAGTACAGCAAGCAGAGATCTAGAAAACCATAAGGAATTTATATAATTGATTGGAAAATTGTATAACTTTTCATTACATAAACAATATTAAATGGTTGCTGAAAGTGGACAACTCCTTTAACACAATTCTATATTGTAATATAACCAGGGCCGGATTAAGGTTGGTGGGGGCCCCTGGGCGCAAAACATGGTGGAGGCCCCCATTGAATGTAGTCCAGACAGGGAACAGCAATCGCTATATACCGACCCCCAGCAATAACTATATACAGCCTCCCCAGTAATCACTGTATACAGCTCCCCCAGCAACCACTGTATACAGCTCCCCCAGCAACCACTGTATACATCCCCCCCAGCAACCACTATATACCGTTCCCCAGCAATCACTATATACAGCTCTCCCAGCAATCACTATATACAGCTCCCCCAGCAATCACTATATACAGCTCCCCCCAGCAATCACTATATACAGCTCCCCCAGCAATCACTATATACAGCTCCCCCAGCAATCACTGTATACAGCTCCCCCAGCAATCACTATATACAGCTCCCCAGCAATCACTATATACAGCTCCTCCAGCAATCACTATATACAGCTCCTCCAGCAATCACTGTATACAGCTCCCCAGCAATCACTATATACAGCTCCCCCAGTAATCACTATATACAGCTTCCCCAGCAATCACTATATACAGCTCCCCCAGCAATCACTATATACAGCTCCCCCAGACATCACTATATACAGTTCCCCCCAGCAATCACTGTATACAGCTCCCCAGCAATCACTATATACAGCTCCCCCGGCAATCGCTGTATACAGCTCCCCCAGCAATCACTATATACAGCTCCCCCAGCAATCACTGTATACAGCTCCCCCAGCAACCACTATATACAGCTCCCCCAACAAGCACTATATACAGCTCCCCCAGCAATCACTGTATACAGCTCCCCCCACAATCACTGTATACAGCTCCCCCAACAATCACTATATACAGCTCCCCCAGCAATCACTGTATACAGCTCCCCCAGCAATCACTGTATACAGCTCCCCCAGCAATCACTATATACAGCTCCCCCAGCAATCACTATATACAGCTCCCCCAGCAATCACTATATACAGCTCCCCCAGACATCACTATATACAGCTCCCCCCAGCAATCACTGTATACAGCTCCCCCAGACATCACTATATACAGCTCCCCCAGCAATCACTATATACAGCTCCCCAGCAATCACTATATACAGCTCCCCCAGACATCACTATATACAGCTCCCCCAGCAATCACTATATACAGCTCCCCAGCAATCACTATATACAGCTCCCCCAGACATCACTATATACAGCTCCCCCCAGCAATCACTGTATACAGCTCCCCCAGCAATCACTATATACAGCTCCCCCAGCAATCACTATATACAGCTCCCCCAGACATCACTATATACAGCTCCCCCCAGCAATCACTGTATACAGCTCCCCCGGCAATCGCTGTATACAGCTCCCCCAGCAATCACTATATACAGCTCCCCCAACAATCACTATATACAGCTCCCCCAGCAATCACTGTATAAAGCTCCCCCAGCAATCACTATATACAGCTCCCCCAGCAATCACTATATACAGCTCCCCCAGCAATCACTGTATACAGCTCCCCCAGCAATCACTGTATACAGCTCCCCCAGCAATCACTATATACAGCTCCCCCAGCAATCACTATATACAGCTCCCCAGCAATCACTATATACAGCTCCCCCGGCAATCGCTGTATACAGCTCCCCCAGCAATCACTATATACAGCTCCCCCAACAATCACTATATACAGCTCCCCCAGCAATCACTGTATAAAGCTCCCCCAGCAATCACTATATACAGCTCCCCCAGCAATCACTATATACAGCTCCCCCAGCAATCACTGTATACAGCTCCCCCAGCAATCACTGTATACAGCTCCCCCAGCAATCACTATATACAGCTCCCCCAGCAATCACTATATACAGCTCCCCCCAGCAATCACTATATACAGCTCCCCCAGCAATCACTATATACAGTTCCCAGTAATCACTATATACATTCCCCCTATAATAACTATATACACCCCCTATAACAACTATATACAGTGCCCCTATGATAACTATATACACCCCTATAATAACTGTATAACAATTACAATATACAGTCCTGCTATAATAACTATATACAGTCCCCTATAACTATATACACCCCCCTATAATAACTATATACAGTTCCCCTATAATAACTATATACAGTTCCCTGTAATAACTATATACAGACCCCTATGATAACTATGTACACCCTATAATAACTATATACACCCCCCTATAACAACTATATACACCCCCCTATAACAACTATATACACCCCCCTATAATAACTATATACACCCCCCTATAATAACTATATACACCCCCCTATAACAACTATATACACCCCCCTATAACAACTATATACACCCCCCTATAATAACTATATACACCCCCCTATAATAACTATATACACCCCCCTATAATAACTATATACACCCCCCTATAATAACTATATACACCCCCTATAACTATATACAGTTCCCTGTAATAACTATATACACCCCCCTATAATAACTATATACAGTTCCCCTATAATAACTATATACAGTTCCCTGTAATAACTATATACAGACCCCTATAACTATATACACCCCCCTATAATAACTATATACAGTTCCCCTATAATAACTATATACAGTTCCCTGTAATAACTATATACAGACCCCTATAACTATATACACCCCCCTATAATAACTATATACAGTTCCCCTATAATAACTATATACAGTTCCCTGTAATAACTATATACAGACCCCTATGATAACTATATACACCCCCTATAACAGCTATATACAGTGCCCCTATAATAACTATATACACCCCCTATAACAGCTATATACAGTGCCCCTATAATAACTATATACACCCCCTGTAACAACTATATATAGTGCCCCTATAATAACTATATACACCCCCATAATAAATATATACAATCCCCCTATAACAACTTTATACAGATTCCTATTATTGCTATACACCCCCCCCCACATAATAAATATATACAACCCCCCCAATAATAACCATATACAGTTCTAGATATAATACCCCCCCCCATAACAACTATATACAGTTCTAGATATAATACTAAAATTGTACTCACCCTCCATCGTTCCCACGATGCGCGCTGTCTTCATCCTCCCTCGCGTTGTTAGGGTGGAGATCGGATGTAAACAAAGATGGCGGCGCCCTGCTACAGCCCGCGCCGTGAGTCGCGCCGCGGTGACGTCACATGCTGTGACGTCACACTCGGCGCCGTGACCCAGCGGCAGGGCGCCGCCATCTTCATTTACATTGGATCGTCTTATTGTTCCCTCGCTCTGCCATAGACTAAAGGCAGAAACATCAGCGGGATTCAGCCCGCGGCCCGGGTAGCCCGGCGCCGAATATATTTCTGGCGATTCGGGCGGTCATGCGCCCCAATTTGGTGGGGGCCCCTCTTAAAGGCGAAGTGGTGGGGGCCCCGGGGCTCGCGCACCGCGAGCCCCCCTATGATCCGGCTCTGAATATAACCATCAATGTTATTGTGCTGTAAGAAGACATACAGACCATTTTTGAAGCTCTCTACTGTCCCTGCTTTGACCTGCTCCCGAGGCAGGCTATTTCACAGATTTAAAGTTGTTATAGAATCCTTGATACCTATGGAGATTAAACCGATTTTTCACAGATGGAAACATTAGCCCCTTTTCTTTAGATATGATTTAACATGACACTTTTCAGCATATGTTTTGCACAGACCATTAATTGTCTCTCCTCAAGACCAAATAATTCTAATTCTTTCAATCTTTCCTCTTTCTTCTTTGTTGTACCCTCCCAGCTCCAGGGCATCCTATTTATGGGACAGCAACTGGACAACATATTCCAGGTGAGGCAGAACCGATGCCTTGTACAGTGGTAATATTACATCCCTATCCCGAGAATCCATACCACTTTTAATATATGACAAGATCTTTCTGGCTTTATAGGCAGCTATATAATAATCTAAGATTTACCAATACACCCAGGTCCCTCTCAACAAGGGACTTTCCCAGACGTTGTCTTGCAGATGTGAATAACCTTACAACCTCCCCGCCTGCTACTTCAGCACAATGAGGACGTGCTAACTGCACAAGTGCTGAGGAAGCATGGGGGAGGGTGAGACAGTTTTAAAATCTGTAAAGCCAGATCACAGAGGGGTCAGGCTCATTAGCATAATTTAAAAAGTCGATTTTAGAAGGAAAGAGGCCATAGATAATAATATAAGAAGATTTCCATAGACACAGTTTGTGAATCAATGAGTAAGTGTCCCTGGTTTATTTTGCTTGATTTTGATGATAGATCTCCTTTAAGATCGCTGGTCTGCGATTGGTCGGTGAAAAATGAACACCCTATTTGCCTTGCGCAGGCACCGCAATTACCAAACTGAGTTCTATAACAACTCTGGGATGTAATCCATCTGGCCTCGGAGTCAGGGCTCTGATCACATTAGCAGTATCATTTCCATAATGACAGCTTTGATGGATCTGTTATTATATAGATTACAATAATTCCTAATAATATTGGGATACTTTTAGTGCACCTCACTCTAGCACTGCTAGTGATTAACACTGGTGTCATGCATAATATCTGTAACAAATCATCTTCATTGTCTGTGGTGTACTGTGGATTTATTAATTCAAGGGAAAAAGTTATGTAAATTAGCACAAAAAGCTTTTGATTAGAATCTGTTGGCATCCCATAGCCTCAATCGTACTGTAAAGTCTAGTCGACCATACATTTCAATATAACTGTATAAAAGAAAGTACACAGCAGGGTATACTTTACTTTAATGGCTGGCAGCATTGGATGTATTGAACTGTAGAAGCGGTGCGTCCATACGTTCGGTGAAATGAGGAAACATATGTGCTGCAGTGGGATCAAGCTCAATCCAACCCAATGTTTTAGCCATCACTGAATTAGAAGCCTAAAGGGGCATTGCCAACAATAAACCTAATTTAATAGTAACTGTGCATGAGAGAACCTTCTCCTCATGCTTATAGCCTGGTATTACAGATGTTCTCTGTCCACACTGTCTTTGCCTCGATTAAACTCTATCATGTACCACAGTAGAATGAATTTCTGGTTGTTTCTATGTGCCCATTACTGAGTAGGGTCCTGCTTTGAGATGACAAGAAGATCCTTGGGGGGTGAGATTTCCAAGGCACGGATATTAAAAGTGGTATTCCCATGAAGACAAAATTCTTAAATATACTCAGGATAAGAAAATAACATATTCTCTAATTAACAAAAATACAGCATTTCACAGATATAAGTCCAACCTGTCTCTATCAGTCCTGGTGTATACGATTTCGGTTGCCCCGGAATCCGACGGTAAATCAGAAGTCTAGGGTTGAGCAGGACAGATTATTCTTCTGTCTGATGCTGAAGTGAGCTCCTCTCTTCGTCAGCCCCTCCCCTTGCATTGCACGATGAGCTCATACACACACAGACAGATAAGGTCTTTATCCAGGGGAGGTGGAGGGAGGCACAGCGGGGCTGACAGTGTATGTTATGGCTAAGATAGAGGAGCAGAGAATGTAATTGTGTGTTCTATGCATCTCATAAATCTCATAATAATAGTAATTAATAAAAATTCCTTTATTTATATAGCCCACACACAAATAATGCAGCCCCACACAGGGAGCTCGCAATCTAATCATTTTACCAGTATGTTTGGAGAGTGAAAGGAAACTGGAGGACCCGGAGGAAACCCATGCAAAAACGGAGAGAACTTACAAACTCTTTACAGATGTTCATCATCATCTCTCATCTCTGATCTGTCTCATCTCTCTTTTTTATGTGTTAGATACTAGTAAATGTTCTAAAGCTGAATGAAAGTGTATATAAACCTGGACTCTCATAATCTGATCACATTGTCAGCACACAGCATCTCATAGCACAAGAGGAATCATGAAGAGTCTGATTGCAGTCCCCGCCAATACACTGGAATTTTAAACTGACCATCACTGAGTTATATGAGCTAAAACTGCAATAAAACGGAGTAAAATTGTAAAGTAACGGGTTAAAATTATTTTTAATGTGTAAAGCAGAACAAGTTACAGAAGTTAAAAAGTACAGGAGGCATAAATTAGCAGGCTCATGTTGCCTACCCTCTGATTTTATTGCACTCTGCAGCCCTGAGGCCAAAGGCTCAATGCGCCCCATGGTAGATGCAGCACTGCCAGAAGTCTGGGAAACATATGTTGGGACTAAAGAGGTAGCGATAATGGTGTCCATATTGCAGCAGAGATTTCCTACAAACAGTTTTAACTAAATTTAGCAACATAGAAGTTTCTACAACTTGGTATTAGAGGAAACTTTAAGAATTTATATTTATTGGAGATTTGAAGATTGTATTTGTAGAGTTTTCAACCCTCAGCATGTCTATAAAAGCAGCACTTCATTTAAGTCTAATGTAACAGATATGTAAGGAATGTCGCACATAGAAACGTTTAATTGAAACTGAGTGTCATAACTGTAAGATGACACATGATGTGGCTCTCTCCTGGTTCATACTATTCATATGAATTGCAGTCACCATTCTGTGTATTAGGTATCTGTTGGAACAATTAAAAAACAGAATCTTAGCACAACAATTTGACATTGTGCAACAAAAATTACAGATGCTACAATAATAACCATGTCTGCAATGACAGCCGGTGTTCATTAAAGTGGCAATTTTTACATGAATAGAATTTTACAGGATATTTATGTGCGTGCGTGTTATCCAGTTGGTATCGGCTTACCAGTGGAATGGTGATGATTCTTTTTATATTTTCAATTATAAATAATCCTTTATTTGAATTTTTTGATCCAAGCAGAAACTTTGGGTTAATGCTTGTTTTGCTTCGATTTTAGGGTGGATCTATTTGCCCATAAAACAGCTGTATAGTAGGGTTCGGTTCATGTTACAATGTATTTGATTGTAATTGCAGTATAAGCTTGGTTCAATAGACCTTATAGGGATGTGGAGCAGGTTTCGAGACTACCCTCATTGATCTATCTATTTGCTATATTGGGGGTAGCGATTGCTGGTGTGTTACCAATATGGGTATACATTGACCTATTTTGACAGGCACTTGTTACTAGGCACAGGCACTTTATTTGTACTTTGGCACATTATAGCAATGGTTGTTAAGTGTTTTCTTGTTCTTTCAATGAATTTCTGCATTTTTACCCTATTTTGTATAACCATGCCATTTATAACATACATATATGTCTTGTACTGTGTAATTGTTCTGTTCTTTCTTTATATAATTATGTAATTATGTATAAATATGTAATTACATTCTTTATATATACACCTATATTTATTGTTGTGCATTTTTTAATAAATTAATAAAATACCACGTTTTATCATCATTCCTGCCCATCTAAATTGTTGTAGGTTGACTATTTGCTGTATTGCCCATTTTTGTAAAAGTAAAAAAAGGAAGTATTAGGAAAGCAGAAAAAAGATGTACAGCTCACCCATCCATTGAGACAAAGGTCTGCTACATTTAGTGTGAACGGTGCCCAGGATACAAGGAGCAGGAGTCCTGTGTCGGTTCAAGTAAACTTGAGATAGGAAGATTGGAGATCCGGCACTCGTATATTTTAGGTTAAAAATCCATTTTCTTTATTAGAACTTCATTAAAAATAGAAAAATGTATAGTACAAAAATGGTAGTAAGCTTACATACAAAGTAAAAAACACAGATGGACCATCTGTGTTTTTTACTTTGTATGTAAGCTTACTACCATTGTTGTACTATACATTTTTCTATTTTTAATGAAGTTCTAATAAAGAAAATGGACTTTTAACCTAAAATATACGAGTGACGGATATCCAGTCTTCCTAACAAAAGGAAGTACCAACCTTTTGGGGAAGATTCATTAAGGTGTCTCTGGCTCCGACAGTGCAAAACTGGTCGCCACTATTCTTGTGCTGCACCAGATTCATTATTGTGATACTGAATCTGGACTGTTGAGTTCTACTTTTAGACCTGCTTTTAGCTCATTTCCATATGACCCAGCCCCTTTAGCAAAAACCACGGCCCCATTTGAGAGGCCACACCCCCAAATTGGTCTAAAAGCCTTCATAAATGTGTCGGGAGGGTTTTTATTTTGGTGCAAAACGTCATTTTCGGGTACAGAAGTAATCATGAATCCTCCCTACTGTTTTATGTTCTTCTTTCACCCTGCTCCTTAAGATATATATATATCTTGTTTGATACGATGCCCACAGTTTACAATGAATTGTGGTCTAAAGGGTGGCTTTATGGCCCTTATACATTTTACATATAATAATAATAATAATAATCTTTATATATATAGCGCCATCATATTCCGTAGCGCTTTACAAATCGTAGGGGACAAATACAAATATAAAATAAAACATGACAGAGCACAAACATTCGTATGGAACAAGAGGAGTGATGTCCCTGCTCGCAAGAGCTTACAGTTTATGAGGAGGAGTGGGGAGACACAAGAGGTAAAAGAATATATAATTCTTCTTAAGGGAATAGAACAAAATATAATAAATGGGATTGCTGTCGCTTGAACCAATCATCAGCCGTCATCTTATATACAAGGTCCAGGGTGAATGGGACCGCAGAGAAGTCTGGTGCCTGCTGGTTGCTGGATAACAGATAATGTATGGAGGAACTGCAATCTGTCACTGGAAATCTTCTGGTAAGGGGTGCTCTTTTAGGGAGGCTTCACTTTTTTCTTACATATTACTATTCAAGACAATAATTATTCAGTAGAAAACTATTGAATGTAATTTACTGGTTCATATTCTAGTAGTGAATCTATTGCTCAATATATTGCAAGTATAATCTGTCATTCAGCTTGTATTGCATTACAGTATAATGGGATATTTGTGGGAACTGTAAACACTTATGCAATAGCAGCCAGGATATAATGGTGGCCGGGGCAATCCACTTTAACTTCTATCTTCAAAAGAGGTGAGCACATATTGGGAGGGGGAAGTGCTCCATGCATAGTGTAACAGCCTGCAAATCTGCAACACCAAGGGGCTATGGTAAGTGAGAGAGGTAAGTGAGAGGGGACATAAGTAGAGACTGAGATTGCTGCAGCAAAAGTTTCTGGTTTACCCCAAGAGTACAGAGCAGTTATTCTCTAACATGTTCTAGATGATCCTATTAATGGATCTGAGATAGAGTTAGAGGAGCAGATTCGCCTTTAATTTCTGAATGCTGTGTATGGGAGACATCATAGCAGCTAGTCTCCATTCATCAGAGGGGAAGGGGCCTGAGAATAAGAGATATAGACTGCAGAGAACAAAATTACTTAAAGGGAACTTGTCACCACATTTGCACATAACCAGCTAGTGACAGGTTCCTATAGAGCCCTATTCACTTATGGACACCCTTCTTTTAGCTAAAAATTGTTTCGCTTACATCCACATAAATCACATTTTATCTTATATTACCTGGCATTAGAGGGGGACATGTTCTGCTTGGCCAGCCCCTCCCATCTGATCCTCTTCATGCCGTATGCCTCCTTACTGGTCACCGTTTATGTCATGTGACCAGAGTGACATCATCTCAGGTCCTTTAGTCTCTTAATAATAGCAAACTGCACCCCAAGCATGTATCTGACCACATGAAGTCACAGCAGTCCTCCATGGAGACTGCTGTGATCTCATGTAATCACATACATGGTGTACAGTTTGCTATTCTTAGATGGCTAAAGGACCTGTGATGATGTGCCTGGTCACATGTCATGAATGTAAAACAATTCACCATGTAAAAAGTTGACACAATATTTCCCATCTGCACATAGAGCTTTATATATCTGTAGTTGAATATTACCGAAGGCAGATCAGTAATTTGAAGAGACACACAGCTGTCAGTCAGAATAATAGGGTGTGGTTCACTGGCAGCCTGGGAGAGAGAAGAGTCACAGATAGCAGACATGAGTCACAAAATCTAATTTACATATCAGAAAAATCTCTGTAATTAAGGTACAGTGCCCCACTGACTGCTAGTTTTAGGTGATATGTGGAGGACTTTTATCCCTTTATCAGCAGGCATTGTTAGTCAGGGTGGTAAAAATCTGGTGACAGGTCCTCTTTAACCTTTAAGTCATTACCCCTTCTGGCACTGAACATAGGTGTTAACCATTTAAGTGCCATGTTAAAACATGGTGACCCACTTTCTCTGGTATCTTGTTTTTTTCACAACCCCCCTGTAATGCCATCAGGGGTCTAGGATAGGCTGCCCTGAGAGCCAGGAGCCTATGAAAGGCTTGCACGACTGTCAGTCAAGCATCTCTAGAACAGGTTGTATATACAGGCTGAATAAATGAGCAATATACAGCAATATAGTTGTAATGCAGTATATTGTATGAGTGGTCAGACGCCTTAGGATTTAAGAAATTGATTTTATTGCAAAATAAACACACATAACTATATACAAAACAACATAATCATGCGTATGTTAGGTATAGACAAATCCCAAGATGCCCAATCTGTCAAAATATACAAATCATTATCCTGTGAAGGAATTGTTCCAAAATTCCAAACAAAATTGTTTGTGTCAGTATGCACTGCTAGAATTGTATTTGTCGTGTCCCTTTGCTTTCCCCCTGTATAAGTATGGAGATGCTCTGTAGATTTACATTCTTCTCCAGAGCAATGTATAAACTATATACTGATCATACACTTAGCATTAGGGAAACTGCCTCATCCTGAGCCATTGACACAGCAAATACAGTGATTTGAGATACTGACCCAGGTGCCACATATCTTGTTACAAAAATGCCCTTTTTTGAAATCATCTTTTTCCCCATCTCACCATCCTCACACCATTTATTTGAAAATTAGGGGAAGAGGAAGGGAAACAGCCAACTTCGGCTTCTCCTTTATTATACCTAATGGGAATGTATGAATATATTATCAGCTGGATTTGTTGCTTACAATACCAAACAGCAGAACAAAGAGTTATGAGAAGTGTTTCTCCTAACATCATTGTTTCATGCAGAATATTAATATTTACTAAATACATAGATCAGTAGAGATGATATTGTTCTGAGCCCTCCTGCTCACAGCTGCTTTTGTTAGCAGGTTTACCCACAAAACCATGTAATAAGTAATAAGCAACAAGCTGTAAGTTAGTGTTTATTATGCAAATCAGTTTTCCAATGAGTGAGCCTCTCCCTACACTGTACTGAGGAGATGCAACCAAATCGAAACAGCGCTGTCTACAGTTGGGAAGCTGTTCCTTCTGGAATAGATATACTGGTTTGGTTCTAGTCCTGCAACATGTCATTAGGCTTCCTAAAAGTCATGCTTGATGTTAAAATGGAGGGTGGCTATAAGTCTCCACATGCCAGCAAGGTTTTCTTCACTGGCAAAGTCTCCATAAGGAGAGCTCCTAGGTCTTGGCCACAGTGTTTATTAGAAAGGCAGATGCTGCTTCATGGCTACTATCTGGGTCCTTACCTTAAGGCTGGGGTCACAAAATCACAACCTAATCCTGCAAGATGCATTTGCTGCAGGTTTGAAAGCCGCATTCCTGCAGCAAGACCATTGTAAAAACGAACTAAGACACTGATAAAGTTTTATGACTCAGTTTTAGTAGCATGTTCACCTTGTGTGACCTAGGTCTTAAGGTTCTTCCTGAGAATAACAAATAGAGCACATTGTATACAATAGCTTGGCTCGCAATTGTTTGCGTGGACGCAGTGGATGCGCATAAAGCAGTAATCTGGTTACCCATTACTTATACACAGACTGCACTGCAATTGTAAGCACAATACATCTTCTGCAGAGCAGATATAGCGAACAACTAAACGTCTTATATGGCGCGGTGATGACCTCATTTAATAATGAAAACACAGACATTAGTGAGTGTAGTAAACACAGACTAGACTCGCACATTGTTGATTTATAGCATCTTTCCACCATAGACTTACTACTCACACCTGGGGTATTATGTGTCAAGTTTATGATTAGTCTACATTGCTCATTTAACCTCCCCTGACCCTTCTAACCAAGAGTTAGTCACGTCTCGTTGCTGCACCTGAATTGACTACTGCACTGATTCTTCTAACTTATGAACATGTACAACATCAGGCTACATGAACATGTACATGAACATTATTTTTGTTTATGTGCTACCCGTTAAATCAAGAGCCAGCACATGTTTCCATAAATTTCGATGGGCTCATATACAATGCCTTGGTTTTAACACCCCTGTGTATGAGATGATTGTCTGAACCGCAAATTTTAGAGCAGGTCATATTGCCCTTGTTTGCCACTTGGCAAGACTTTTGCATGGGCAATTTTTACCTATAGACATGAGTCCATCCAATAAGCAGCCCTGGGGAAGGAAGCCTGTTGAAAATGTATGAACGCAGCTAATTTTACCACAAAAAACTATTGAAACCTAATGACTCAGATATAAGCCTAGGATGGGAAATGCATTGGTCACAGCCTCCCCCACTAATGAAATGCCCAGCAACCTCCAACCACTAATGAAATTCCCAGTAGCCTCTTTACTAATGAAATACCCAGTAGCCTACCCTCACTAATGAAATGCCACACAGCCTCCCCAAAATTGAAGTGCAAACAGCCTCCCCACTAATGAAATGGTCACCAGCCACCCCTCACCAATGAAATGCCAAGAAGCCTCCAATCACTAATGAAATGGCCAACAGCCTCCCCTCACCAATTAATGCCCACCAGCCTCCCCTCACTAATGAAATGCCTGGCAGCCTTCCCTCACTAATGAAATGCCCGGGAGCCTCCCGTCACTTATGAAATGGCCACCAGCCTCCCGTCACTAATGAAATCCCAAGGAGCCTCCCCTCACTAATAAAATGGCCACCAGACCCCCCTCATTAATGAAATGGCCACCAGACCCCTCTCACTAATGAAATGGCCACCAGCCTCCCCTCACTAATTAAATCCCAAGCAGCCTACCCTCACTGGCCACCCTTCACTAATGAAATGCCTGGCAGCATTGCCTCACTAATGAGCTATATCTGTGCACACACTACAAAGTCATCAGGCAGCATCACCGCTGTGTCATAGTGTGTGCGCGGGCAGAGCACATGGATTCGTCTGTACCCACACTGCTACATTGGAACCCTGAGAGGAGATGCAGGGAGTGACGTATGTTAGTACTAAGTTTATTATTTTTATGTACTCGAGTATAAGCCAAGTGGGGCTTTTTCATCATAAAAATTGTTTATAATGGCTTATTCTCGAGTATAAAAGAAACATGTAAATACACTAAATAATGTGTAATCAAATGTTAATTATTCCTATCTACCTCTTAATAAGATGACTGGGGATTGACAAATGGATAGCTGCAGAGGAAACATCCAGGAGGTTTCTAAATAAGGGAAGACTTATGGAATCCCTGAAGAAACTGGAAAGACCAGTGTAAAACTCCTGCTGACCCTTCAAAACCCATGTGTAGGAAGTGGCTATAATGGAGTGATGACCAGATTATGTAAATTATTGTAACATGCGAAAACGATCATCCCGTTGTTGAAATAACACAATAATCACATCTCAGAAATACTACTAGTAAAACTAATTTTGTGATACTCTAATATATCCCTCCTGTGGTTTCTAACATCTCTTACTCCCTTACTCCCATCCTGCAAAAGGTCAGACAAAGGAAAAAATCCATAAAAACAAGTATATGTCATAGCTTTAAAATAGGGATTTAGATCTTTTGGATCGGGGTCTCAGAGTCTGGAGTAAGTAGTAGGAGTGATTTATAAATGAAGAGATGGTAAGTTTTTGGTGTTTTACACTGTGTAAAGCTACTTAGTCAGCAAACTCCATTTTGTGTATGGTTTATGGGCCATTCTAGATAGGGTTATTGTAAAAGCATGACATCTTCAGACAGGCACGTATTTATTTTAGATATAGTTATACAGCTTAGGAGGAGCCAGACGGATATTACACAGCACAGAGGGGGAATGAGTCATTTTGTAGTAGAGATTAGGCTGAAGGAGATATGTGGTCAGAGGGGGTTGAACGATTTTGAATAATGGGGCAGAATCCAACAAAAGATGAAGCCAATGAAGAACAAAGGAATTATCTTTATTTCAGTCCACAAAGAGATGTTGGTGTGAATGTGTTATGTCTTCTATCATTTAGTTGGTGGGTTCATTCACTTACGTAAGACTAAAGGGCAAACAAATCTTCAGAGCTTACTATAATGGGTTGTATAGCAGGTTGTAAGGATTAGGAAAAGTAGGGCTGCATCATTTTTCTTTTTTGTATTAAAAGGGAACCTGTAACAGAAATTGGACAAAGAAACCTCTACAAATACATTGGGGGTCATTTTCTAAGGGTCTGATTCGCGCATTTTCGCTGGGTTTCCCGTATTTTTACGATTTGCGCCATTTTCCCCTGAATTGGCCTGGGATTTGGCGGGGTTGTGGCCGTCGGAAATCGTGGGCGTAGCCATCGGAATACCCAACGGATTCGGAAAAAACGCTGTATTTTTTCTTTTTTTAAAAAGTGTCCCTTGACACACACTTACTTGCACCAAGAAATAGAAGGTGAACTCCGGTGAACTCCAGCGGACCTCGGCGCAGCAGCGACACCTAGTGGATATCGCGCACGGACCTTAGTGAATCCCGGCCGGACCCGAATCAGCATCGGAGAACCCGCCGCTGGATCGCGATTGGACCAGGTCAGTAAATGTGCCCCATTATCAAGAAAAGTAAAACCTCACAGATCATGTTTCAGGACACCGATACAATTAAAAGCCGTGACAAAATAGTAAATAAGCAGGTTTGGTTGTAGTTTGGGCACTCGGTCTCTACAAGGTTGGCCATCACTGATTTAGGGACATCATTAACCGGCTCTCCTGACGTCTAGTGCATTATTTCAATCCAAGTAGAGGGGACGTTCTGAGGCAGGGAAGTCTTACCTTCAATGCTAGATATGACTATGCCACCAATTTATATCTCGCGTCAATGCTGACTTTATGGATTTGCCTTGAAAAAAGATGATCTGGAAGGTTATAAACTGCTTGACAACATACTGGGCATGGTTTATTATACAGGTTTCCTTTAATAAAACATATATCCTGTGGCCACTGAAAATCAAGCTACAGGCTTCTAATACCAAACTACAGGCTTCTCTGAAGTCCTATCAACCTTGGAAACCATATATAAAATGGCAGCTGGTGGCTAAATCAAGCAGCAACATTTTTAAATATTAAATTATTTTGATTCTGTTCCCTTATAAAGAATTCTCCATTGTACAAGCTCTTATACCACCCTTATAGACTGTAAGCTCTTGTGTCACCCCCTACATCCTCATAGACTGTAATCTCTTGTGTCATACCCTCATCCTCATAGACTGTAATCTCTTGTGTCATACCCTCATCCTCATAGACTGTAAGCTCTTGTGTCACTCCCTCATCCTCATAGACTGTAAGCTCTTGTGTCACCCCCTCATCCTCATAGACTGTAAGCTCTTGTGTCACCCCTCATCCTCATAGACTGTAAGCTCTTGTGTCACCCCATCATCCTCATAGACTGTAAGCTCTTGTGTGACCCCTCATCCTTAAAGTCTGTAAGCTCTTGTGAGCAGGGCCCTCACTCCTACTTTTCCATAAGACTATGTTTTTGCTCTGTAATGTCTTATTCTATTTGTAAATGTCCCTATGATTTGTAAAGCACTACGGAATATGATGGCGCTATATAAATAAAGATTATTATTATTATTATGGGCTAAATGATCCATTGACACTTGATAATTCTATAGGTGTTTTCTTTGCTGCAGTCACCAAGTGAATTACAATAGAAGATGAGACCTCTATAGAAAGTAAAGCTGGAGCCCCTAGAACGTATTGGGTGGGGCAGAGGCCGGCATGACTGGTGTACGGAAGGAAAGGATGGGCCAATTAAAAGGAAGAGTGGGAAGAGAGGTGGGAGTGGAAGGAGCATGGAGTTGGGGGATTAGATAAGAGCTGGGAAGCGGGAAAACGGGCACTTGGTGAGTTTCCACAGGAGCAAAGAAAGGGGTGTTTTTTACATGTGTTGTCATGTTTTCGTGTAAAATATAATTTATTAAAATTAAAAAAATAAAAGGGGGAATATAGAACATTTTGGAGAAAGACTATTTTTTGGTTTAACCCTGTAACGGGTAGAGAGTCCACGAGGCTGGTAAAAATGGTTTTAAGAGGAGTAGTTGGTGGGGTGGGACCACCACAAAACTAATGATTGGGTCCCTTTATGGTCATGTGCATGTTGCAGCAGTGTTACAACGATAGTGTTATCGGAAACCTCCGATAACGCTATGTAACACTGCTGTGGAGTACAAAAGAAATGGCGGACTGCTCTCAAAGTGGTCCGGCATATTCATGAGGGGGCGCTCTGAGGCGCTGCCTCTTCCCCGCAACCCCCGCTCGCTCCATAGCTCGGCGGTGACTGCTGTGCGTCATGTGGCAGTTGCCGCCCCTAAACATATGGTGGGGGGAGGCCACAGTTACTTGTGTGGAAGGGAAAAGGACATCAGCCAATCAAGCACCATTACAATACATGACACCACATCTTAGTTATACTTGGTATATGCACAAAAAATGTCTAGTACATGTACAAGAGTCAGACATAGAATTCATGGGGCTCCATTGTAAATTCAGTTTTGCCCCCAATAACATATACAGAGCTCCCCCTTACGTTAAATCCCATTATACATTTTATAGAATGCCTCCTTACTGAGTTTATATAGAGTGTAATGGTTTAAATGACTCAACAAAAAGATTGGTGATAAATTCCCTTTGAGAAGACTAGCTGATGTGACTTGTGATTTTGTAGAAAATACTAATAATATACTTGATCCCCATTATCGGATATTGTAAGCAATGTGTGAGAGGGGCTCTATGATATTCTCTTCTTGTCTCAGTGGGTGGTTACCTTGGAGTAAAGGAGTGCTTAAAGGTGCCAAAATCAGTGTCTATTATATTATGGGATCTCAATGGAGATAGATTTGTTTTCTTCTACATGGATCTGTTGATTTTTACTTCCCTTAAAGAGGTATTCCCACAAATACAATATTCTTAAATAAATAAAGGGTAATAAAATAACACATTTTCTTATGTATTGTTATTATCAAAAGCATTTCACAGATATATTTCCAACATTTCTCTATCTGTCCTGGTGTTTATATTTTGGTTGTCCCTGGATACAACCATAAACTACTGACTATGGTCGGGCAAATTCCTTTGCCATAAATAGCTTCTCTTGTACTGCAGGGGGAAGGGAGGAAGCAGAGAGTACTACAGACAGAGGCACCTCCTTTCCAACAGCTGCGTGCAGAGGAGACAGCAGCAGCCCTACAGATAAGATAAGCTATGGATCCAAGGGGAGGGGGAGCATAGCAGTGCTGACTATGTGTTTTATTGTTTAGATGATGTAGCATAGCTGACTGTGTCATTGTGTCGTATATCCATCTTATGACTCTGATCTGTCTCATCTATCTTTTTCTATGTGTCAGATATAAGTAGAGTCTTCAGACGCTAAATAAAAGCGTAGCTAAACCCTGTACCCTGATAATCTAAGCACATTGTCAGCACACAGCATCTCATAGCACAGAGGGATCATGATGTTTCTGCTAAGAGAGTCTCTGTCCACACTCTGGATTATTACAATGACCATCACTGAGTGATAGGAGCTTAAACAGCAATAAAACAGAATAAAATTGTAAAGCAATGGGTTAAAAATGATTGTTATTGTGTAAACATCACTAGGGGATTAAAATTTAAGAACTTTCATGGGAAACCCCTATGATATTAGCGGATTGCATTGTATTGTTTATGCCTGTAACATGGCATTGCCTACGCATCACATTAGATAACTGAGCATTTGTGTCTAAAGCATTCTAGGTTTACTTGATGTCCATTGCATTGATTTTTTATTACTTTCAATCAAATATATTTCAATGCAATAAAGAAAATTTAAAATTAAATTAAGCAAGTAATTTGCACAAATGTCACCAATATTCATTTTTCTTCATAAAATCAGTCATAGGAACATATTCTCAACCTCTTTCAATAAAACCATATCTATGATCTGAGTCAAATTGTGACAAAACCACATGTCTAGTCTAGAAAAGGAGAAGAGCAGCAGTTACTCATCTCCAAGTTTGTAAAACCAAGAAACAATATCAGTCAGTGTCTAGTCTATCACTTTATGTCATTTGGAAGCTTTAGAGGAAAAAAGTCATCTGTAGGTAGCAATTTATAGAGAAGGAGGAGCTAAATACAGTGTACTCTGCAAAAAGCATGTTATAGAGCAGGAGGAGTTGAGAAATGTGCATATAGGGGGAGATTTAACATATGTTCTGTATGAGCCAGCTCCTAGCACTTCCATAGCCTGCACCTTACTCTGCTGCTGGCAGTGCCCCCTTTCGTGGCACCCCTACGTCTACTTGGTAAATAGGCACAATTCCTGGCATATTCATACATACATTGATAAATCTGGCCTGTAGTGTCAGATTTGTAGGGAGGATTATAAAGAGGTTAAGAAAATTATATACCATGTCCTTGTTATAGAGCAGGAGAAGCTGAGTAGATCGATTATAGGTTTGTGAAGAAATATTCGGTATAACTTGTCATTTATTCATGCTCTTTCAATGCTTTGAAATTAGAGTCAAGGGGGCGGTCCTGTCAATGTATGGAATGTGTGTATGACTATCCATCTGCCTGAACCTAGAGACAAGTTTCCTATCCGGCAGTGATCCATCCATGTTGTGTCTTTTATGACTTCTTGGGCTGATGCCACGAATACATTTTTGAATTACAGCTAAGAAAAATAACAGGAATCTGAATCTATCACATGATAGACACCTGTTGCACCCTTTTCATATTTGCAATTTTTTAAAAAAAATTGGTGTTCATGCTGTTTTACCATATTTTTGAACTATAGGAGGCACCTTACTGTAAGAAGTAAATTTAGCCATCCAAATTTTAAAAAATCCCTATTATCTTACACAAATATAGCACACACAGCTCTGCTACATCCATTCACTCACACACTCATATGAAAACGCTCAGTATTGCTAATGAGTTAATGATCCAGCTCACTAAGAAGAGCTGAATTTCCCATTACTAATGCACACACAACTCTGCTTAATATCCAGTCTCAACCACAACTGCTTCTCTGGCCCAATCCCCTGGTAGCATAAAAGGTTTAAAGACCCGGCAGTGATGCAGGAGGCATGTGACTAGTCACATGCTTCTGACACTACTCTAGGCCCTGCAATGACACCCATGTAAGGACGGCCAAGAGTGGGAGGGAGCAGTGCAGAGGCATTGCCCTCTCTGTGATCAGGTAAAATGCTTTGTCAGCACTTCACCTGATCTCCAGGACAGTGGTCAGAAGGGTCTGGCAGTGCTCGACCCTCATGACCTTCAGGCTAGAAGAAAACACTTGCAAGGAATATATCCATTAGTCCAGCATGACACAAAGTAGTCTTTAAAGCTCTTCTGTTTATTCTCCATATCAAGTAACATATAAACACACAGCTAAGCGTCACAGACCTTCGTCAGCATTTCAGCTGATCTCCAGGACAGTGGTCAGAAGGGTCTGGCAGTGCTCGATCCTCATGACCTTCAGACTATAAGAGGCAGGCACTATTTAGCAAGATTTTTTTCTTGTTAAAAAGTGTGTCTTATAATCCAAAAAATACAGTATGATAATATCTGCAAAAGAACCTCCAAATAAGATGTGCACACAGTGTCAAATGTATGAAATGTTTCTTGTCAGGGCTTTATGTGGTGGGCAGCCTACGACACATGTGCTGATTCTGATGCTCAGCATGAATGCCAGGATACACAATACTATGACATAAAGGAAGAAGACCAAGATTCTCGGTGTTGCTATAGAAACTACATAAAGTACCCAGTCCCTACAGTATATAGGAGTAGCCTGGAAAGTGCAGAAGCAAATACAGGAGAATACTACACTATATGGCTGTTATATGCATCTCTTATTAGTGTTTAGATTTGTTGAACATTATAAACCTATGGGTAATGTGTCTGATATGTAATGTGCATGATATGAAATATTCAGTGTAATTTAGTGACATTTAATATTCAATTGGGGGTGATCTGATTCTGCAATATTATATTATCATGACACAGGATAACACTGTAGTCATTAGGGAACATTTACCGGTACGGAGGAGTTTCCGAAAGTGCATTGTCGGAGGACAATGCACTGTGCCGCAATTCAATGAGATCGTGCGCCCGATATCCTGGATGTGTCGCTTCCCCGCTCAGGTCCGCCGGAGTTCACCTTCTTCTTCGTGGTGCATGTAAGTGCTTGATCTTGCAACACAATTTTAAAGTTAAATCCCATGCTCAGTCTGAATCCGTCGGATCATCTGACGGCCCGCCCCCGATTTCTGTCACATTAAAGTCGTTGCCAAAATCCGATCGCGTGTGCTAAAATTCCTTTCTAAATACCTGTCCCAGCGGCGCAATCCCCGAAAACAGTGGACTATCTGAGGAAATTGCGGCCTCGGAGCCTTCGTAAATAAGCCCCATTATGGATCAATAGTAGAGGAAGTATGTGCATAGTTATACTGTTCCCTAACAGTAATCCTAATAAATATTCTCAGATATGCGGTGCATTGGATTATATTACACCAAATGTCAAATTCTCATCAGAATTGTAACATTTTCTTCATAAATGGCACAGAGAAATTATTTTTGAACTGTTATTACAGCAGAAATATAGACTTTGTTGCATAATAAAGCATTGGCTATACAGTCCTTGATCTTTGCTGAGCAAGGCATTAGTGAAGGTGACAGGTCTTGTTACTGTCAGCTAGGAATCCCCGACTAGGCTGCTGCAGGACTAGGACTAGCTTATTGCGTACAAGGGAATTTAAGGCATTGAGAACGTAAATCCATGATGTGATATCATTTTTAGATGAAAATAAGACCATTATTTATCTTAAGATGATCAGCCCAAATATGAATTAAAAAGCAGAAGTGCTCAATAAAAATAAGAAAATGGCAAATTGCAAGACTAAAGATTTTGATTACGGTAGATTGTGAGCCCCATGGGGACAGGGACAGATCTGACAAGCTCCGTGTAGCGCTGCATAATCTGTGTGCGCTATATAAAGAAATTATTAATATTATTACATCTACCCCATAATATTTGTATGACTAAAATACCACTAAATAAATACTGTGTTAAAGTAATTTTTCTTAATTTACCTTTATTATGTAAATTTTGTATGATTTTTGGGACATGGGGAAGGTATACTGTACAATTATTAGGTCTTTATAAGGTTGGTGTGTGTAAGTGAGAGTGGCGACTTGTACTAAGCATGGGTTATGTGCGCCAAAATCAGGGATGCATATGTATACATTTACACTAGACAGATTTATCATAATTTAGCATCAGCCCCTGGGATGTTTCTACACTCTATACTGTACGGGATTACAATATCATTAAATCTATATACAGATTATTTCTATATACAACATTTTTCATTTCTTTTCACAATCTCTAAAGGTTCTTTTAGTTGCTGAAATATTGCAAGACAATGCACTTACATACACCAGGAGGAAGATGGTGAACTCCGGCAGACCTGATCGGGGAAGCGACACTTACAGCAAATCGGGTGCACGATCTTCTTGAATTGCGGCACAGTACATTGTCGTCGTACAATGCACTTTCGGGATCTCCTCCGGACCGGGTAAGTAAATGTGACCCATTGTCTTTAAAGGGATTGTCCCCTTTAAGCACAGTACAGCAAATAATATTGTTTTTGCAATTGAAAGTTATTTAATTTTCCAATATACTTTCTGTATCATTTCCTCAATTTTCTGAGCTTGCTGTCATTCTATAGAAAGCTTCTATGTTTCCTTCCTGTAGATGTCACACAGGTCATGTGATGTCATGTGATGTCACACAGGTGAATGGCTCATTAGCATCACACAGCTTTGATTACCCTATGTGTTATAACGAGCTGAGCACTTGTGTAACATCACATGACTATGAACCGGTGTTTATCTACAGGAAGTAAACATTTCCTGTTGCGCAACAGCATGACAGAGGTGCTCAGGCTTACGTCACCTGAGTGACTCCTGGTTCCAGGGGCCGGTCATTTATTCTCGCCTTCTATGTAGCCGTGTCCCACCCCGGTATCCTTCAGACTACTGGTGACGTCACCCGACAGTCTGTAAGTCTCGCACCCATGCACTGAGACTTTCCTTGCGCAGCCAGCTTCATTGGAGATCTATAGGTTGTGTGAGGTACTGATTTTAATGGTACTGTTGAACCCAGTCATGGCAATACACTGCATAATACACAATCCTATTACAATTGTTGCACCCACTGTACATTATATGCATTTTCAGCTACGATGCATTGGGTTGTCAGATACAGTCATGGACTTGTGACTTCAGCAGCTCCTCTGTCACCTATTGTCATGCGTTGTTGACACTCAACACAGTAATGGAAATATTATTAAGCACACAGTATTCACAAGGGAAAATTACAGTAACCAGTTTGCTAATAGCAGTCCATAGAGCTTCCTGTGATGCTGTCAGTTTGTTGAAGTGACCCTATGCTTGTGTAGTCATGAAGCCTATAGGCCAAACTATTGGAAATCCAGGGACAGGAATAAAAAAAATTGATAAAACTGTAATGCTATATAAATAAACAGACAGTACTCACATCTTTATTATTCCCTTTTTGATTACAATCACATAGTAAAATGTATCGCTTCTCTAAAGTCTTTGTTTTTGTTTCTATCTATGATTATGGAGGCTGCCAACTTGCCAAAGATCTATTAAAAGCATTTATTGATATCCTTTACAGAAGCCTCATTACTACAGACAGAAATGCTCTGGAGCGACTCATTGAGGTCTATGAAGAGTTTGCTAGGCATGCTCTGCGCAGACAGGAGGAGTAAATATACTATATCTTATATAGAATCCTATTTGTCTTGCCGGTGTTGTAAATGTGGTGACTGCTGAAATAATACTGACACAATAAAATTCTGTAGGGGTAAGAGTAATGTAAGAGTGAAAAAATCATTCACAAAGGTTCTAAAAATGTGGTTAACATTAAAACTTTTAAATCCTCAGATGCTGCGGAGATGATGCTATGGTGGTCCCCTATTAGCGCCCAAGAGGTTTAAACTGCCTGATTTAGCAATTTATGGCTTATTTTTTTTAACAAACGGTAAGTAAATCTGTATGTAATATTTATACATCACCCAACATAATGAATGGTTCTTTTTTGCTGTTGAGTATTATGTTGATTCGGTATGTCTATACTTTTTTTCTTGTAAACAGGAATAATGTAACTTTCACAGCATCGGTGATCTGTAAAGAGGGATTGTCACGACTCTTCCGCTTCTAATACCTCTGCACAAAGCAGGGGAGGGTAGGTTAAATCCAATTTAGTAGCCATAGTAAGAAAGATAGCAATAATACCATGATAATCATCACGACTTCAGGGAACAATATCGTGAGAAGATGAAATTATCTTCTGGCCTTTCTCCAGTATCACATGACATTCTATCACCTGTTCTCACTACTAGAGTACTTGATGGTACATGACAGGTAGAAGTACTTGTTTGCATGACTTGTACCTCCTGTCTATTCTGTGCATCAAAACGGGGGAATATCTGGAGGGTGGATACCTGACATCTAGGCTGGATAAGGTAACCAAAGTCTAGTTATTGAAGAGAAGGTCTAGGTAACATAAGAAGTGTATGAATTATTAAAGGTTAACAGATTCTCATAAATGTTCTCAATCTTCAGATATAAGATCTGTTGCCGAAATCTCTATATAGATGCAATAATAATAAAAAAATGTATTTTAAATAATAGATTTTCTTTACCATATTAATAAATTTTTCTGCCATCTTCCTGTGCATTTATTTGTTATTGAAGGAATTATATCACTATTATTCTGAGGTCCAACATTCATGAAACTAATTTATTGCATCTGTCTCACCAGTATAGTATAGCATTGTATATAGTATGCAGAAAACACAGGATGGAAAGGCATAGCAAACTGGCCATTGGAGTTAATGGGGGACAGATGCAAAGTATCCCATCCCTTCCCCGACATCTGCTTGGATTTTTGAAGGAAGCACCAGTACCACTAGTGGACAGCAGAAGGAAGAGACATTAGCCTTTACATTTATATTTTTGTTTTTGTAATGAAAGGCTTTATTCAAGTGAAAGTGAGATGCTGCTGTTACCAATGTCGACTGCAACTCAAAAAATGGAGCTGGATTTTTGGCTCCGCTCTCTGCTGATTCAGAGTTTCAGAACCCCTACAATATGTAATTGATGACCTCTACTATAGATAGGTCATCAATATTCCAAATCACTTAATGCAGACTAGGAATTGCAAATTAAATGCACCTTATATTCTTTTTAGTGAAATATTTGTCACATAGTATTACCTGGAAATATTGCTGTCTAGCAAGAAAACCGATACAATAGAATGAGTCAAACTCAGCAAATTGGGGACTGCTCCAGGATGATGAAACTCAAGCGGAGGAGAAAAAAATCATTAATCTTTCCATTGCCTGCAGTCTGACCAGAGTCAGCTTCAAGACTAAACTTTGCTTACTCATTCAGAATTTTTTTTCTTCTTATATTTGTCTTATGGAAAGACAAGATTGCTGATTCATGTAACATCTATCATACCCTAAAGCAATAATACAGTGACTTGGGAACGATGAGTGCTACAGGTCCCTGAGCATAACTCTTGTGGGAATATCTCCTAGTCCAGGGACTGCTCATGATAACGCAAATGCTTTTGTCCCATTTTGTTGTCTTAAGTTTGGGACACAACTCAGTTATTGGCTGCTGAGAAATTCAAACTTTACGAGGGTTGTTTCCTACTTTCTCCCGATTACCCATGTAAATGCTGCCAGATATACCGGTGGTAATTGTTTCCAGATCCGTCTATAGTTTGTTGCCTTTTATATCCAGTTCCTGTAAAATTAAGCCTTTCTACCATTCAACGTTTCTCAAGGCTGAAATTAGTTCTTTGAGACTTAAATACAGCTCCTAAAATAATAAAACACAGAGTCTTTGTAGATTAAAAGATGATACTCTTTTTGTAAAAGCAGTTTTATTCAATCAAGGGTTGATTTTGACTGAACAATTTGAGCTACGTGTCAGATCTTCTGAAAGCCATCGAGTCAAAGAGGAGGAAAGGCCACCTAGATATATGTAAGGCTCTCTTGAAGGATATGCAGAGCTGAATTGAAGTAATAGTCACTCTTTGCCTAGAACTACACCCAAAGGTGGACTGGACATACATAGCAAGACAGAGTTTGGGCACCTACTGCTGCTGGATAACACCAGATAGTCCCAGATGGTCTTGCCCCTTTGACAGCCATGTCAGACAAAAATTGCCTGGTTTATATCATAGTGCTCCAAACACTGTGGACTCCCATCTGCCACTGAGTGTAGTATGACTTTGCATGAAGATATAACAGTATTTTTATTTATATATGAATCATCCTGCAAGTGGCAGGATCAGCCACGCTCAGAATCTGAAGTTAGCCATTCTTTTGGCATCCCATTCCAGACCAATGGTGAAACATGTTGAATTTAGCCAGTAAAGATGCACTGATATTAGATTGGAGCATTGCTGAGATCACTCTTACTTTTTCCATCCCCTCACAGGATATTTAAGACAAAGTATAGGCTAAAGAGATGAAATGGCATGAATATAAAAAGTTGTATTCCTCCACTATGGTAGATTTTCCTGTAGAAGTGCTTGACCACTTCAGTAAAATACTAGCCTCGTCGATCTTTTGCTATACAAGCAAGGGTAGAAGCTGAAAAATTAACAGGACCCATCTGTGGTCTGGCCACTACAAGCTGTCCCCTATCCACTGGATAGTCCCTTATCGTTGGGGGGTCCAAATGTACACTGCCGCTCCATTAACTGTCTATGGTACTGGTGGAAGTAGACATGTACTGTGCTTGGCTATTCCTGTATGCTACTAAGATGAACACAGAATTAGGTGCATGAGCAACCAGTTTGTCTATTCATTTAGGGGTTCACCACTGGGATCCCATGATCAGCATGTGTGGTGACTGGACCACCACTTTAATGATTCCTTGCTTAATTGAGGCCCTTTCCAATGGTTTAGCCTAATTTATTGACTAAAGAATATATTATTAAACCTAATTATTAATTATCTATCAATCTATCTAAGACTTTACTAACAGCACCTTGTCCCTCCATGATATGCTCGACATAACTATAGTTATAGGAGTTCTGAGCTCCAAATACCGTTTCCCCTTTAAGAGATGCGCTGCTTTGATCTGCCGATTGCGGTAACATGGTAACGTGAATTAATTGAGCTTGGTATATACTTGGCTGCAAGTACATGGAAATCATAAGAGCCTGCGGGAGCTGGAACAGGATTCTCTCGTTTGTGTAGTATTCCCCTGAGCCCTGACTCCCTGCTACTAAGAATATCAGTGTGATCTCCCTTTTCTTTGCACCTTATTACAATTTAGCTGTTTGTCTGGTTTATAAATATACCTGTTATCAAAGGAATAGCGGTGTGGAAACTGATGACACTCTGTAATATCAAGCATTGCATGGTACAGCTCCTGTGATCACACAAAAAGACTTGTGTGAACTGATGTGGTAAAGCCTGGTAGTGTGAAGCACACTCATTACTGGGATGTACCACCTAGAACAGAAATATTATGGAATACTACAGATACCCATGCCCTATAAGTGGGTTTATTACCCAGTTTTACATAGGTAAACAAAACTGTATTTAAAAAAAACTTTGTAATAAGAGAAAAATTCAACTTTTTAAACTTATTTAACTCCCAATCAGATGTCTCGTGGGGAACCCTAAAGCCTTATGTATAACAGAACCTATCAGCCCATGTAATGTCTTTTTCAAATTGAAGCATATTTGAGGTGAAGATGATAAGAATTGAGTAAGAAATATTCCCTATTTTTGGTGCCAGAATTCTTATTCTATGATCCCTGAAAATTATATATCCCAGAAATTCAGGGCAGACAGACTTCTCCAAGCTTGATATTGTTCATAATATAAATTTTATGTTCCACTCAACCACACAGTGAATCTGAATGTGATGTAAAATATGGGGATGGAAGTGAACATCTTTATGTACCTTGTGTGTGTGTGTGTACAGCATTAAATGTCCTTTATCTAATGCAATTTGTGTTTAAATTAAGTGCCAATTTTAAAGGGAATTTGCAAGTTTCAGGCCAATAAGACATGCCCTAGTTACAGGAAACATGTCACCAGCATTTCTCCACTTACTAACTGAACCCTTGGGCAGGGTATGAAATGTCCTTTCTAGAATACCCCATTTTAAGTTAAATTTGCCTGTTTACATATAAAAAAAATCTCCTTTAAAGTAGAGAAGAGTTACTGTTGGTTCTTGCTGCAGAGTTCTTAGATTGTGAACCTACAGGGCTTTTCTCTCTGAGGCTGTGATTGACAGCTTGCTCTGCAGAGTCAATTTGGTTGAGCTAGATTTATGTCCTGTGGAAAGCTGGGTAATTACACCTTATTTCTGAGCTGGGAGCGTGTGTGAGTTTAAGTATTAGAAAGCCGAACCACTCAACTGCTGGGGCACAGTCCAGGAACTTCCAATATATATTATTTATAGCTGGTACAATATAATTGGTTATATTGGTCTCCTGAAACTTGTTCTACTTTTGCTAACGTTATATTGCTGTATTCCAACCCTTGCTATGTTCTTCACTATTCTTTGCCTAACAATGTTGTACCCCGCTGCCATCTTGGTTTTGACCAGGTTATCCTAACTTTAATTGTCTGTCTGTTTTTCTTTAGCATTTTCCTTCAATGACCCCTTCATGTTCGGGTAACTGCTCATAGCACATGAGCAATGCAACAGTTAGTGAATTTATCCCATGAATTCTTCACCCATGTCACAACCTCTTGTCTTAGCTAAATGATCTACTTATACTAATCTATGGTGCAAAGGGAGCTGCTTAAATGACTACCACTTCTTTTCAGGGGAGGCCTTATATTTCTAAGCTTGAAAAAAATTGCATTAGGTCTTATTTTCGAAGGGTGCCTTATTTTTGGAGGGTGTCTTATTCGGATGGTGTCTTATTTTCAGGGAAACAGGGTGCATTTCTAATTGGGTGAATTCCTTATTTAATATTCAAAGATCCCAGAACGATCAGTAGAATTAATTGAATTACACTCATTACATTGATTGGATACCTGCAATTGTCAAAAGCCGAGAGTTAGGGACTTTCACATTGGGTTTGTTTTTCATGTCCGTGTTTGAGTGATTTCCACGGATGCCTCACTAAACCATTTTTTTAATGGTTGTTTTCACACTGGCTTGTAATTTTTTTTGCGGACACAGAGACAAAATGGAAGAAAAACAGAGACGCAATGAAGACAAAACACAATGGATATGGAACGGAAACAGAGAACCCACGCCAATGTGAAAGAGCCCTTACTATGACTAGATCTCTCCAATGGAGCTAATGGAAGGGTACCCCAGGTGATGGAACCCATTTTGCTAGTTGCATATATTTTAGATGAAGGAGGTTGACCAGAATTAGGAAAATATTCCGCTTTTGTTCAGAAAAAGTGATAATTTTGTCCATAGGTTGCAGTAAATATGTATTTGCTGCGATACCAGACATGATCTGGGGACGTTAGTGGCAATGTTCATGGGAAAAAAAAGCAAACCATTTCTTTTTTTATTCTGGACACTTTGAGGGAAGATGTTGCCTAAAGCAAGTAAGGCTTTTATATCTAATGTCATCAAGCCCAAGCAGACACAAAATGTAATGCTTCAGTCTGCAGAACATCGAATGGTGATTCTTATTTGCAATACAAAGCTTCAGTAACCCTTGTATGATCATGTCAGCATCTGAAAGTTATTACCGGCTTTCTCTATAAATTGGTTAATAGTCCTTCCAATGGTAGAACTGAAATATTAGACACAAATATATGACTAGATCCCCACATTTACTCTCTTTTCGACACATGTGTTCAGTTAAAGGGTATTTGAGGACAATATAGAGAACTGTAACTCCTGTTGCTGTATATTCATTTCAGGAGCAGCAGAATGGGATTCATCCAGTATCTGGAAAAAGATTAAATTCAAAGCCCTCAACTAGAAGTACAGAATCGACTAAACTAATTTACACAATGTAGAAAAAATGTCTGTTTCTCCACGGTTTGGAGGACTTTGAAGTATAAATAAATATTCACGCATTTCTTTTACTGAATGAATTAATTTTATCTGTAGCACAAGGTGTGAGGATTAGTAGATCCATAGGCACCCATCAACAAGACTGTCTGAAAATGTGTGATACTCCAAAGAGATAGTAGTGCCACGTTGTGCTAAATAACAGCATTTTTCAGTGACAAAAATAGTGCTACTATAAAACACGCTTTCTAATATGGACCAATAATAAAGCTAACAAATTTATACACATAAAACATACACTCACCGGCCACTTTATTAGGTACACCATGCTAGTAACGGGTTGGACCCCCTTTTGCCTTCAGAACTGCCTCAATTCTTCATGGCATAGATTCAAAAAGGTGCTGGAAGCATTCCTCAGAGATTTTGGTCCATATTGACATGATGGCATCACACAGTTGCCGCAGATTTGTTGGCTGCACATCCATGATGCGAATCTCCCGTTCCACCACATCCCAAAGATGCTCTATTGGATTGAGATCTGGTGACTGTGGAGGCCATCTGAGTACAGTGAACTCATTGTCATGTTCAAGAAACCAGTCTGAGATAATTCCAGCTTTATGACATGGCGCATTATCCTGCTGAAAGTAGCCATCAGATGTTGGGTACATTGTGGTCATAAAGGGATGGACATGGTCAGCAACAATACTCAGGTAGGCTGTGGCGTTGCAACGATGCTCAATTGGTACCAAGGGGCCCAAAGAGTGCCAAGAAAATATTCTCCACACCATGACACCACCACCACCAGCCTGAACCGTTGATACAAGGCAGGATGGATCCATGCTTTCATGTTGTTGATGCCAAATTCTGACCCTACCATCCGAATGTCGCAGCAGAAATCGAGACTCATCAGACCAGGCAACGTTTTTCCAATCTTCTACTGTCCAATTTCGATGAGCTTGTGCAAATTGTAGCCTCAGTTTCCTGTTCTTAGCTGAAAGGAGTGGCTCCCAGTGTGGTCTTCTGCTGCTGTAGCCCATCTGCCTCAAAGTTCGACGTACTGTGCGTTCAGAGATGCTCTTCTGCCTACCTTGGTTGTAACGGGTGACGATTTGAGTCACTGTTGCCTTTCTATCAGCTCGAACCAGTCTGCCCATTCTCCTCTGACCTCTGGCATTAACAAGCCATTTTCGCCCACAGAACTGCCGCTCACTGGATGTTTATTCTTTTTCGGACCATTCTCTGTAAACCCTAGAGATGGTTGTGCGTGAAAATCCCAGTAGATCAGCAGTTTCTGAAATACTCAGACCAGCCCTTCTGGCACCAACAACCATGCCACGTTCAAAGGCACTCAAATCACCTTTCTTCCCCATACTGATGCTCGTTTTGAACTGCAGGAGATTGTCTTGACCATGTCTACATGCCTAAATGCACAGAGTTGCCGCCATGTGATTGGCTGATTAGAAATTAAGTGTTAACGAGCAGTTGGACAGGTGTACCTAATAAAGTGGCCGATGAGTGTAGATTAAGCCATATAAATACTGTCAGAATCTTATCTAAATAATAGTGACACATTGTGACTAAATTGAAACACCATGTGGTATCATAGTGCCATATAATTTTGGCACAAAAAAGCCCTTCAGATTAGGCATGAATAACAAATAATAGAGTTATAAAGTAGTAAAGTATAAACATAGTATTATGGTAGTAAAGTATTATAGTAGTAACAACCTTGCATATATTTGGTAAAATTTAGCACAGCAGGAACAACACATAAATTTGTTAGAGATTACCAGTAAGGATACTTGCAGTGTCCTCTATTGATATGTATAAGCCCCTACGGCGTATGACCATTTTCTGTCCGTGCTATTGTTTAGCCCTAGGCACTCTATTAAAATAGTGATACTTGGTTGTAGCATCTTTCTGTAAAAATGTATGAGTGCTTATTTAAAATCCACACCCAGTAGGCATTCATTTTGAATTATCCATATTGCAAAGATCTAGTGATGGCCTGTTTCTAATACATTCTTTATACAGCACCTGTCACTTCTCCTGACATATCTGGTTTAATATATACTTGTATCCTCCTAGGAATAGCAATTATAGAACATCTTTTCTTATAAATTAGTTGTACAGTTCCTTTGTAGATAAATTAATGGTTGGTGCCGGTTGGGAGGAAGGGGGGGGGTGTAGGAGGAGTCTGACCCTGCTAGCACTAATAAGACCAGAATGTCCAGGGGCATGCCTCCAAATCGTTACACCCACTCCAGCTCCCCGTTCCTGCATCGTAGCCCAAAGGCTACGGTGATATAACTATTGAACATAACGGTGGCCAGCAACAACACTCTTGGCCTAGCTGGTGGTATAAACAAAGTGTTTATTAAAGTGTTTGGAAGAGTTTTCTGTCTGATTTTGCACTGAAAAGAAGGTAAAAACTGCTCACACATGTATTTATAAAGAGCTGTACAGGAGCACAAAGGTGGGGGCTAAGATCTGAGGAGTGAGTAACACAGACAAGTCACATATTGTTTTTTGAAATGCATCCAAACCAAAGCCTAGTCCCTGTCAGTCTCCCAGGATTTAGTCAGGATGCAAGAGTAAGTTATAACACACAATTATATTGTAATGCAAATGCTTAGAAAAGGCAGAAATGCACTGCAGGTGTAATAAGCTTCTGCAACCTGTCTTTAGTGAAAATGAGGTCCCTGGTGACAGGTTCCCTTTAAAGAGTATTGCAGCCGTATACTGCCCATTCAAAAAACTGAAGTCCTATTTTGACTGTTATGTTCATCTGCCCTTATAGCTATTAGTTATTATCATATTCTCTCTTCCTTTCCGAAGCTTTGTTCACAAAATGATATAGCCACCTAATGTCTTTTCAGTTTGTTTCTTCTATTCTTTATATAGAATGCACCCCCCTCCATTCTATAATAACCCCATTATTAGATTGTGATTACAGCAGGATTTCATACATTGGCTAATGACTGGAAAATCAATAAGGATCTCTTCTACAACATTTACACCGATGATCACAGAGGAACATAACACATTTATCCTAATGTTTCTGGCTATTGCCCATCATAAAATTCCTATATTTTTATTGCTTCTTGAACAGTACCTGACTCTTAGGGCTTGCACAGCATCAATCACAGTGTGACAATCCTAGCCTGAATCCGGCATCAGTTATTCGTTTCATACTCCCAAACAATATAGGCAGACACACATTTATCACAGCCACCAGAGCTAAGCTGAGAAAGGAAGAGTCTTGCTGACATGGCTGAAATATATTGGAGTCATCACTCTTCCCATGCAGTGAGGCAGAGATTGGGAGAGACCTTCATTTTTATTCCTACTTGATATGAATGAATTCCAGTTGTATAAGAGACAGAGGCAATAGCTCTATGTAAAACGGCTATTTACTTATGGCTTTATGCCTTCGGGGAGCAGTGAATATGAAGTTCTTTCTACTTTAAAGTTTACAAGGATTTTATCCTTGTATAATATATTATGGAATCAGGATATCATGTTAGTAAGGCAATTTATCAAGACTGGATGATAACCCCTTTATTCATCCCCACCCAAGGCCTGAAAAAGGACAACAACAAAAATTGGTGGAGGTTGGCCACAGCTTTATTTAAAAATTTTTTACATAACGTAAGGGGAACCCTGACCCTCTTATAGGATCTTCATCTCGCATGCCGGGCCCTGCCATGTCCTAGTTATCCGAGGTGCTTTTTTAGAGGGTCAAGATTCCACCATAGGCCATACTGTCATACTGCCATACTGCCAACCACGCAACAAAGAACAAGGCAAGCATCAAACAAACAGAAAAACAAAGGGGAGGGCAGATGGGAATTTCTTGAATTCAGAGCTGTCCAGAAATACTGGGATAGCTCCGCTCTCAAGAATACCATATATACTCGAGTATAAGCCGACCCGAGTATAAGCCGAGACCCCTAATTTTACCACCCAAAAACTGGGAAAAACTACTGACTCGAGTATAAGCCGAGGGTAGGAAATGCATTGGTCAACCCCCTCCAGTACATAGCCAGCAAGCCCCCAGTAGTATATAGTCAGCCAGCTCCCAGTAGTATACAGCCTGACAGCCCCTAGTAGTATACAGCCACCAGCCACCAGTAGTATACAGCTAGCAAGCCCCTAGCAGCATACAACCAGCCAGCCCCTAGCAGCATACAGCCAGCCTGCCCCCAGTAGTATACAGCCAGCCTGCCCCCAGTAGTATACAGCCTGCCAGCCCCTAGTAGTATACACCCAGCCAGACCCCAGTAGTATACAGCCAGCCTGCCCCCATGTAGTATACAGCCAGCCTGCCCCCATGTAGTATACAGCCAGCCTGCCCCCAGTAGTATAAGAAAACCCGCGAGCCCTCTCCATGCATCGGAACGCGACCGCCGCCGCGAATACACGGTGGGCGGTGGCGAACCGGTTAATAGACCCATGTAAAAGCCGAGGGGACGTTTTTCGGCACATTTTTTGTGCTGAAAAACTCGGCTTATACACGAGTATATACGGTAAATATCCCTGGCTACTGCCCCCAGTGGCAAGCTGAACCTGCAGCAGGCCACCTGACTGCCTGGGGGGTAGGCCGTGCCAAGCCTTAGAGGAGAATAGCACGGCCAATCCTGAAACCCCTGGCCATTTTAAAGGGGGTAGCAGCAGTACAGATGCTTTATTAAGTACACCACACCTACTACATGTATCCTGTCTAGCTAGAGGCTACAAAAGAAAGAAATGTAATAGTAAAATCATGATTGCTCCTCTCTTTTCTCTTTTGCTCCTTCTCTTTTTCTGAATTCTGTCATAGTTTGCACAAAAAACCATCTGCATCACATTTATAAAGGGTTTTATAGTTTTCTGGCTCTCCTAAGACTAGCTCGACAGAAGGGGTGTGACCTTAGAAAAGGGGCGTGAACTCACCCCAACAGAAGTGTGTCCTAATTTTTGGTTGTAAAGTAAGCCAACTAATAGGAGGTGCAGAGTCCGACGAGTCTTGTACTAGGACAGATTTATCATCCAGCATTAGACACGTATATAAATCTGGTGCAGAATAAGACTGTCTAGTCTAACTCTTAACTGTCTAACCATAGGACACTTTTTTATAAATCTGCCCCATTGTTTGTTCAGCCATCAACCTACTGCCAGCTACTACTGGGTCGTTTCCCATCAATTTCTGCTCGCATCTGGGTTTGGAGCCTTTGGAGCTGCACTGTGTCCGACAAAATGTGCATATAAAGGGGCATGTTACTGCTTTGTCGACCATGCACCACAATTCTGCAGCATGAACATTTTAAAAAAATATATAAATATTTGACATACACAGTACTTTGTCTATAGCAGCCTGTCCCCTGATATAAATAGCACTCTGGTGACAGGTCCCCTTTAAATCTAGCTTTTATTCATCTTCATAAAAAAAAAAACTGTCATGCAACTTCCTCCTAATTTAGCGCAAACCTGAGAAATATACCATGCACAACACATTATCCAGTTAAATGTCCCGTAAAAAGAAAAAAGGTGCTAACCCCTCATCAGCTGTTTGTAGCTGTCAAACAAGGGCCATTGAACAGGATCAGCTTCAGGGTTCCTGTGGAGCTGAAAGCTATGTCCAAAATTGCATCTCCAGCAATCTCTCTTGTTATTGCTAAATATAGGTTAAAATAATTTAGGGAAAGCCTAGCCCAAAAGTAAGTGGAATGACACATAGAGAGGGAGCCTAGAACGGTGTCCATAAAAGGCTACTTGTCTCATTGGCAATGACAGCTGAGGAGACATATGCTGGTGCTTAGACCCCTTTAATGCTGGCGGGCAGCACATTGACTGCCGCTGCATGCCCAGTAATTGCTGTCATTCTCTATCTTCATAGGAAAAGAAAGGATCAGTTGCATAGAGAATTTCTGGAGCACTTGTTATAAATGGTCTAGTTTTCTACAATTTATCAGGCTGTCTGTCCCGACACAATGCAGGCAGCTACTGGATATCACGTTTGTCAGGGGATATACAAATAGATGTTTATTACTCGCATATCTGGTCTGTCATGGTAAGAGGTTTAGATGTAAGAGGGGCAAGAATCAAAACTCCATGGTACTTTGTGGCTTTAAGATTTATAAAAAAAAAAAATCATTAGTTTTTTTTTCTTGTATTCCAAGACCTTTTCCAAGCTGTGAGGAACGGAGAAGCCATCTACACAGCTGAGGACCATCTAGCATCAAAATCCATTATGGTAAACCAGGGGCACTCATAGATCCAGCACATTGACTGTAATAATCGTTTTATATGTGTTATCCATGGCCTGCTTCCTGCTAAAATGGTGGGACGTTACCAGAGCCCCCTCCATGCTCCAGGTTCACAGGCTGTGAAATTCACATTGTGAAATGAGCACTTCCCCCTCCCATTGGGTGCTGAAACTTCCTCTGCTGCAGTGATATTACATCAGGCAGAGGGAGGGGAAAGTGCTGAGGGCATGGGGAGAAGGGTGAGACGTTTTAACAGCCTGTGAAGCTACAGCACGGACTGGCTCTCTTAATCCCCTAAGAGACCTTCAGGCTCAAAAGAAGAATTTTAGAAGTTGATTCTTAAGGGAAGGAGGCAATGGATTCTCCAAAGCATGATCTTTGCTGTAATTATAATATGGATTGGACGTTTGTTTGAAATCCCATAGATCTACTGAAAAGTATGTTACAAAGATATCATAGGAAACTGCCAGAAATTGTCTTGGTGACAGCATTGTCAAAAAACCATAATATTGAACATGCACACAACCATATTTTGAGACACTGGACAAAACTAGGGTGATGCAGCATAACAGGGATGTGGATTGAGAATTGTCTATAAGTAAAAACTAGCCTTATCATGTGCACTTTCTCATTGGAGAGCCGTGGGCTCTACCCTAAACCTTGACCTGTGGGTCGTGTTTGTTTCCCAGAACGGTCAGTTTACACTAGGTATATTGTAATGTTTGCTTAACTGTATATATAAGCCTGGAGACTCCCAATAAAAATCAGTCAGAAAGTACTACAAAAGATTTGTTTATTTGGTTTATTTTGATGGAAGAATATAAAGATGCTCAAATATACTATGCCCAAACAACAGCCATGGGGTTCACCATCAAAATATGATGGAGAAGCAAATTATGATACTTCATGTATTAATAATTGTCAGGAAGGTTATGGAAAGCATTGCCAAAACTCCTACAAATTTTCAATATTTTGTACATCTCAGACATGAGCCCCCTCCTTATGTACCATTCTGTGTCCATGCAAGTGCTGATTTTCTGGCATACCTCATATTTCACCGCTGCCTGTGTAAACAGCACATACCTGCCGACATAAGAGCTCCTAATCCCCCACCATGCTCCACTAAGTTTACATTCCACTAAGAATCCAGTGAGAGCTATCAGTGCTAGATTTATATTTCCACATAAAACATTAAACCAATATTTTTATACTATATATACAGTCATGTTTTTGGGAACTGTAATAGTTTTTTTTAACAGCGAGGCAATGGACATATTGAAAAAGCAGTGAAACTGTTAATCCAGGGGATAAGATTTATATTGGAGTTGCTTGAATAACAACTTGCATGTACAGTGTACAGAATATTAGATTTTTGCTATTATTACAGTATCTTATAGTCAGTTGAAAGTCTTGAAAGACAAAGAAAAGGAATCCCTACAGAACTTATAGGAGCTTATTGAATAGCCAAGTGAATAAAAAAAAACGGAATAAAATGAAACAAAAGCCGGCAGTCCCCACTTTACGTACAAGGTAGGTTATTTAGATGTGTTCTTAAGTGGAATTTGTACGTAAGCTGGAACAGGTATATTTTGTTTGTTTACCTCCAGACCAAATTTTTGTGGTCCTGGTGACAATTGGATTTCATATATTTTCACAAGAACAATGATTAACAATAAAGCTTCATTGCAGCTTGATAACTCTTACAGGTGATCATTACAGCCTGGGCTACAGTACATTAATTTACCGACATCCAGAGGTCTGTAACTAGGAGTCATCTGTAAGTTGGGTGTTCTTAAAGGGAACCAGTCATGAGCAACTCGCCTAATAAACCACTTCTAATATATTGTCAAGCAGTATAACACCTTCTAGTTTTTGTTTCTTTCATGGCATCATTAAGAAAATCAACTTGGTTGTATAAAGTCAAAGAGGAGGAGATTTTAACATTGAAGTCAAGGTAAGGAGCTCTGAACGCCTCCTCCTCTGTGAATGACATCACGCATCGGACTTCAGGAGATCTGCTTAGTGATGTCTCTGGATGTAGGATCATCAGTGAAGGGGCTTTCTGAGGAAGAGAGAGCTTGTCTTCAGTGTTAAACTCTCCGCCTTCTTGATTTTATACAATCAATTTACATGTTACTTCAAAGTTGATTTTCTGGATTATGTCACCACACTGGGTCATGAAAGAAACATGATCTGGAAGGTGTTCAGCTGCTTGTTAACTGGAAGTGGTTTATTAGGTCAATATATGATGATGGGTTCCCTTTAAGTCAGGGAATGCCTGTATGGGTTGTTTTGCGACAGAATTACTACAGTTATAAAAAGTATCATGATACTTCAACCAGTACATTTAAAATAGAGACTGCTACATTGTCTTCAAATGAGTGACATGTGCCTATATCATATAGATGGGTGGCTATTACCATCTGTAGACCAGTGATGGCAGCAGGCTCTGCTGCGGGGAAAGTAAGTCCCTGTAAGTAAGTCCACTACTTCAACATCAATGAAGCAAAAATATTAATCTTTTGAGAGTTCACAGACATGTGGGCTACAGCACATCACAGGGAACTACCCAAATTCTGTACAGACAGTGGCTCTAATTGAAATGAAATCTTCAAAGTCCTCAGTTACGAGAGTGTTTTTGAGGCACAAAATGTGTTTGACGAGCCCTGATGTTTGGAGTTAAACAAATAAGTAGACCCAAGTCTGGCCTACAGGGAACTGGATCTCAAGAAAAGGTGATTCGTGAGATGAATCCAGGCAGGCAAGTCAGTGCAAGTGGGCTTAAAGAATGGAATGCTCTTACAGAGAGGGACAAGTCTCATCGCTCTGAGCATTGAATCTCAGTTGTTAAGATCTGGAACAACAGCCAGGTATAATTGTAGGCTTCTAGGGCAAAGTTCAAGCCTCCTTAAGTCGTTAGATAGGTGCGTCTCGCATCTTAATATTGACAGTCCACTTGTAACGTGCATTAATGAGGGTCTTGACAAATAGTAAGAAAACAAACAAGAATGTCTGCTACAAAGAGACACTACAAACACTAAGAATCCTTGGAGGTATATGCATCAGATGGACACATCAGAATAGTCTTGAAAAACAAGATTTTAGGCAAACTATGTCACTGTCTGTCAGACTATACTTTCCCATCTACAGGACAACAACAAATATATACATATACACATACCTGAGCATTAATATTACAGATGAGTGATTTGCATTGGATCATGTGGATTGCAACTTGAATTTCATGAAAAATTCCAAATGAATCAGAATTTCCTGGCAATTTGCGGTACTGCAGTTCTGAGACCAGGAGGTTATGGAAGTTGTAGCCTGTAGTCATGGCCTGCTTAATTTCTGCCCAGTCTTGCCCCAAATTTCCCCTATTTCTCTTCCCAAGTCCATGATCTGGGTCCCTTAGCATGGTGTGGCAGAGGTAATGGGGCAAGACTGGGAGGTCGTGGAAACCCTATCTGACCTCCTGGGCTTAAAAAAGAAAAAGTAGCACTTATCACAAAACCACCCAAATCCTCCAAATATTACAACTACTGCCGGAAATCAGCTCAAATTATAGCAAAATCCACATTTGCTCATAGCAGGTAAAGATTTTATTTCTAGTATAAGGACTGGGAAAAATATGCCAGAATTATTAGGCAGTGTGCGTCTTCTTTATACAATGGACACTTACTGTAGTATCTTGTAAGAACGGAACATATCTTATGTAGTTCTTTCATAGAACACTACATATACAGGGGCCAAGTTATCAAAATTGTGGGCCAAATTCTGGAGCTAAGTACAAAGAATCAGTAAACTGAGAAACACTATGACATATTGATTTAAAATGTCTTACAACGTTAAACAATTATAATTGGTTTTGGACAATGAGACGCCCAAGGTAGCCACACATAACCACTCTCTTGCCTCACGTCTTTTCAAGTATTCAAGAGATTCATTCCTAAATTTCATTCACACAATACCTTGAAAGCATAGACAGTTTAAAGGGCATATTCACTTTTCTAAATATCAATCAACAATATGTAATAGACAATAGGTGAGATTCTTGTGGGCATCTTAAAATACAGGACCTGTATTTTTTTGAGCAGGCAAAACTTTCCTCAGAAATGGTATACATTCACACATGCCTAAACATATCTATAGTTTTCTCCAATTTCTCCAATTCCAGAATTTCAGCGTAGCAAAACAATCAAAGCGTGGAAAATCAGCCACCTGAACCTAAACATGGAAAATCTTTAGAGAAAATCATCAACTTGTCCTCTCTTGTTGTCTATGAATAAATATCTATATGCAGAATAGGGCATCAATGTCTAATTATGGGGGCTGACACCTGGGCCTCAACCTTAAAAACATCAGACAATCAATGAACAACCCCTTTAAATTTAGTGAGTGAAGTTTCTCAAGGGCCATTTCAATGAATCTATTTCTACAATTTTCAACAATATACTGGGAGCATTCTGAGAACTTGTAATTTCCTCCCAAAGCCCAGCTACACATGACAGTCTTATACATCATTTCTTAATAAAATAAAAAAATATATACGGTATTTACAGATATTACATACCGTAATCCAAAGATGTTGTGTCCTAAATACTGTACATGAAGAAGATACAAACCTGAAAAAAATAACATAAAACTACATTAGTGAATCAGGTTCTAAAACCTACAATGTGTAACCAAATAATTCACTTAGATCCATCACAGAGAGCACATGCCACAGATCTAATAGGTACATGCCAATCTTATACTGAACCTTGACAGAAGACGATGCCAAACAATGTCATTGTCATCCTTGTTCTCATTAACTTATCATTATGCACGGGGAAATATCATGTGCATAATATAAAATTTTTCGATTTGTGATTAAACCAAAAACAAAGAATGCTCAGTGTCAAGTGAGATGACAACATATTTGTTTTAAACTTTATCAGCAACCACAGGACATCAATACAATTTACAGCTATGGCAGAGCATGGAGCAGTAGACAATCTGCTTTGCTATTTGGAAGAAGCTTTGCATTTGGGCAGCTTCCCAGAAATCATTTTGCATTAAGCCCCAAAAATGCCAAATCCTCCTTTGCTACATTAGGCAATTCATTGCCTTGGTGAAGTGTAATGCAATTTAAAATGTTTCATTTTTACACTTAAATCCAATATACTGGGTATCTGTTGCTGAATACGTGTGTTAAAATGACACATTAGGTTCGGGCATCTACCACCAGGATGAAGGACTGTATGCAAATGAGGGGGCTCCAGACTCCATAGGTGTTAATGCAGCCTGGAGCCCCTCAAGCTCATTTGCATACAGTCTTTCATACTGCTGGTAGATGTCCTTTAAGTGACATAATCATTGGAAGAGTAATTTGGGCACAGCTGAGTATTCCTGACACTTTTATTGGACTTCTAGGTTCCTGACACCTTTTTTAGCGTTATTTGTGTTGTACAAACACACAAGCTAGAAGCAGGGCCGGTTCTAGACAAAGTGGGGCCCTGGGCAAAACTAAAAGTGGGGCCCCAAAATAAAACTATTTTATGACCAGTCACAGTCAGCAAGAGGCTCCCTTTAGTATGGTAAAACAAACTGTAATTTTGGAGAATTTTACAGGAGATAGATAGCTGATAGGGAGATTGATGGGCAGCATGGTGGCTCAGTGGTTAGCACTACTGCCATGCAGCGCTGGTCAACATCTGCAAAGAGTTTGTATGTTCTCTCTGTGTCTGCGTGGGTTTCCTCCGGGTCCTCCGGTTTCCTCCCACACTCCAAAAAATTACTGGTAGGCTGATTAGACTTGTGAGGCCCATTGGGAAGAAGGAACTATATTTTCTGAAAGCAGACACTTGCCCCATTTTCAAAATAGCATCAAAGAGTTTATAGACATAGGCGCCTTCATGCAACTTTGATTCGAAATGAAACATTTTACAAAAAAATACTTAAAATTTGACTTTGATGGCAAAAAATGTGCTCCAAACAGAAACTATTTACCTGCACATCTCCTAAATGTAATAGATGGACATGTGCAGAGTTCACAAATGTCCCATATTGATATGTTCACATAAATAAATCATCATAATATCACTAACACTGTAATAACTAGATATCTGCTTTTCAGCTAGAAAATTCACACAAATCTATCATTGTCTGTTCCTTACACAATGGTCACCCAAATAAATAACTATATATCCATAAACCAAGCTATTGAGATAATACAAGTCACTTATAGATGTGCGCTATTGTATTAGCTGCACAATAAGGGAACCCTCCGGGGATCATAAGAACGCGAGTGAAAACATCATAACATAGGTGTAAATAATGGAGGATGGTGTGAAATAAAAACTTTATTCCAGAACATGTGTGTGTTTTTGGTGTTACATATAACTTTATGGACATGTTCTGGGTTTGAATGTTCATTGTATCAGTCAATTTTTCCCAACAACAAAAAACTATCACAAAATAAAAGGGAATAAGAGAGAAAGTGTGTTCTTAGATAGTTCTGCATAGAGAAGGGTTAATAACATGAATATTAGTTGATATTATTCCTTCTCAGAATGTAGTAACATATAAAGTGAATATTTCCATTATCTGTGAGGTGCAGCAGCTCCTGTGTGCAGCAAATGCTCCCTGCAGCCTGATGGCTAAGAATCTGGAGGGGGGACACTTCAGGGGGCTGTATCTCTGGCTCTGTGACACAAAGAACCTCACTTCTTTTTTCCTATGAAAGAAGAGAGTCTCCTGTTTTATATGAATCTAAATTTGTGTTTCTAAGTTTTAGGAAAATGGAGATAATAACTGTTGAACTGCCGTTGGGAGTGATTTTTATGTATAAAATTGGCACCTGATATTCTGACTTTAAACCTGAATATCTCTGGATCCCTGGCACCTAGAAACAAAATTCAAGATTCATTTGAAAGAAGAGATTCTCCCCTTTCAGGGGGCCCTGGGCAATTGCCACCTTTGCCTACCCATAGCGCCGGCCGTGGCTAGAAGCTGCTCTAACAAGTTGTAATTAACCTTCTTGAATGTGGAGACAGTTCAGAACCTTTTTTCAGAACCTGCGCTAATTTATTAAGCCCCTGCGCCACAATTTAACATCCCAACATAAATTGCCGCACAATTCATGCACCAAAAACAAGGACCCTGCGGCACAATTGATGAATGCCCCCTTTGTTTGCTGCTTCTCTTTATTGTAATACATCCCATACTTCAGTGACAGTGAATATCTGTATAAATTTGCCCCAAGGTTTGGGGAGTAACTGAGCCGTTTGGAACTAAATGATTGGGGATCATTCCACTGATTATGGGGAAATAGGTATGGAGCATGATGTATGCCCTTAAAGGCAATCAGATGCCTGCCCATTATCTTATAGATCGTCACCCCGTGTATGACCAGCTTTACCAACAGAACAATGAAGCCGGCATTATACTCATTTACAGCTGTGTTTTCACTAAACCTAAGCAGGAATAATCTGCCAGATTTTATGGAGACTTTAAGCAACCTGCAGATGAACAGGCGATGTTTATAAAGATAACATTTCCGTGCAGGGCTTGTTTGTTATCACTCAACTTTGCAGACCTGATGAAAATTCCTAGCTCCATAGCATAGTTGTGTAATGTGACTGGCAGCCTGATAAAGCGCAGGCCCGCTCATCAGTTTAGGAGATGAGCAGGAGATTAATTCCCCTTTTCAGGCCTCTCCGCTCAGTTTATTGTCCCAGATTAACGAAACGGCGCAAATTCTTAACACTATCCCAACTAAAATCTGCTCCTGACATATTCTGTTTCTAGTTGAAATGTTTAATATGTAACTAAACCTAAAATTGATGAGGGAACACATTATTATTTGTAATCCGACATTTATTTATTTATTGTAAACAGCCAAATTTTGCCCATTACAATGTGCCAGACATAATTTCATGAAGAAAGACACAGTGGCTTAGTGGTTAGAATTACAGCCTTGCAGCGCTGGGGTTCTGGGTTCAAGTCTCAGGGTCAACATCTGCAAAGAGTTTGTATGTACTCTCTGTCTCCGGGTCCTCCGGTTACCTCCCACACTCCAAAACATACTGGTAGGTTGATTAGATTGTGAGCCCCATTGGGGACAGGGACTGATTTGGCAAACTCTGTGCAGCTCTGCGTAATCTGTGTGCGCTATATAAATAAAGTAATTATTATTATTTAGGAAAAAAAATACCATGAGGACTTGATGTTGTCCATCGGTTTCATTAGCATAAAATTCTACAGAAAAAGCTGTAGAAATTTGTACTATTTAATGTGGTGGCATAAATTTGACATGTAGTCCTATATTTATAAAAATGGTACCCTGCAATATGTGGACTCTAATGATCAATGGCTTTCAGAAAACTATGCTTATAGAAAATCTACCATCAAAATAAAGCATGATAAACCAGAGACACTTACCCACAGTCTTCTGAAAATACCCATAAGCATAAAAAAAAAGCATAAAGGAAGGAGGCCATGGATAACAAATATAAGATTTACCACAGTCACAGTGCCTGCACCTATGAGTAAGTGCCCCTGTTTTATCTATGATTTTGTTGCTAGATTTCCTTTAAATCAATAGTATAGGTGCATACCGGAATCTTTGAAATACACTTTTTCAGAGAAAAGTGCTTCCTTCTCCACTTACTTTGGCTTTTATTATCTTCCCTCCCTCTCTTGTAATCTGCTTTTCACTGTGAACGTTTAATGAATTCCATCTTGCAAGCAACAAGACAGAAATTCATTGAGGTCTAGATAACATATAAACTCTATGCAGGGGGAAGGGGGAGCAGTAAGTCACAGAATCAAAGTCTCCCAGTAGCTGAAAGTGCATTGCAAACTCACAGACATAGACTACAGAGATGAGAGCTTCTGGGAAATTAGAATTACAAGTCCCATAATGACCAGAAACAGTGTTACCATTGGACCACTGACTCCTACAGAATTTGATAGAAGGTTAAATTTAACCTACCATTTGATTTGATGCATTATGAACCGAACCTACCTTTAGAATGCTGTAGCTACACTGATGAAGGCACATATCTTGTTTAATCCCTGTGCTGAGTGGTTTTGCTGAAAAAACAATGATAAAATTCTTGGATCTTGGGAAAGCTGGATTGCTTTAGCCTTCCATTGATAAACACATAACACAGAGCTTTCTGAATAGTACAGACAGGACTAATCAACCTGAGCTGGATCACTCATACACAGCAGCTTGGGGATGGTGCAGCAATTGATTACTTCTGCCTGTTAGGGACAACAATGTGATTATAGCATTCTCTGGTGCAGTGCATAACTAATGTGAGAGGAAAAGCGCTGAACCAGGCAGAGGAGCAACAGAGCTTTATTATCATAATTTTATAATAGTTTTTTCAGCAAAACCCCTCAGTTCAGGGATTAAATAAGATATGTTTCTGCATCAGTGTAGCTACAGCATTCTCAAGGTATGTTTGCTTCATAATGCATGAAAACAAATGGTAGATTTTCTTCAAGTAATCTACCGAATGCTTGTATAAAGGAACCTAAGGAACTCTTCTGAATCCATGGTACTATAATACACATGTGTTGCTCACAAGATTGGAACATGTTGAAATATACTTTCGCACATACAGTTTGTTTCCTTTCTCCCACTGAGGCATCTAACTACGTCTTCCAGATGTTACATTCAAGCTGTTGTTATTCCATAAGGTGTTGCCATAATGTATAATTTCCCCCCCATGCAATGGAACAAAAAAATGCATCATAAAAATGCTGATAAACCGTAAAAACAATACATTTTATAAAAAAAAGAGCAAGTAGACCTGTAAATCACGGAGGCATTCGTTCTGTATATGGAGTCAGGGGTCATATAATTGCCTGTCATCTCGCATGTTATGTGCCATGGCAGCCTTTCATACTGTACATAGCCCCTTGTAATCTGTTGTCTGCCTTCTGGTTTTATGAAGAGCAGCTGCCTGACACCCCCACTACATTTTATTCCATTACACTGGCTCTTTAAATTAGACTAATTTACAAATGGTTTTTATAGAAGAAATCTGTCTGAATACAACATACATTTCTTTAGTGACAGCAACCCCCGGAGAAAGCAATTACTTCCGTCAGATGAAGAAATACAAGCAGATACTCATTTGCTATGTAATTGAAATCTGAGTTTGTGCACAGCAGATATTGCAAGACACGTTTTAAAGTGAAGTCTGTGGCACATGCAATATAACGGAAAATTAAATGATAAAAATTAGTAATAGAAAATGTTCAAATTTTGGATACCAGCCTGTTATGAAGTATATGGGGTCAGTGTTGGAAATAGAATTTTTTATGGTGTACTTACCCTAATTTCTGTCTAATCCAATCCTTTTATGATAGAATTCTATCAATCTTATGGTATCTTATAGTGACTGTATGCCACATTATGGGAATGATGTGTTAAGTACATAGTTAATACGGTTGCAAAAAAGACACATATCCATCAAGTTCAACTAAAGAAGGGAATGGATTGGATGAGGAAGGGACTTAGAGGAAACAATTCTATATTATCATATACTTCATAATGATATTTTGAAGTAAAAAGGCATCTAGACCCTTCTTGAAGCTCTCTGCTGTCCCTGCTGTGACCAGCCCCTGAGGCAGGCTATTCCACAGATTTACAGTTCTTCCAGTAAAGAAGGCCTGTGGCCTGGTGATTAAACCCTGTTGTCCCCAGACAGAGACAGTGCCCCTTTGTCTTTTGATTTGATTTAATCTGGAACAATTTTCCACTATATTTTTTGTATGGACCATTCACATATTTATGGTGACCAGACACTGAATGCCATATTCCAAGTGAGGCCGGACCAATGCCTTGAACAGTTTTAATAATACATCCCTATCCCGAGAGTCCATACCACTTTTTTGAGTTTAATGAGAACTGAAATGTTACCTCTACATGAAAGTGATGCTGATTCCAGGAAATAAGAAGAAGGTTTTTATGATTTCCCCATTTTGCAAAATGCAAAAATGGGGATACAAAAAGTATTGAGTAACTGCTGCAGGTATCTCACTGCAATTGCATTGCAAGTGTAAAAGCTATGATACAGTCCTGCGTCATGAACCGATACACCATGGCTTAAAAGCCCACACATCAGGTAAATTTGCAATGACGATTTTCGCATTGTGTTTTAAATCTCATCCATCTTGTACTGTACATCACAATGGATTAGCCAACAGCTAAGTCTGCAGAAGCTAATCCATGGAGAGCACATCCCATGAGGACATACTGTAAAGATACATTTGCAGCTTCACTGCATTGGATAAAGCTCATGTTATGTGCTTATGAATTTTATTGTTTTATTGATTAGGTTTGGGTCTGGCCACTGGGAGCCTCAGCAGTCATGTGCATACAGCTGCAGGATCATGTATAATTATGCTAATGAGACAGAAGACCTATCCTAGCCCCTCCGTGTTGTAGCTACACAGGAATGTATTGTGGAACATACTATTGGAGTAGCTCATTAGAATGATTTTAATAGTTGATTTTAGAAGGAAGGATAAAAAAATATGAAAACATGGATAACAAATATATGAAGATTACCAAAGTCCCAGTGCCTGGATCTATGAGTCAGTGCCCCTGGTTTATCATGATGGATTTTAATGGAAGATTTGTTTTAAGTAAAGAAGTTGTCTGCTGCCTAAGGACCATAAGGCAAATGTAACCCACAGCTAAAAATGTTATTTAGAGCATGCTGCCACTGCTTCAATCTACATTTATAAAATAGATAAATATATAACAAAATGCATCTTAAATTAGAAAAATATGTTTTTTTCCCTATCATAAAAGTTGCAATAATGCACATTGTATTTACAAGTGTACAGAGCAACTAATATGTAAAGAAATAAAAATATAGACATACCACACAGTCTATAGAGGCAAGAAAAGGAGTCTCCCACTGAACCTTGGTCATTACTGAAAGTAGGTGTGTACTCAACAATCTGAAAATCTCTCAGTGTTTGTTATACTGGGATCAATGATTGTAGTAGTATCAGTGATTATCATGAAGTTTCTAAACACCGGCTGTCACCATTGATTCATTAGTCAAACAGTGACACAGGCACAGAAGTGCTCATGTATGTTATATAGAAGAGATAATAGGGGAGAATACTTCTGCGATATGATGTGCATGTATGGGTCACACAATCACTTTTCTCATGGGAAAAATACAGACTGTCATTTACCGGTTCAGTATTCCCACAAATAACTAAGAGCACCATTAAAAGGGGCTCTCCTTCTTCACTCCTCCTAATCCCCCCCCCCCCACCCTCATGCCATTGAGAGCTGACCCTGTGCTTCAAGCAAATCTCTGTCAGATCCCGTCAGCAGGAAGAAGGGCGAGGAGTAGATAATGATGATGACACAAGGACACTCCCATTGTTTGATTCCAAGTGAGTGGAAACAGTATCTGGGACCTGTCATTAGGTGAAAATGTGAAATGCTGATGACAGTTCCCCTTAAAAAAGTTTGCAATATGGTTAAATGGTTGAGGTCTAATTTACTAACTGTTGCATATAATATGAAAATCTGCCTCCCTTTTTTCAGTAACAGTGCAGCTGCCGGGCCTTGAGTGAACAGAATAATAGATAACATACTAGAATAATGTAGGAGGCTGGAGGCGTTTGTAAGGAGTGTCAAACACTATTCACATTAATCTGGCATACAAGTGACAACATCAGCAGCTCTCGAGTAGCCAAATAACAAGCAGAGTTCAGGGAAGGGAGAGGTTGAAATAGATCAATAAATAAAGCAAGGGCTTGTCTACACAGCCACGCTAGAGAGGAGTTTCCCTGGTTTCATATAATAGATTTGACATTTGAAAGTGTTCATGAACATGGCAATTAAAATTATCTATCCATCTATCTATCTATCTATCTATCTATCTATCTATCCCATATATATCCCATATCTATTTCATATCTATCAGTCTATCTATCTATCTATCTATCTATCTCATATCTATCTATCTATTATATTATCTATCATATCATATCATGATCATCTCAAATGCCAAGTTGCAGTCTTCTCCTGATGATAAACTGTTATTGGTGGTACAATGTTATCAAATAATAAGCCTCATTTCTCTTGAGGCATGGGACAAAAAGACAGAGGGGCAGATTTATCAAGCTGTCTGAAAGAATATTCTTAGTTGCCCATGGCAACCAATTACAGCTCAGCTTTCATTGAGCAAATATTCAGTGCTCATGAATATTTTAAAGGGGAGCTGTGATTGGTTGCCATGGGCAACTAAGAATATTCTGACTTTCAGACTTGATAAATCTGCCCCAGAGTTCTCAATCACAGAAATAGGCCTGCAAAATACTGAAGTATTAACATATCAAGACCTCCAAAGTAAGGAGCTCTATGAAGAACTAGTTTTACATGTCACATGTGCCGTCCCATTGTCTGAGGAGACCAGGGATTGGCTAAATTGGGTTTTGACACCCTCAGGACTTCCAGAAGCTGAAAAAGTAACCACATGGAAACCAGCTCCTAAAGAGGTTCAGAATTTCTTTTAAAGGAAACCTCCCACTACGGATCTACCTATTAAAGGAAACCTACCACTTGTAGTGGCAGGTTTCTGATGGAAATACCGGGCACCAGCTCAGGGTGAGCTGGTGCCGGAGCTTATTTTCGTTAGTGTTTTAAACCGCGGTATCGCGGTTTAAAACACTTTTTAAACTTTATAGCCGGCGCAGGCAGGTTCGCGCTCGGCGCTTACCGTGCGCGCGGCTACATAGGAAGTGAATGAGAGCCGCGCGCATGGTAAGCGCCGAGCGTGTACCTGCCTGCGCCGGCTATAAAGTTTAAAAAGTGTTTTAAACCGCGATACCGCGGTTTAAAACACTAACGAAAATAAGCTCCGGCACCAGCTCACCCTGAGCTGGTGCCCGGTATTTCCATCAGAAACCTGCCACTACAAGTGGTAGGTTTCCTTTAAGGTAGATCCGTTGGTAGGTGCATTTAACCAATGTAAGGATAGCCTTTTTTAGAAAATTTGCATATCAAGGCCATTAAACTTTCTAAAAGACTGAAGGATTAGCCCTAAAAGGTCTATCCTTACATTTGGTAATAGGTAGATCCGTAGAGGTAGGTTTCCTTTAAGTTAAGATAAAAATAGCTACAAAATACCTTTGCTACAATCCGTCTCCATAATGCTGGAGATTACAACAGATACTAAAAAGGAGTCTTAAATAAAATAATTTATGGAATTAAATATTTTAAAGGGATAGTTTTGAAATGTTAGACTTTGTAGGTACCTGCTCCTTGCATAAGAGGAATGAACTCGATTTTTCAGAGTTCTAAAAAGGTGCTCTGGAAGTGTATGGGGAATACATGTCAGAAGAGGTGACAGCTCCTTTGAGGTACACAGCATTAACATCATTTAATGAGAAGGAATGTTTAAAATATGATTATATTTAAAAATTAATAAGGCAGTTTCATCATAGCCCAATATGTTTCTACATGGACTTTCCATATCTGGAAACTTCCTGCCTCTCATGTGACTAGCTACCTCACTAATATAAGGCAGATCTGAATCACTGCGGACGTCACAATTCCCTCCCTGTAGTATCATCCACCTGTAAACAGTCTCAGGCGTGTACTTTGTATAGAGGGCAGTGACTCAGCATGTATCATGAAAACTTTTACTTTCAGTGGTGTCCTGACATGTTTACCTACTGATAGGGATTAACTTTTTATTCCTATGAATATGGAAATCATTGATACACCAGGTGTATTTATAGTGTCCCAGCACTGAACAATTCATACTCTGCCTCCCACGTAGTGTAAATGAGCTCCATACACGGAGAGGAATCCATACCCGACCCTCCTCCCTTATCTTCTAGAAAATAAGTGTCATTATTTACTGCCCACAGTGTAAAAGGAAGAACATCACAGATTTGACTATACAAGATCATAAAAAACTGAGATATGTGAATTGCAGTTAGAAAATTATTAGGAGTCCTTATTAAAACATCTTTTCAGGGTTGTCCATACTCCTCTCAATCACTCTTGCTGTCATTCCTGACCCATCTCTTTTATAAATATTGATTAGGACTATCAGTAAAATTTTTGGCTTTGCATCTTACACAATATAGGGCTGATATTATTCTATATCCAGGGGCGTAACTACAGCGGTAGCATCCATAGCAGCCGCTATGGGGCCCTCAGTGCTGGGGGGCCCCGTCATCCGACCTGATACAATAAAGAATGTAGGATGTACACAATTATAGCTATATTGTACTGCACATGTCCAGCATAATATGTACCGTATATAGCATATACTGTGGTGTATATATGCAGTATCTGTGATGTGTATATTCACCAGTGTGTAAGAGGCCTAACAGGATCCTTCTGGACCTCTGGAGGTGACCTTTGACAGGGGTCAATGGCCACCGGTCACAACTGTTCCCCACTTTACATTTCTCTTTGTATGCTGTTCTGGAGTCTCTGGACATGGAGTCTTATTTATATTAAAGTATAAGCCTTTATGAGAATCATGTGTCTCAATAATGTTTTTTTTTTCACAAAGACTACTTTGTTGCCAAACTCCTAATAATATTCTAGAACATCCCTTTGATTTTGTAGGATAGCAACTGGCTTTATTTGGGATATCTTTAATGTAGCAGACTTACTCCAAATTTCCGGGGGACATAAATGTACCAAATATATTTCTTTACCCTACATCATCTGTATTTGTGAACAAGCCTAGGTGACTATAATAAGCAGTTTATTAATTCATGGTCACAAAGAGGTTAAATAATCACTAAAAAATTGTTCATACTGTAAGATGGATTTTTGATCACTTTACAAAACCCATCAAATATGTAGGGCCTTATAGCTCCGGAATGGCGGGTGCTGGCGCCAGCCCTACGCACGCACCTGCATGGAGGTCGGTGATACGGATGCACAATTTGTGGCCATATCATGGCCCCCATAGAGGTCTATGCCGCCTGCTCACGATGCAGTGAGAACACTCTGGGGGTCATTTACTAAGGGCCCGATTCGCGTTTTCCCGGCGTGTTACCCGAATATTTCCGATTTGCGCTGATTTTTCCTGAATTGCCCCAGGATTTTGGCACACGCGATCGGATTGTGGCACATCGGCGCCGGCATGCATGAGACGGAAATGGGGGTGTGTGGCCGTAAAAAAAACGATGGATTCAGAAAAAACGCCGCATTTAAAAAAAAGTGTCGCTCGTGCTTACACGTGCTTACCTTCACCCATGATAGGCTGGTGAACTTCAGTGCATTCCGATGGTCTTCAGCGCAGCAGCAACACCTGGTGGACGTCAGAGGAACTGCCTTAGTGAGTCCCGGCTGGACCCGAATCCACTGCAGAGAACGCGCCGCTGGATCGCGAATGGACCGGGTAAGTAAATCTGCCCCATTGTCTCACCGCAATGCGACCGAGTCAGGCAGCTGCTGTGTAAAGTATAGGATATGTCCTATATTATGCCAAAATATGATCACTCACCCCTCCTCCCCGTGGCCTGGTTGAGTATGCCCATGTGTGCATAAGCCCTAACTGTATAAACCTAGCCTAAGAGATGTACATAATGGGAATGGGTTGAGGGCTATGTTCATGTGCCGCTGGATCAAATGTCAAACATCAAAATACACAGTGCAACTTATAATGTGCCTAGCTGCAAGAGTATATGTAACCCTATCCACACCATAACACCATAGTCCAGGTCTCAGTAGCAAAGGGTAATATAATGGGTAGTATAGGGGTATTAAAAGGAGTCAGGAAGGAGACACCATCTTTTTGGTGGAGAAATTTTTTGGGCCACCATCATTGTTTTTGAGATGTTATGAAGATATGTTATTTCTTTGCATATTATTCAAATATTATATATTACAGATTTTATCTTAAACATCTGATAAAGCTGTGATCAATTACCTTCCAACGAAAAGAATGTCTTGTGTATTTATTTAGCTAGGGGGTTGGTCAAACAGGTTTTTATCTCCTGGGCATTTTCCCTAACTCAGCCCTTGCCTGGTCATGTGGTTAATAACACAAACTAACATTTCATAATATGCAGCTTATCATATCCTATTGTCTTCTCTGTATATTCTCTCTATAATCTTTCATACATGTACAATTATACACTCTTCAGGTGGACATGTGTAAGCGATGAGTGCTCAGGCCTCATAACATAGCCCCCCTTCTCACATTACACGGATGAATGGAGACCTTAAGTGACTGTGACTTCAAATCTCTATTACCCAGGGGCCCTAATTTAGTTGTTGCACGCTCACCATGAAATCCCTGGTCCCAGCTTTGAATCCCAGCCAGCCACAGCACTTTGTTATTCCTTTATCTTTCACTCAGGGGCTTGGCAGTGTCCCAGACATTACTTTCCGAGTCTTTTCCTGCACAAATTTCTCTCTGTACTTTGCAGGCCGTGCGGAGGATTTGGGGAAAGAAAGCTTTCCTCGTAAAGTGTGGTTCTGGCCTTGCATTACATGGCGACTAGTGAGTAAGAAGGATTATGGAGCTAGAGTAGAAGGAGGGGGGTTGTTATTTGATAGCAGGTTTCCTGGAACTTCAAACTGATTGGGAAATATGGGGGTTTTCACAGGAAGAGGTAATGTTATACAACAGTGACACACAATGTGTGAACCATTTCCAATTACTTTGATTTTACCAGACACATTAAACCAACTTCCTTTGTGACATAAAATACTGAAAGTAGACCAGTCATTTGGTGTGAGCCCCTAAGGCCCCTTTCACGCTTGCGTTTTTCATGCACATTTTCTGTGCGTGCTTTTGACGCGCAGAACTTGCATTGCACTCTGACCCATTGTAATCAATGGGTCTTTTCAGACTTGCATTTTTTTCCACGCAAAAACGCACCATACAAGTCTATGTAGACGCATCAAAAACGCATTGCACTCTGAGACACTTGCAAGTGCAATGCGTTTTTCACACATCAATTGCCATAGAAAAGATAAAGCTCAGTCCTGAGTCCTTTCACGAGAAGATAATGCACTCTGATGCAAAATGTGCGTTTTTCACTGACCAAACCCTGATCGCACCCTGATCAAACTCTGACGTGAAATGCAACGCAAGTGTGGAAGGGACCTAAAACAGCTCTCATCTTTATGCATAGGCTAGAAAGACATTGCAGGAGATATCCTCGTAGGGATATAGCATAATACAACTTAGAAAATGAAGTTTAGAAAAGTCTTTACTACATAAACATTAAGGGGGAGATCTATCATTAGTCCTACGTAGCTTCTTGGCGTATACTTGTTGCAAATTTTTGCGCAAACATTCTTTTGCAGGCTTTTTTTTGGGAGAAAAAAACGCAACACTTAAGTCATGACGGAAAAAATACCCCACAGAGCGTGCAACACCACAATTATCAAGTGAGAATTTTCAAAAGAACGCAAATGTAATCACAAAACTTTACCACACAGGAGGTGGTATATGTGGCTCCTTTGCTACCACAGGGGGAAGTCTTTGCTCAATTTTATGTTTGAGGTATCTGAGAATTTCCTGTGCAAAAACATTGCAAAAAGGCAGAAATTGAGCAGAGGTTAAACATACGTGCGACTGGTGCAGCCTATTCGTATAGAGAAAACACAGCTGATCACATCAGAAGGCAGGTAACACTGCACATACACCGCACTATAAATCCAACTGTTGGAAACCTGCCAGTCTAACACAGACATCTGCGCAAAATCCTGCCTAATGACAAATCTCCCGCTAAAAGTTTATTTCACAAAGTGGGTGCCTTCAAACTGCGCCTGAAATCATGAATGTGTCACTCTTCCGCTCTTTAACATAGGGCATGCGACACAGTTTAAAAGTTAAATAAGGCGCTCTGTCTGAATCAGTCGGACTGTCCGATGGCACGCCCCTAATTTGTGACTCATGGAAGCCAGCACAGCTGCGCCACAAAAAGGGTCGGGTCAGCTAAAATCCAAGCACACACTTCTTAAATACCTATGAAAGCTGTTTTAGCCCGATAAAAGATGCACAGTCTGACAAAAGTGAGTAAATGAGCCTCAATATGGGAAATAATTCTTTTTTTTTTTTAAAGCGAGAATCACATATGAAAAGTTGTGATTATAACATCAGAGTTGCACTTTAAATTTGCTCCTGAGATTCAATCTTCAAGGTTTCCTGGTAGAGAATTGTTCTAATTTGCTAACTGCACCAGGTAAAAGCTGAGCAATGCACATTGTGCCGCACTTTCCATCCTACTAAACTATTACACATGTAGGAGCAGTAGAGTCATTTATAAAGATCAAAGCAGAAAGGTAGAAAATGTACAAAGTATTCATATGTAAGACACAGGGTAGTTGAACTTGGCTAAAATTATTTATATTTATACACCAAGAAATTAAGAATAAAACTTTGTAAAACTATTTGTACTTTATGTATTTCTCACAAGCAAAGCGTGATGAAGATTTCACACAGGGGGGTGGGGGGGGGGGGTGTAAGAAGGGGGCTATTCACACTTCTATTCCCAGGCAAATGTTCCTCTGAAAACAAATTATGGAAATTCTGGTTTTGAGTTTTTAAAAAAAAGGAGATTGTATTGTATCCTCATCTACAAAGAAGTTTATAAAATACAATACTCAGATGTTTACGTCATTAGTATTTGCAATAGTTTTCTATGGGAAGTGTTTTATGGAAGGCTGAATGAAGTGCTGAGCTACATAACACTGCACCAATGCAAAAGCAGATAAAAAAATCAAAATGCAGCATTTTTTGTCCTAGCCACACATCACGTTTGTCAGGATCCAGCTTGGAACTACTATATATGTGAACTCTAAGAGCCTATTTACATGTCTGTTAGGCAGTAGAACTCTAAATTCTATGGACCATTCTATGCCAGTTATCCCCTAATTACACTAATTGGCATACGTTTATACCAGTTGAGTTTATTTGACACAATACTTTTCTTTTCATGCTATTTTGTGTATGTTGCTCGACTATTTAAATTGCAGCTACAAGTCTGCGCGCAGCCCAAGAGAACGATCCGTGCATAAATTATACACACAACCAATTGCTTTAATTAAGGTATCTCATGACACGCTTTAATTATGTTGTGTAATAAACCAGCACACTAGCTCTGCATCTGTTTTTTTTGGGGGGAAAATCGGTTTAATTATTTGGTATAGAAAAATAAGAACAAAATATCAATGAAGAGATGAGCAAATGAATGACAAAGAGGAAGATGGATGTCAGACTTAATGAGAAACCACAGAAATTTTAATGAATCCCATTTACAATGCTGACTACTATACATATTATCTCACTTTCATGTGGCCTGGATCTTAATAACAGTAGCTTGTGGTTGGCCACAGATTACTTGCACTGTATTTGGCAGATTCCGTGGATTTCTAATGGTACGTCCACATGTGATAAGCACAAAGTATTTTATCCGTGGACTTGCTGACAGTTACATAATCATCATGCAGACACTGCACAAGAAATACATTATAAGTTGAGCTGTCATGTGGGTTTTCTAACGCTTTGATCATGCTTTCAGTTTTCATTTTAGCACAGCAATGACATGGGCAAAAGCAATGGATACCATAGCAATTGCTCAATACATTTTGTAGTACAAAACACTTACCTGCAGCAGCACTTCCATAGGAATGTACCCAAATAGTTGCAACATTTATGAGGTTTCTAAAACACTGGGTCTCCATTATAGTTAACAGTGCAGATCAGACCTTAAGCATACAAGCATAGTTCTCAAAACCTAAACATTTTCTAAAGCTTTAATTCTATAGGCCTCTATTGATTTCTATAGGTCTCTAGTTTACTAGGGCAGATTTATAAAAAGTGTCCTAAGGTTAGACAGTGCAGAGTTAGACTAGAGAGTCTTATTCTGCATCAGATTTTATAAGTGTCTAATGCTGGATGATAAATCTGTCCTAGTACAAGACTGTCTTGTCGTACTCTGCACCTCCTATTAGTTGGCTTACATTATGCCAGAAAGTTAGGACACAATTCTGTCCGGTTAACAGTATTTCTGGTGCACGGACCTTTTTGGTGCGTGCCCATGCCCCTTTCTTAGGTCACACCCCTTTTTTCGAACTAGTCGTGGGAGAGCAAGAAAACTGTCCAAAACCCTTTATAAATGTGGTGCAGACTGTGTTTTAGTACAAACTACGACAGAATTCTGTCATAGACAGATTAATAACTCTTCTACTGCCTCTAATTTCTTACCACAACTGTTCTTATGCTCCAATGGATGCCATATTATGGGCCCAGTCCTGCTGCTAAAGAAAAATCACTCTTTACTATGGGGTCATATGACACAATATGGAGATAGCTCTGCCATGTACAGTACATGAGGACTAAAGCAAAGTATCTTATCTGTTTACTTATTGCTAATAGGAAGGCAACTATCATATTCTACTAAATGGAATAACGCCATTCTGCACTATTTGCTATTTCAGACCAAAGTCCACATATATGACACAGTCAGAGAGTTTTTCCGTTTCTGGACTGATTTGGTAAGCTCTGTGCAGCGCATCAGAATCTGTATACATATAAATAAAGGAATTATTATTATTCTAAAGTAAAAAAGACATGAATTGCACCAGATTTATGGAAAAATTCCATCTTTTCATCTATTCTCAACATTTGAAGTAAACTTACTGTACTGAAGTACAAATTCATAAAATGAGGAGCTTCTTTATAGCATTTACTCATACTACTAGATAAAAATAGTCATTTTTGGAAGGAACTTCATGTTTCCCCTTTCTGAAATGTCCAGTTCCTGCTGAACAGAAATGATCTCCTTGGAAACTTCTGAAGAGGAATAGAATGAGTGCAGTGAGGTGGAATGGCGGAGATTTACAGCATGGGGCCCGGACTGATGCCTGAGCACAAATCATCCGGCTTCCCCTGCTATATTCTCCAAACTATTTAATAGGAAGAAGGATTGCATGTAACAGGGAATAGTAACTTCGTGTATCAGGACTTCCCAGTCCCAGCTTACTGACAGCTCCTGTTTCCTTGGATACTAGGAAACACTGATATTTCTGGCAATGGACACAGGCTGAAATCACATAGCTCTTGTAAAGTAGTAGGTATTTGCCAGTGTGTGATGATGAGAAGAAAATCCTTCTATTCCAATTTTCTGCAGGCAACCCCTGTCCCTTGTTGTGCCAATCTGCTCCTCTAAGATTGGTAAGGCAGAAGTGGCACTGCAGATCATCTGGACCCATATGTCTGAATTTCACATTATCAAATAGTATATGAGTGTCCTTATAGAAATGGCAGATATCAGTCATGTATTCTCAGAGCTGGAGATATATGATGTAAAAGTATACATTGACCCGAGTATAAGCCGAGACCCCTAATTTTACCACCAAAAACTGGGAAAAACTATTGACTCGAGTATAAGCCGAGGGTGGGAAATGCATTGGTCACAGACCCCCCAGTATATAGCCAGCAAGCTCCCAGTAGTATATAGTCAGCCAGCTCCCAGTAGTATACAGCCTGTCAGCCCCTAGTAGCATACAGCCACCAGCCCCCTGTAGTATACAGCTAGCCAGCCCCTAGCAGCATACAGCCAGCCCCCAGTAGTATACAGCCAGCCTGCCTCCATGTAGTATACAGCCAGCCTGCCTCCATGTAGTATACAGCCAACCTGCCCCCAGTAGTATACAGCCTGCCAGCCTTTAGTAGTATACAGCCTGCCAGCCCCCATGTAGTATACAGACACCCCCTAGTAGTAATAAAGCCAGCCTCTAGTAGTAATACAGCCTGTCCCTAGTAGTATACAGCCTGTCCCTAGTAGTATACAGCCTGCCCCTAGTAGTATACAGCCTGCCCCCACAGCACTTAAAAAAAATAAACTTATATACTCACCCTCCGATGTCAGCGCGGCTCCCCGATGTCAGCGCGGCTCACCGATGTCCCTGATGTCAGTGCGTCCCGTCTTCTTTCTTCTCTGCGGCTCCTCTTCTTTCTTCTTGCTTCTCTCATGGACGGGGCCATGTTTTTATACCTGGCCGCGCATACTATGACGTCAGCAGCGGCCTCTTCATAGATGCGCCTGCTAGAAGAAAACATGGTCCCGTCCATGAGAGAAGCAAGAAGAAAGAAGAGGAGCCGCAGAGAAGAAAGAAGACGGGACGCACTGACATCGGGGACATCGGTGAGCCACGCTGACATCGGAGGGTCAGTGTATAACTTTTTTAAGTGGGTACATTTTTATTGTAATAGACTCGTGTATAAGCCGAGGGGACGTTTTTCAGCACATTTTTTGTGCTGAAAAACTCGGCTTATACACGAGTATATACGGTAATCATTGAGGGTATTGGGATCCAAATTGTAAAATCTCAATGGAGGGGAGGAAACGATATTTCAAAAATTTCTAGATCAGAATCACAGGAATTTTTTGATTTTTGATTTTGGGTCCGTAATGCCAATAGATCTAAATGTTGACCTGGATTTTTTTGATATTTTTGTAGGTTCTGCCCCACCGCCAGTCCGGGCCAGACTCACTCAGCGCACACAGAGACGCTGTGGCAGTATCTATCATTACTCTATATTGTGTATTTCTTATTACTTTCTATACTATTGTATTTTATTCTTACTGCACAGCTGAAACATTAGGTAATCACCATTATTTTACCTTGTGTTTTGTAATCTTTCATCGATTTTCATTCTTCTATAGTTCAGTCTTATGTTTGTTTTTATATGATAAAGAGATGATTGTCGGAGGGGATGTGATAGTTAATATTATATATGAAGACCGAATAGCCCTTATCCACTCCAGGCTTTATACCTAGCACCACACATATGAAAAGGAAGTTCTGAATCTAGTGCCAATTATGCTACTGCTGAAGGAGGAAGAGCCACTGAAATGTGTCTAGATCACATACTATGACAACTGGTGGATCGGCTGATCCTATTTATGTTTCAAATGAGTTTCTGCAATTAATATGGATGTATCAGTGTGTGGCTCAATGGAATCCTATGGACAATCCTATTGAAGGGCTACATCAGGCTTTCTCCCAATTTATCGAATGCTTGCAATCAGCATCAGACCAGCATTGGCCCAACATTGAGCCTGCACTGGAAGAGTATTACCGGTATGTTTTGTGTCTAATGTCAATAACATTGAATGATCTTTGTAACTTGCCTTTCGCGTCGGCATTATAATATCCAGCACACACAATACTAGACCTCAAAACTTGTGTACTATATCGGGAGAATATCTAAGTATGAACTACCTTGGAATTTGGAAACCTCACGTACTCTCCGCCAGGAGTTAGCATCTGGGACTTCTAGGACCTGTCGTGCGCCAAGCAGAGCTAACATGCATGTGCCCAATTACACAATGATGTCACTACACCACAACAGACTACACTATGGGGGTCATTTACTAAGGGCCCGATTCGCATTTTCCCGACGTGTTACCCGAATATTTCCGATTTGCGCCGATTTCCCCTGAATTGCCCCGGGATTTGGCGCACGCGATCGGATTGTGGCGCATCGGCGCTGGCATGCACACGACGGAAATCGGGGGGCGTGGCCAAACGAAAACCTGACGGATTCGGAAAAACTGCTGCATTAAAAAAAAAAATGTGTCGCGGAGCTTGTACTTACCTTCACTCAGCCCGGCTTGGTGTACTCCAGTGAGGTCCGATGCTCTTCAGCGCTGCAGAGCCACCTGGTGGACGGCGGAGGAACTACCTTAATGAACCCCGGCCGGACCCGTATCCACCACAGAGAATGCGCCGCTGGATCGCGAATGGACCGGGTAAGTAAATCTGCCCCTATGTATCTGTCCGCTCAGATACAAGTGAAAGCTGGAGAAGTGGTGGATTTGAACTATCATCCTCAGTGAGCACTAGTATTGAATGGTCTTAGGTTACAGAAATCTCTAATTCATTGACCATTGATACTTGATACCATTGTTATAATTTTATCATTGACTGATCTGGCAAAACTTTGTGTAGTGCTGCGTAATCTGCATTATATAAATAAAGGAATTATTATTATCATTTCTTTAATTCCATGTGCAATAATTGAAAGGGTTTAATGCTTCTAAATGGGTAAATGTTCTCCATATTGCATGATGATGCAGTATATGCATCAGGGATTTTAGTACTAAACCAATTTGTGGCAGTAAACCCATTTTTTGGGGAATAAAACCAGTGTATATTTCTTATAGTAATAGTGTCCAATTTTTTTTTTCATGTAATTTACCTATGGGGATTATTATCATATTAACACAGACCCAACTAGTGCCAATATCGCTTTGTATTTAACTAGTTAAACCATGCTTGATTTTGATAGGTTTATAAAATTAATTGGGGTATTTTATAGTAATTGAGTATAAATAAATAAGGAGAACAATACATAAAACAGAATTGTTAGGGTCTCTGTATAAAAATAATAAGAGGGGGCATTATACTGTATAGGCAAAGTAATTGATTCGTAGGGGAATATTGTATATATAATTCAGATAAAATTAATGATATTAATTTGGGGAACAATGTATAATTAATTAAAAGCACACTATTATTTATTTAAGGGGCAATTGCATGTATTGTGATATATTTACAAATATTGTAGTCACTGATCCAGTATGTGAGACAGCACTCAGTGTACTACACTCTGTGTAGTGTTATATCCATCGTATCAGTGAGTCAGGGGTACCTTCTGTAAGAGCTGCAGTGACCCCAGTGGGCTTTTTCTCATCAGTTATTATTAATGTTGGCAGCATTGCGTAACTGGTAATGTTGATGCTGAATGCGGCCACTTATATCCCTAACCAAAGCTCAGGCACCAGTAGAAAGACAGAGAAAACTGCAGTAAACAGCCCCAAGATTAATGCCGTGACATAATGGGGGGGATTTAACAATGTGTCTCAGGTTCCGCCAGTCTCTAGCTGGAAAACACTAGTATTTTGCTGCGCAAGATTTATCACTGTGATGATGAATTCTGGTGCAGAATTGGTGCAGAATTTTTGCGCAAGTGCGTTAATAAATCCCCCCATTTTCCCAGCTGCCATTACTAACTTACCAAGAGCAGTGCATTAGATTAGAGAAGATAGAAAAATTGTACTTCTATAAGCAATCTTGCACTAGTGAGCAGTGTGGCGTAATCACAGTCTTACAGAGCATGAACAGCTTCCTTCAAGTGGTTGCCACGTAACAAGTAGCACCGCAGAAGTGTAGGATTTTCCTGAAGAGATCCAAGAACATAATTAAAAAGGAGGGCGGATGAGGTAGTGCTGACAATGCGGATAGACTCGCAGATAGATGTCCACGTGACTCAGGGTCTTTCCTGGCAAGGAGTCGGGTTTATTTGTACGTGACAGGTACAATTGATTATTATTATAAACGAAGCTTGTGGATCAATTTGCTACAAGAACCTGTCATTAGGTTCAAATGTCAAAACCAAATGACAGGTTGCCTCTAAAAAGATGACTTTTTAGGGAATATTTAAAACTCTGGGTGTTGGGTATTGGCTAGCACATTACAAATTTCGGTAACCAAGTCACAGCTTCAGTACTGCAATCTCTGTCTCCACTGAGGTGATCTTCAATCACCACATTTCAGGCATACAAGGGATCCTACAATCTGGGCACGTTAAAGATGTCTAAAACTAACATTTGAGTATCTGAAGTCCATGATCTTATGCTGAGTGGCCTTTTTCCATTCACTGTTTTAATTGTAAATTTGTGCCCCCATGAAGTTTCAAGTATTGTAAAATACATATAATTTGCCCCACATCTTCAGTGGTATATAGTGTAGTAGTTAATATGCCAGCTATACACATTACTGTACAGTCAGCTAAGTGATATTTTATGTATCAGGAAACAACAAATTTTGCCTTGGGGAGAGAAGGTTTGGACACATAATATTGGATTTGTTCCCTCAGGAGACAACCATTGTCAGAAGTGTCGGACAGAGGTTAATTATCCTCTGCATGTTGAAATACATATGCACGATCAGCAGATCTGAATGTTATATGTAGAGTCCTTGGAGATAAGATATTTCACAGCTATAAATCATTTTATTTTAAACTCTTTTTCTGGGGTTCCTTATAATATTTCTCTTTTTGAGATACATTACAACTTCACATGAAGCTGCTTGACCTATACATGTTGGACCTATAAGCATGGAAACTGTTTAAAAATATATCTTGGTCCACTGACTGTTAGATGGGGAAATTACATTAAGAAACTTAACGGGTACAGAATGTTTATAGGCGTATGGATTACATTGACATAAGATACTGCTGCCAATAAGAATGGAGAATAACATTGGCAGCTCTGTGGCTTAGTGGTTAGCATTACACCCTTGCAGAGCTGGGTTCAAGTCCCAGGGTCAACATCTGCATAGAGTTTGTATGTTCTCTATGTGTTTGCATGGGTTTCCTCCATGTTCCTCCCACACTCCAAAACATACTGGTTGGTTGATTAGATTGTGAGCCTTATTGGGGACAGGAACCAATTTGGCAAACTCTGTGCAGCGCTGCGTAATCTGTGTTCGCTATATCAATAAAGAATTATTATTAGCATGAAAAGCATGCAAACTCCAAACCGCTGCTCATGCTGTAACCCACAGTGCCAATGCAGAGATGTAGCAGTACTCAGATGCTACAAATTGTCTAATTTCTAATATCTAATTCACTTAAAGATAAATGCATTTTGCAATCAATAATAAACAAAAAATTTAGTAAGGAAGAGCATCTCTTGATTCTGCAAACATGTTATACTGCACCAATAGATGAGACTGCAAGAAGAGAAGGTGAGGACATGGTCAGATTATCATTGGAGCCATTGAAGCTCCTGCTCTTGGCCCCACAATTTTTCATGTTCAGGGAAGCTCCAATGGCAATCTGAATTTTCCCACCTTCTGTCAACGATATTAGTGTCCTCAGGACCCTTGAAAGCTGTGGTATAGCACGGAGCAAGAAGATTTTAATAATTTAATGCTAGAATTGCCGTGTTGCCACTTTGCAATAAATAAGTGGGTCTGGTTTGCATTTTGGGCACTCGGTCTCTAAAAGGTTTGCCAACACTGGGTTAGGGTTTAATTGAACATTTAGATTTTTTCAAAACAACATAAAAATACAGTATTTTGCCACATCCTCAAAAAATATGTGCGTGACCACAATGTATTGCAGGAATTCCCAATTGTTATTAGCAGAATAAATAATGTGCTATGCTATGTATGCAGTCCATTGACAGATAACTTAGTTCCATGTCAAAATCAGGGGATCTGCAATTGCCCAGTGTTCTCACAGAGTATCACAACAATTTCTCCTCCCTAGAAATACAGATTTGCCTATCCTTAAAGGAAATTAACCACATGGATAACCGAAACAGGATCCGTTCTTCATTTAGCTGTGTGAATAATTAGCAGCCGATAGAGCCAGAAGGGGCTTCTGTGACATACACTGGAACCCCTGAGGGTAATTTGCATATTTTCAAAATACTTTTTTCACAAATAACTAGCTATTTACAGCTAAATGAAGAACAGTTCCTGTGTCAGAGGGCACATGCCAGTGTGTAAGTATGCTTGGGTTAAATCCACTTTATCCATGTGGTCGATTTCCTTTAATTTTAACAAGTTGAAATCCACAATTACAGTGAACTTATTGACGAATGTAGGATGTATCACTTCATAACAGAACACTGAGAAACCATGTTACTTTGAAAAGTTAGTTATCTCATCACGCACATATTTGGACAAGCTAAAAGATAAGGTAAGGAATGACATTGTTTTAGGCAAAATGTTCTTTTGTGTTTTTTAAGTAGGAACTTTTACCATTTTCACCAACTCCAACTCTTTGCATCCTTTAATAGACTGTTACTAGTAAGAATACTGTGTGCCAAAAATTTGGGCATTGATTTCTCTGTAACAGTTGGGGGCAACAGTTAAAAAATTACAACTGGGTCAGAATCAGTAGAGCGACAATTATTAAATGGAAAGAAAAAAGATGGAGTTAGTGGGATGTAGAAAGGAACTCCGTAAATTGACTCTTAAAGATATACTGTATTTTAACACTATGCTTTACTCAGCTGTTAAGTAGGAAATAAGGAACATCTATCCTTCCACACAACTTCCGTATATCTGTTATCCAACAAAGAAATCTTTATCAAGCTTATTTCAGATGATCCAACAAACAGAAGAATTTTCTGCTTCAGCAGGTAATTATCTCCATGCAGCTGTCCAGTCCCCCAGCAGAGAGCAATGTATGGAGAAGAGACTCACTAATGAAACGGCTCCTCTGCTGAAGTTTAGGTAATGAGATACTCTGTATGTGTCTCAGGGAAACTGCTTGACAAAGCTACAAAACCAGATGTGTTAGTCAGAAAGAAGATAACAATGTTGTAGCAAAATATTCGCTGACCTTAATTAGAGTTCATCCTACAAAAGTTCTTCATCCAAAACACATAAAAAAAACCCTTCTCTTCCTCCTTGAGCTATCTTCGTGGGGAGTAGATTGAAGACTGGGTTGTTTTTCTTCTTGCTCATTATTTTTGGTCAATTAAAATCTGTTTCTCGTGGATGACAAGCGGATGGCACTGTCATAAGTGGGCGAGTCATGTCTATAGGAACTTACAAGTACATTGTTTGTTTCCTGCTTTAATGCTGACCAATTTTTACAAATTAGCAACATAAATCTGTGAATGGATCATAGCTAAATAATTGTTATTATATGCATCATCTCGATTGGGGGATAATTAGAAAGGTTTATGACATATGTACAATAGCTGTAATGGTTTATTGTCTGTTTAAAAACTTATAGGAACCCATATCAAAAGAATATTTGATATGGACCAAAAATAGTAAAATGTTCTTGCCCTCTTAACCCCTGGACTCCATAGCAGCTGCTGTGGCTACTATAGATATAGTTATGCCCATGGTGTGATTGCATGTAATCCAAGCAAAATATTTAGCTCTGAGTTTTAGAACTTTAGAGCTCAGAGGAGAAACATCTTGTAGTAAATTAAATAGGGGACGATGTTGTAAAAGTAATAACATCCTCCCAAGCCAATCTATTAAGGGAATCTAGAAATGACGTTGGCCAAATGAATGCCCTGCCAGTAACTCTATCTATAGCTAATGTTATTCCTGCTAATGTTTCTTATCTTGAGTTCAAATGTTTAGGAAAAGCCTATTTACAAAATATAGAATTGTATAGAGTTTATAGAATCTTTTTTATAATAATACTTTGTTTCTTTTAATGTTTAGTATGAATTGTCATTTTCAAATAAATAATATTTTGTAATGTCATGGATTTTGCTGTAGTTTTATTCTTGTTGGGGCAGGAGTTTATATTGCAGGGGTACCACTTCCTTTTATAGGAAGACGCAAAAGGTTTGTAGCCGGTTTCTCTGGCCACCTGGTCACTCAGAGGGGCATTTATTATTTTTGGTGCAGTGTGGCGCTAGAACCCTTCTATATTTTTCAGAGGGAGATAAGTTTGTGGCGCAAGGGATTATTTAATTGGCGCATGGACTGAAAGGTTTAGAACTCCGTAGACCAGCTTCTAGCTGGACTAGTTTTGCATAACAAAAGCGCAAAAATATGTTACAGAAACTGCAGAAAACTGGTGCAGAGAGGGAAAAAAAAACACTGCCAGTTTTCCGTTTGAAAGGCCATAATAAATACCCCCCCTCAGTGTCTAGGCAAAAAATGTTTCAAATTGAACAGAGGGGAGACGTTGACGCAAAGTGTCGCTGCTGGTATAATATGAGCCGCCCTAGCTCACAATAGAAGACAAAATTGGATACCTACTATCCTTGTGGGACTATTCACACTGCGGAGAAACTTCCTGATCATCACCACCTCCTCAATGGAAGACTGTTTTTAATCAGGTCAGTTACCCACTCAGCCAATACATCTCTTCACTTCAAATATCATTGTTTGCATCAGTAGTCACAGTCACATATTGTTATTTTGTCTTCCAAAAAATGTTTCAACTCCCTTTCTTCTCCACATCTCTCATATATCCATGTCTGTGAATCTAGAGTTGCTTTCATATATATATATCTAAATATATAATTTTTTTTTTTTTAAACCTCTGTTCTTTTTTGTGGTGAATTGACATAAAAAAGTAAAATGCAATCCTGCAATAAGATTTACAGAAACCCATATGCTTAGAACTAGCAATAAAATCATCTCCAAGCCTTTGATTTCAGTATCAGTCGTATTCTGAGCAAATGTCTACAAAACACAGTTAAGTATTTAATTCCAAAAACAGATCTGGAAACTGTCTGCAACACCAGTACATGTACTCCAAAGACCGGAGTAATGAATCCAACTATCTGACCAGTTGCCATAGGTTACAGTTCATTAATGATATATTAATAACATCTTATTAAATGATGCTGTCTCCATACACCCCCACTTTTCATCTCAGTCTTTTCTTATGGTAACTATCAGTCATTTAATGACCATTAGGTCTGATCATGTACAATTAGCGTCATCTGTAGGAGGACGGCCTTTTAACTCAGAGACATAGCAGAAGCCCAAGTGTTTATTTATAATGGTCTAATGATCCTGGCGTAATGGAAAGAGCATTAGAAGACACAAATCACTTCCCCTCATGTCCTCTCAGCCACAAAGTTACAAATGTGCTTGCATGTGCCCAGAAGCCATGAAGTGTAAGGGATTTAACTTCTGGATTATAATACTTAGCCTTTGGTGGCTTATACATTGCTCATACAATGCAGTTTAAGCAATTATGATAATTTTTTATTGTATTTATTTTTTAAAGGGAAATTGGCATAATGAACCAATACCAGTTTATTATGAAGCAGCTCAACACCTTCCGGACCATGTTTCTTTCATGGCCCAGTGTGGTGGCATCATCCAGACAATAATTTTTGAAGTGAGATGTAAAACGTCTGAATAAAGTCATGGAGGAGGAGACTTTAGCACTCAAGTCTCCACTTCAGAATACCTCCTACACCATGATGAATATTATGCACCCGACTTTAGAAGATCTGGTGAGTGATGTCTCTTAATGCAGGACCATTAATTACTGTGAAGGAGGCGTTGTGAGGCAGAAAGAGCTTGACTTCAGCGTTAAACTCTCCGCCTCCTTGACTTTCTACAACCATTTTACATCTCACTTAAAAGTAGATTTTCTGGATGATACCACCAAGATGGGCCATGAAAGAAACAAGATCTCAAAAGTGTTCAATTGCTGATAGTAGCTTATTAGGCCAATGTCTGCTGACAGGTTCCCTTTAAAAAAACTGTATAAATTATTTTCACTTCCATACCATGGAGCAAAGGTCACTATTAGCTGGTTACTCCACATGGAGCTGAATTACCATATTATTTGTGATCAAACCTTGGGTAAGATTATTTTTTCCCTTTGTATAAGTTGTATGAAGGCATATGTAAAGGTATGGTATAGAACTTCTAGGTATGGTATATGACAGTGGTGGCGAACCTATGGCACGGGTGCCAGAGGTGGCACTCAGAGCCCTTTCTGTGGGCACTCAGGCCATCTCTCCAATTTCACCAAACAAGACCAAATCAACCAAATCTTCCTGCAGTTCCAGGCAATTTAAGAGATTCTGCTCTCAGCGCTATTTTAAAGTGACAATTCATTGGCTGTTTGAAACAGTGGGAAAAGTGAGAAGGTGTTGAAAGAACTGCATTGTCTTTAGATGCCATCCTGCTGGACCCTCCATTCTTCCTGAAGAGAAGCTACAATTATGGTCTGAATTTATTTGCCCACCTTTTTTCAACGGTATTGGTAGCCTTAGGGGAGCAAATACAATTGAATGATGTAGAAGAACTGGTAGCAATAAGTTACTGCTTGAAATGGCACATCCTGGTAAATAAGTGGAATTTGGTTGTAGTTTAGGCACTCGGTCTCCAAAAGGTTCGCCATCACTGGTATATGACTTCCAACAATGGAAATTAAGCTAATTAGTATTTGTGTAATAAATTGTACTATATTAAAACAATATATTAACTTGACATTCTTTACCACAGTGCAAAAAATTATCCAAGAGGTATCAATTGTCCAGGGCTCACATTTCCTTAAACTGTCTCACATTAGCCACATGAGCAACCTGGGAGTAGAGCATTTTCACCTACCGTATTTTCCGGGCCATTAGGCGCACCGGAATATAAGGCGCATCAGTCTGATGTGCCTTATATATGGAATTATTCGGACTATAAGGTGCAGGGTGGCTGGGGGCGTGGCAGAGTTCCGGGGGCGTGGCAGAACGGAGACGGAGCGACCGGAGAGGTGAGCGGGGAAGGGGGTCCTATCAGGGGGGAGGATGGCAGCGAACCATACTTACATGGGTCCCCGCTACCGGAGACAGCAGATCTCCTGCGGGAACTGCAGACTGACGCGGCAGAAGTTGTTCGTGCCGCGTGGTCTGCAGTTCCCGCTGGAGATCTGCTGTCTCCGGTAGCGGGGACCTATGTAAGTAGGGTCCGCTGCCCTGCGCCATACATAGGGCGCACCGGACTATAAGGCGCACTTTGGATTTCTAAGGAAATCCTAGGCTTTTATGTGCGCCTTATAGTCCGGAAAATACGGTATATTGGCTACTTCTCATTTATATACTTCTCTATAGTATTTAATGATATTTCCAAGTGTCCGTTTCAGTACTGCAATACTTATAAAACAGTGTATAAAAAAAACATGGGGGGTATGTATCATTAAGCGGCTCCTTGGGACAATTCTATATATATTTTTGGAGCTCTGCTGCCCATTAGATTCTTTAAAGTGGCTTTGGCCATTTAATAAATGTTTTTATGGTCTGCTTTCTGTCTGGGATTTTTTTTCAAAAAGTCATGAAAATGTCTCAGAAAGCAGAAAAAGTCCTAGCTAATATACCAGCAGGAGACTAGAGTAACTATGAGACTTTTTAATGGGACATTTTGAAAAAGTCCCAAGCCATGAATCTGTTTTGCACGGTGTTGCCCAGAGTTGCACTAGCTCCTTGAGACTTTATAGCAGTGAAAAGTCCAAAAAATCTCAATGCAGCCTTTTTGATATTTTTTTTATGCCAAAAAGCCCAGGAAAACCAATGATAAATAATCCTTATATTTCAGAATAAACCACAATTAAGGTTATACTCACACTCCTCCTGGGGTTCGGCTCCACGGACTTTCGGTGCCGTGCTCCTGTTTGTTTACAGGTGCAGAGCACCTTGTCACTTACAGCTTCAAGGCACCTGGCATGTCCGCCTTGCCCATGTACCTACGCTGTAAATTGTCTGATAAAGTGAGTTTTTTGCCAGGAAAGAAGCATTTTCTGGCCATGTTCATCCAATTCACATGAACTGCATTTTGAAAGAGCGTCAGGATAAACTTCTCCCCAGCTGCAAGTGGCCTCTGGAGTAGTTTTTTAATTTACTTTTTTATGAAATCAGCTCATGATGCAGATATGATCACAGTCTTGACAAATGATCAATACATACAGAAAAATTGAAGCCACAATATACAGGAGAATTCGCTCATCCAAATCACATGTTTTAAAATCAGACAGACTGAAATAAATTTCTCCTGAAATCAGGAAAACATGACTCTAATCTGGATGTAATCATAGGACAATAATCTTAACCAGGGTTATACAAGTGCTAAAAATAGTGACCCGAGGATTGACCAAGATCAATACAGGCAAATCCCTTCAGATTTTGATAAAAACCCCCAAATCTTTAGATTTGTCTCAAAATGGGGCTGAAGATTTTACAAATAAGCTGGAATGTATATGTTAAATTGTCAGAATTTGATGTACTTTTATTATGGACCACTAGTGGCTGCTGTGCTGCACTTCTGCTCCTCACCACTGGAGGCTGCTGTAAATGCCCTTGAATTTGCCCCTACCTCAGACGGTGGATTGAATAAATCATGGGGTCTGTCCTGTTTGGGCCTGTAAGAAAACCATGTGGCAATCCTAACATTGCTTGAGTGTCCTGTTATACCACTGGTAGACATGGCTGGGATCCATTATCAAGATGGAGAGAGCCAGGCACAAGGATGGACTGAGGCATTGTAACAGTAATGCAGGTAGTAGTGTAGATCACAGCAGGTATGATACACGTAGATACAAGCAGTCTGGGTAAAACAGTTTAGGGAGCAGGAGACTGGAACAAGTCACAATACTCAATCTATGTTAGGATTGCGACATGGTTTTCTTATAAGACCAAACAGGAGACAAGATGGCCCCAAACAGGAAACAAGATGGTGCCCAAACAGGAAACAAGATGGTGCCCAAACAGGAAACAAGATGGCCCCCATAATGCACTAAAACCATCTTAGGTAGGGGCAAATTTAAGAGCAATTATAGCAGCCTCCAGTAGTGAGGAGAAGAAATGCAGCAAAAAAGACAGAAACAGCTGCCACTAGTGGTCCATAATAAAAGTATATCACACATATTGTTACGGTTACTTACATGGAAGAACAACTCCTGATCATCTATTTATCTGGTTTAGGTAAGATTATTTATGAATCCAGGATTAGATTAAAAAGGCAATGGGTGAACTCTGATCCAATAATGAAGCCTCTATAAGTAATGGCCAGCTATCCTCCTCTACAAGGTGTTAATGAATAGAATTTACCAAGGCGGAGTATCTGCAAAGTGTCTGCTCTTTGTTAAAGACTACCCTAAATCACAAAGGTTGCTTAAGAAATTAGCAAATAAAAATCATAAAGGAAGAGGGTAAAATATAGAATGTGAATCAGCCCTGGATATGACTGGATGATACATAACTGGATTGATGGGGATGGGCAAATGTTCATGGTTATCTTATCTTATAATTTTTTGTCGTTATGCCAGACAAAGGTATAAAAGGAAATAAAAGAAGTCTGTTAACTTCTTCTAACGTTTGTGGGTGTGCATTTTGGTGCAAGAAAAGTAGATTCTCATTAACATTTCAGCTCAGGATTTACTACAGGGATTTCCATTCTAAGCTTTGAATCCTTTCCAAAATGACAGCACTAATGGTGAAACCACAAACCTGAGTAGCGAGTCTTGTAAGGTTGGCTTTTTCCTGAATTTTTCATAGTCTTGAAGCCGTTCTATAAAAACAGATGTTAGTCCAGATTGAGTTGCATCCTAGCTGGCCGATGTTCAATATGAAATCATTATCGATAAGTCATTAAAAAATCAAGATGACCCTCAAGCTATAAAGGGAATGTTCTGCATAACTAAAAAATATGATGTAACTGCGCTTCTCAAGCTCTACAAAACACTGCCTCAACTCTGTGCATAAAATGAGATATATTTGAGTGACACTAAAGCCCCTTCTACACTGGCGTTTTTCACGCGCGAGTTCTGCGCGTGCATTTGACGCGCAGAACTTGCATTGCACTCTGTCCCATTGTATTCAATGGCTCTTTCTCCATTAGCGTTGTTTTTGACGCGCGTGCTTGTGTTCGTTTGCACGCGCGTCAAAATCGCAGCATGCTCTATTTTTGCGAGTCACGCGCAATTTTCACGCCCCATTCAAGTCTATGGAGATGCATCAAGAACGCATTGCACTCGCAATCATTGCAAGTGCAATGCGAGTGCAATGCGTTTTAAACGTAAGGGTTGCTAGGTGACCAGAGTGAACACAGTGAAAACAGTGACCACAGGATCATTTAAGAGAAAAACACAGTGCAGAACACAGTGCAGAATAGATTACAGATGTTCGGCACATCTGCTTACTTGTCGGGAGATACGCGCGGAACGGTGCGGCCAAAATAGCATGTGAAGAACAATATATATGTGTGAAGAACACATTGCAGATGTATTTAAACATCTGCAATTTGTTCTTCACACACATATATATTGTTCTTCACATGCTATTTTGTTCCGCGTGTATCTCCCGACAAGTAAGCAGATGTGCCGAACATCTGTAATCTATTCTGCACTGTGTTCTGCACTGTGTTTTTCTCTTAAATGATCCTGTGGTCACTGTTTTCACTGTGTTCACTGGTTTTATTCTATTCTTCACTGTTCTTCACATCTGCTAACTTGTCGGGAGATAATATACACGCGGAACAGTGAAGAATAGATTGCAGATGTTTGCTTATCAGAAGACATTATTTTTTAATTAAATAACCCATTTTAATCCCAAACCATGGTCCCTTTGAAAAATGCTCGATTCTCCCATTGACTCGCGCGTGAAAAATGCGGCGAAAACGCAAAAAAAACGCTAACAACACGCGCGTGAAAAACGCAAAAACGCTAATTATTCCAAGGAAAAATGGAACAAAAACGCAGCCAAAAACGTCAGTTTTTCACGCATTGCACCCTGACGTGAAACGCAACGCTAGTGTGGAAGAGGCCTAAGGCCATATATTTTAGGCTGTAGCAAAACTATTCTTGGTGTGTTGGTTATTTGCCATCCATACATCTACCCAAACAGTAACCCATTAGTTAAGCCTAGAACATATGAGTTTTTGTGATAAAAATATACAAATAAAATAAAGCTTTAAGTCTAATTGAATATATTTTGTATCCAATTTTATATATGTAAATCTCAATATATTACTGTGAATAAAGACTAAAGGACTTGACCTTGAGTTCAGCCGAGTTGAGTCGACATGTTTTCATTCTTTCTTCTAGAGAGACTAATGGTTTTCCAGTATTGTTTTATTTACTATACAAAACTTGGGCAGATGCCTAGATCTCAGTTGTTTGTAGGGCACATGAACAGACCAGTGTTGCCGTAACAAAACGTACAACAATACAAAACTTTTAAGAGTTGCATGAGATAGAAATCTCCTTTTTAAAAATAGTCTTATCCATAGACCTTGTCTGGTATTGCATCCTGGTCCCATTCAACTAAATGGGTCTGTGGTGCGATATAAAACCGAGCGTACTACAAGTTTTATTGTTTTAAGAGGACAGACTCCATTTTTGTAAACAAGTACAACTGATTTAGACCTCATGCAAACAAACATCTGGTATGGTATCACTGTGGTATAAATACCCATATATTGCTCTTTTATACCGGGCATACATTTCTGTCGGGCAAGTTTAGAAATCTAAACACATATGTAGCCCTGTCAGATATTGTGACATCCATCTTGTACCTTAAGGTAGCCCTTGGGGTAGCCCTGTGGTATGAATAGCCATATACAGACGGTCCCCTATTTAAGAACACCCGACTTACAGATGACCCCTAGTTACAAACAGACCTCTGGATGTTGGCAATTTACTATACTTTAGCCCTTCACATCAAAGGTGCCTGCTATTAAGTTTTATTATTAATCCTGGTTCTGATGACAATCCAACAATTTTAAAATCCAATTGTCACAGAGACCAAAACAAAATTGTCTACAGTTACAATTATAACAGTTCTAACAGTTCTAACAGACTTACACACAAATTCAACTTATTAAGAACAAACTTACAGAACCTATCTTGAATGTAACCTGGGGACTGCCTGGTATTAACCTTTTATACCATGGAATACATATTTATGTAAACATACTTTAAAGGGAACCTGTCTTTTTAATTAATTATTTTACATTACCTACCTCCCTGCCAGCAGCTTGTGGTAAGTCCCTAGGGGGAGGGTGCAGTTCAAACGGCACAAGTCGTCCTCTCCTTAATCCCTCCCTTAGGGAGGCGGGGGAGGCTGAGGGAGGGAGGGCCATGAGTGAGAAGGAGGGGAGGAGGGATTGAGGAGAAGACGACTTGTGCCCTTTAAAATGCCCCACCCCCGAGACACACTCGCCAACAGGGAGTCCGGTAAAATAATTGATCAAATACACTGGATTTATTCATATTTCTGACAAAGGAATCTTCAAGTAAAAATGACCTCACTCTGAAGCATCTTGTTTTGCTCTACCTTCTGCAATAGTATGGGTAATCTGACAAGTGGGTGTTACCATTCCTCTAGGCAATGCGCTATTATTCAGCACTCATAGTTACAACAAAGTTATGTAACATTGCACAGGTGAGTATGACATGTGTTTGGATACCGATAAGCATTTGTAACCTGGTGCAGGAAAACAACTAAGAATAGTAACTGAGCGTCAAGGCTGGTGGATAAACAATTTACTATGGTAATCACCCTTATTAGAGAAAGACATCTCAGCTCTCCTAACCTCTCCATAGACTCCTGGGCCCATAAACTATGTGACATGTTTGTAAATACAAACTATGACTTGTATTGTTCTATTGGATAAAGTTGACATTTTTGTTGACAAAAGCGTATCTTTATGTCTATTGTACAGGACATGGACAGAGTACAGGCGGTCCCCTACTTAAGAACACTCGACTTACATATGACCCCTAGTTACAAACGGACCTCTGGATATTGGTAATTTATTGTACTTTAGTCCCAGGCTACAATGATCAGCTGTAACAGTTATCAAATGTGTCTGTAATGAAGCTTTAGTTTTAATCCTGATTCTTATGACAATCCAACATTTTTAAAATCCAATTGTCACAGAGACCAAAAAAGTTCTGGCTGGGATTACAATGATAAAATTTACAGTTCCGACTTACATGCAAATTCAACTTAAGAACAAACCTACAAACCCTATCTTGTATGTAACCCGGGGACTGCCTTTATATTCATATGAGACTGATCTATTCCATTTAATTCTTAAAAATAAAACCATTTCATGCATCTTTTGTCTACAAGTATTTGGGTCTGTTACAAATACCGGTGATATCCTATGTGTGAATTCATCCTTAGGGTTTCCCATATTAGGTACCTACTAGAGATGAGCGAACATGCTCGTCCGAGCTTGATGCTCGGTCGAGCATTAGGGTACTCGAAACTGCTCGTTGCTCGGACGAATACTTCGCCCGCTCGAGAAAATGGCAGCTCCCGCCGTTTTGCTTTTTGGCGGCCAGAAACAGAGCCAATCACAAGCCAGGAGACTCTGCACTCCACCCAGCATGACGTGGTACCCTTACACGTCGATAGCAGTGGTTGGCTGGCCAGATCAGGTGACCCTGGGATAGACTAGCCGCTGCCCGCGCTGCTCGGATCATTCTGTGTCTGGATGCCGCTAGGGAGAGAGCTGCTGCTGGTCAGGGAAAGCGTTAGGGTGTTCTATTAGCTTACTGTTAGGCAGGAGTGATTCTCAAAGAACCCAACAGCCCTTCTTAGGGCTACAATAACGTTCTACTTTTTTTATTTTAATTTGCATCTAGTACCATTTTGTGAGGAATTAGCAGGGGGACTTGCTACCGTTGTGTTTAGCTCTTAGTGGCACACATATCCATAGCAAAGACCGAAGTGGGAAAATTTAGTAGGGGTTGGATTTCAATTAGGCACTAACTCAGTGTCATCTCATCTGGCATAGTAGTGTGCTTTGATACTTGCCTAGAAAATAGCCATAGGAGAATACAAAGAGCTTACTTACGCCTACAGTAGCGTTCTATATATTTGATTTCTGGTTGATCTGCTGGTGGCTGTACTTTCTGCAGTGCATGTACTAGCCAATTCTGAGCAATTTGTAGTGAGACTTGCGACCGCCAGGGCCGGATTAAGGTTGGTGGGGGCCCCTGGGCGCAAAATCTGGTGGAGGCCCCCACTGATTGTAGCGTGCACACATGTCCTCCTGCTCACTATCCACTATCCCCGCAGTAACACCGCTACATACAGCCGCCTCACCCCCAGTAACACAGCTACATACAGCCGCCTCACCCCCAGTAACACAGCTACATACAGCCGCCTCGCCCCCAGTAACACAGCTACATACAGCCGCCTCACCCCCAGTAACACAGCTACATACAGCCGCCTCACCCCCAGTAACACAGCTACATACAGCCGCCTCACCCCCAGTAACACAGCTACATACAGCCGCCTCGCCCCCAGTAACACAGCTACATACAGCCGCCTCATCCCCAGTAACACAGCTACATACAGCCGCCTCATCCCCAATAACACCGCTACATACAGCCGCCTCATCCCCAGTAACACCGCTACATACAGCCGCCTCACCCCTAGTAACACAGCTACATACAGCCGCCTCCCCCCAGTAACACAGCTACACACAGCCGCCTCATCCCCAGTAACACAGCTACACACAGCCACCTAGCCCCCAGTAACACAGCTACATACTGCCGCCTCACCCCCAGTAACACAGCTACATACAGCCGCCTCGCCCCCAGTAACACAGCTACATACAGCTGCCTCGCCCCCAGTAACACAGCTACATACAGCCGCCTCGCCCCCAGTAACACAGCTACATACAGCCGCCTCGCCCCCAGTAACACAGCTACATACAGCCGCCTCATCCCCAGTAACACAGCTACATACAGCCGCCTCATCCCCAGTAACACCGCTACATACAGCCACCTCATCCCCAGTAACACAGCTACATACAGCCGCCTCACCCCCAGTAACACAGCTACATACAGCTGCCTCACCCCCAGTAACACAGCTACATACAGCCCTCCCGCCCCCAGTAACACAGCTACATACAGCCGCCTCATCCCCAGTAACACAGCTACATACAGCCGCCTCGCCCCCAGTAACACAGCTACATACAGCCCTCCCGCCCCCAGTAACACAGCTACATACAGCCGCCTCATCCCCAGTAACACCGCTACATACAGCCACCTCATCCCCAGTAACACAGCTACATACAGCCGCCTCACCCCCAGTAACACAGCTACATACAGCTGCCTCACCCCCAGTAACACAGCTACATACAGCCGCCTCATCCCCAGTAACACAGCTACATACAGCCGCCTCATCCCCAGTAACACAGCTACATACAGCCGCCTCATCCCCAGTAACACAGCTACATACAGCCGCCTCGCCCCCAGTAACACAGCTACATACAGCCGCCTCATCCCCCAGTAACACAGCTACATACAGCCGCCTCACCCCCAGTAACACAGCTACATACAGCCGCCTCATCCCCAGTAACACAGCTACATACAGCCGCCTCACCCCTAGTAACACAGCAACATACAGCCTCCTCATCCCCAGTAACACAGCTACATACTGCCGCCTCACCCCCAGTAACACAGCTACATACAGCCGCCTCATCCCCCAGTAACACAGCTACATACAGCCGCCTGGCCCCCAGTAACACAGCTACATACAGCCGCCTCATCCCCAGTAACACAGCTACATACAGCCGCCTCATCCCCAGTAACACAGCTACATACAGCCGCCTCATCCCCAGTAACACAGCTACATACAGCCGCCTTGCCCCCAGTAACACAGCTACATACAGCTGCCTCATCCCCAGTAACACAGCCACATACAGCCGCCTCATCCCCCAGTAACACAGCTACATACAGCCGCCTCACCCCCAGTAACACAGCTACATACAGCCGCCTCATCCCCAGTAACACAGCTACATACAGCCGCCTCATTCCCCAGTAACACAGCTAAATACAGCCGCCTCGCCCCCAGTAACACAGCTACATACAGCCGCCTCATCCCCAGTAACACAGCTACATACAGCCGCCTCACCCCCAGTAACACAGCTACTTACAGCCGCCTCGCCCCCAGTAACACCGCTACATACAGCCGCCCCATCCCCAGTAACACAGCTACTTACAGCCGCCTCGCCCCCCTGTAACACATCTTTATATCTACCTTCACCGCTACCAGATATGCAGTCCCATGTAACATACACCTCAGCCCGCACAGCAACACACACACACATTCACTATATAGAGCATATACATAGCATATATAAAAACACACATCATATATACATATATTTAAAGGTGCACCTATATATGTGCATATAAATTTATGCGTGTATAAATACAGTACAGACGGTCCCCTACTTAAGAACACTCGACTTACATACGACTCCTAGTTACAAACGGACCTCTGGATATTGGTAATTTATTGTACTTTAGTCCTAGGCTACAATGATCAGCTGTAACAGTTATCACAGGTGTCTGTAATGAAGCTTTATTGTTAATCCTGGTTCTTATGACAACCCAACATTTTTAAAATACAATTGTCACAGATTCCAAAAAAGTTCTGGCTGGGGTTACAATGATAAAGTATACAGTTCCGACTTACATACAAACTCAATTTAAGAACAAACCTACAGACCCTATCTTGTATGTAACCCGGGGACTGCCTGTATATGCATCTATGCATATATCCACAGCATATACATATATACACAGTATAAACATATATGCACAGTATATACATATATACACAGTAGATGCATATATACACATATATACACAGTATATACATATTTAGGGCTCATTCACACGGCCGTCTGGGGGGACGTACATGCGGCCGCAAATTTGCGGCCTCATATACGTCCCCATAGAGGGCAATGGCGGCCCGGCAGCGGTACAGTGCCACACATGTGTGGCACCAATCCGTGCCATACATTGCAGAAAGATAGAGCATGCTCTATCTTTTTGCGTGTGTGCGGCCGCTCAACGCTGTTTTCTATGAAGAGAGGAGGGATCACCTCCTCCTCCTCTCCAGCACATGGCGGTGCCCGCATGTTGGGCATACCTCGTGTGAATGTACCCATACACAGTAGATACACAGTATATACACATTTACACAGTATATACAGTAGATGCATACATACAAATACACACACATTTACACAGTATATACACGTATATATAGTAGATGCATACATACACATATACACACATTTACACAGTATATACACATATATACACGTATATACAGTCGATGCATGCATACACATATACACACATTTACACAGTATATACATGTATATACAGTCGATGCATACATACACATATACACACATTTACACAGTATATACACGTATATACAGTCGATGCATACATACACATATACACACATTTACACAGTATATACACGTATATACAGTCGATGCATGCATACACATATACACACATTTACACAGTATATACATGTATATACAGTCGATGCATGCATACACATATACACACATTTACACAGTATATACATGTATATACAGTCGATGCATACATACACATATACACACATTTACACAGTATATACACGTATATACAGTCGATGCATACATACACATATACACACATTTACACATTATACACGTATATACAGTCGATGCATACATACACATATACACACATTTACACATTATACACGTATATACAGTCGATGCATACATACACATATACACACATTTACACAGTATATACACGTATATACAGTCGATGCATGCATACACATATACACACATTTACACAGTATATACACTTATATACAGTCGATGCATACATACACATATACACACATTTACACAGTATATACAGTAGATGCATATGTACCCAGTATATACACATATATATAGTAGATGCATATATACACAGTATATACACATATATTCAGTAGATGCATATATACACAGTATATACACATATATACAGTAGATGCATATATACACATTATATACACATATATACAGTAGATGCATATGTACCCAGTATATACACATATATACAGTAGATGCATATATACACATTATATACACATATATACAGTAGATGCATATATACACAGTATATACACATATATACAGTAGATGCATATATACACATAATATACATATATACAGTAAATGCATATATACACATAATATACATTATATATACACACAAATACATATTTATATACTTACCTTTAAGGGTTACTGGCCACAGCGGGGGGGTCTTGCAGGTGCTTGTTCGGCCGGGGGGGGGGGGGGGCGCGGGTGCATTTTTCAGACGGGGGAAGCTGGGGAGGGCGGGTGCTCTTTCGGGCGAGGGGCGGCAGGGTTGCTTGTTCGGCGGAGGTGGGGCGGCAGTGTTCGCGCCCGTGCTTTTTCCAGCCGGGGGGGGGGGGGGGATGGCCGGACGGAGAGAATTGCGGAGGGCAGGTGCTTTTTCCAGCGGGGGGGGGGGGGGAGGGTTGGGGTTGTGACGGAGGGAGTTGCGGAGGGCGGGCGTTTTTTCCAGTGGGGGGGGGGGGGAAGGGGGTTGTGACGGAGGGAGTTGCGGAGGGCGTTTTTTGGGCGGGGGGCGGCGGGAGTACTAACATTGTAGCGCAGGTGGATGGGCAGGCGTGTTGGCGGTCGACTGTGCAGTGGGCGTGCAGCTCGGCCTTGCAGGGGGAAGGACGGGGGGCGGTAGGCTCGGACATGGAGGCGGGTGGGGAGGAGGTGACCTATGCCGTGGAGGCGGGCAGTTGGAAGTCACCTGTGGCGGGGGGGCAGCCGGGCTTCAGGGAGGTGGCGGCAGAGGAGTTGAGCCGCGGGGGTGCAAACTGGTGGAGGCCCCCTGGGGGGGCAAGATGGTGGGGGCCCCGGGGCTAGAGCCCCGTGAGCCCCGCCTATAATCCGGCCCTGGCGACCGCTGTGTTCTGCGCTTAGTGACGCACATATCCATAGCAAAGACCGAAGTGGGAAAATTTAGTAGGGGTTGGATTTCAATTAGGCACTAACTCAGTGTCATCTCATCTGGCATAGTAGTGTGCTTTGATACTTGGCTAGAAAATAGCCATAGGAGAATACAAAGAGCTTACTTACGCCTACAGTAGCGTTCTATATATTTGATTTCTGGTTGATCTGCTGGTGGCTGTACTTTCTGCAGTGCATGTACTAGCCAATTCTGAGCAATTTGTAGTGAGACTTGCGACCGCTGTGTTCTGCGCTTAGTGACGCACATATCCATAGCAAAGACCGAAGTGGGAAAATTTAGTAGGGGTTGGATTTCAATTAGGCACTAACTCAGTGTCATCTCATCTGGCATAGTAGTGTGCTTTGATACTTGGCTAGAAAATAGCCATAGGAGAATACAAAGAGCTTACTTACGCCTACAGTAGCGTTCTATATATTTGATTTCTGGTTGATCTGCTGGTGGCTGTACTTTCTGCAGTGCATGTACTAGCCAATTCTGAGCAATTTGTAGTGAGACTTGCGACCGCTGTGTTCTGCGCTTAGTGACGCACATATCCATAGCAAAGACCGAAGTGGGAAAATTTAGTAGGGGTTGGATTTCAATTAGGCACTAACTCAGTGTCATCTCATCTGGCATAGTAGTGTGCTTTGATACTTGGCTAGAAAATAGCCATAGCAATAGGATAGCATTGTTTGGTTTTAAAAACTCAAAAAAAAACAAAAAACACAAAAAAAAACAAAAAACACAAAAAAAAACAAAAAACACAAAAAAAACCAAAAAAAAGTTAAAAAAAAAATAAAGTTATAACTCTCATTTTAAAAATGTTTAACCCGAGGGTTAGGGGTAGAGGACGAGGGCGGGGACGTGGGCGTCCAACTACTGCAGGGGTCAGAGGCCGTGGTCCTGGGCGGGGTGAGACACCACCTGCTGATGAGGGAGCAGGGGAACGCCGCAGAGCTACACTCCCTAGGTTCATGTCTGAAGTTACTGGGACTCGTGGTAGAGCACTGTTGAGGCCAGAACAGTGCGAACAGGTGATGTCGTGGATTGCTGACAATGCTTCGAGCAATTTGTCCACCACCAGTCAGTCTTCCACGCAGTCCACCCATGTCACCGAAATCGCCACTCCTCCAGCTCCTGCACCTCAGCCTCCTCCCCCCCAGTCTGCCCCCTCCTAGGAAAATTTGGCATTTGAACCGGCATACTCTGAGGAACTGTTTTCTGGACCCTTCCCACAGTCACAAACCACTTGTCCGGTTGCTGCTGAGCAATTTTCCGATGCCCAGGTTTTCCACCAGTCACAGTCTGTGGGTGATGATGACCTTCTTGACGTAGTGGAAGTGTGTAAAGAGGTGTCCGACGATGAGGAGACACGGTTGTCAGACAGTGGGGAAGTTGTTGTCAGGGCAGGAAGTCCGAGGGGGGAGCAGACTGAGGGATCGGAGGATGATGAGGTGACAGACCCAAGCTGGGTTGAGAGGCCGGGTGAACACAGTGCTTCTGAGACAGAGGAGAGTCCTCGACCAGAACAGGTTGGAAGAGGCAGTGGTGGGGCCAGACGGAGAGGCAGGGCCAGAGCTGGTGCATCAGCGCCAAATGTGTCAACTAGTGAAGCTCCCGTGGCGAGGGCTCTTGCGGCGAGGGCTAGATCTTCAGAAGTCTGGAGGTTCTTTAAGGAAACACCGGATGACCGACGGACTGTGGTGTGCAACATTTGCCAAACCAGGCTCAGCAGGGGTTCCACCACTACTAGCTTAACTACCACCAGTATGCGCAGGCATATGAATGCTAAACACCCCACTCAGTGGCAACAAGCCCGTTCACCTCCGGCCGTGCACACCACTGCTCCTTCCCCTGTGTCAGCTGCTAGTCAGCCCCCTGCCCAGGACCCTGCCACAAAAACCCCATCGTCGCCTCCACGATCCTCCACAGCATCCACCAGCGTTCAGCTCTCCATACCCCAGACGCTGGAGCGGAAACGCAAATATAGTGCAACCCACCCGCACGCCCAAGCCCGTAATGTGCACATCTCCAGATTGCTTAGCCTGGAGATGCTGCCCTATAGGCTAGTAGAGACCGAGGCCTTTCGCAACCTCATGGCGGCGGCCGCCCCTCGGTATTCGGTCCCCAGCCGCCACTACTTTTCCCGATGTGCCGTCCCAGCCCTGCACCAGCACGTGTCAGACAACATCATCCGTACCCTGACCAACGCCGTTTCTGACAAGGTCCACCTGACCACGGACACGTGGACGAGTGCTGCCGGGCAGGGCCACTATATATCGCTGACGGCACATTGGGTTAACTTGGTGGAGGCTGGGACCGAGTCTGACCCTGGGGCTGCTCATATACTGCCGACGCCGAGGATTGCGGGGCCTACCTCGGTCCAGGTGTTTCAGGCCTACTATGCCTCCTCCTCCTCCCACCCCTCCTCCACCTCCTCCTCCGAACTACCATCCGTGGGCACGGCGCCATCAGTCGGTAGCTCTAGGCACAGCAGCAGTGCCGTCGCTAAGCGACAGCAGGCGGTGCTCAAACTGCTGAGCCTAGGCGACAAAAGGCACACCGCCCAAGAGCTATTACAGGGCATCACGGCGCAGACTGATCTGTGGCTGGCACCGCTGAACCTCAAGCCGGGAATGGTTGTGTGTGACAACGGCCGTAACCTGGTGGCGGCTCTGCAACTCGGCAGACTGACACATGTGCCATGCCTGGCCCATGTGTTAAATCTGATAGTTCAGCGTTTCCTCAAGACATACCCCAATCTGTCTGATTTGCTCACGAAGGTGCGCCGCATCTGTGCGCATTTCAGGAAGTCCAGCCCAGATGCTGCCACTCTCAGGGCAGCGCAGCGCTGCCTCCAACTGCCCGCTCACCGACTGTTGTGCGACGTGCCCACGAGGTGGAATTCAACACTGACCATGTTATCCAGAGTTTACCAGCAGCGCAGAGCGATTGTAGACTGCCAGATGTCAACTTCCACCAGAACTGGTAGTCAGGTCAGTCAGCTTCCTCAAGTCTACAATGAGGAGTGGACGTGGATGTCTGATATCTGTCAGGTGCTGAGTAACTTTGAGGAGTCAACACAGATGGTCAGTGGCGATGCCGCCATCATCAGCCTCACCATCCCGCTGCTTGGCCTGTTGAAAAACTCTCTGGTCAGCATGAAGTCGGAAGCTTTGCGCTCGTCACAAGAGACAGGGGAAGAATATTCCCTTGTTGATAGCCAAAGCACCCTCAGGTCTGTTTCTCAGCGCATATCGGAGGAGGTGGAGGTGGAGGAGGATGAGGAGGAAGAGGAGGAGAATGTTGGCGAGACACAAGAGGGGACCATTGTTGAGTCCTTCACTGTTCAGCGTGTATGGGCAGAAGAAGAGGAGTTGGAGGAGTTGGAGGAGGAGGAAATGGACAGTCAGGCCAGTGAGGGGAGTGAATTCTTACGCGTTGGTACTCTGGCGCATATGGCAGATTTCATGCTAGGCTGCCTATCCCGTGACCCTCGCGTTCAAAGAATTTATTCCAGCACCGATTACTGGGTGTTCACTCTCCTGGACCCACGGTACAAGCAAAATCTTCCCACTCTCATCCCTGCAGAGGAAAGGAGTGTGAGAATGCATGAATACCAGCAGGCCCTGGTGCACAAGCTGAAACAGTATTTCCCTTCTGACAGCGCTAGCGGCAGAGTGCGTAGTTCTGCGGGACAAGTAGCGAGGGAGAGTAGGCGAGCAGGCAGCTTGTCCAGCACTGGCAAGGGTACGCTTTACAAGGCCTTTGCCAGCTTTATGTCACCCCAGCAAGACACTGTCACCTGTCCCCAGTCTCAGCAGAGTAGGGCTGATCTTTACAGAAAGATGGTGAGGGAGTACGTAGCTGACCATACCATCGTCCTAAATGATCACACAGCTCCCTACAACTACTGGGTTTCAAAGCTGGACATGTGGCACGAACTGGCGCTGTACGCCTTGGAGGTTCTTGCCTGCCCTGCCGCTAGCGTCTTGTCCGAGCGGGTTTTCAGTGCAGCTGGTGGCATCATCACCGATAAGCGTACACGCCTGTCGACTGACAGCGCTGACAGGCTGACGCTTATTAAAATGAATAAAGGCTGGATTTCTCAGAATTTCCAATCTCCACCAGGTGAAGGAAGCTCAACCTGAATAATTGATCCACTCCTCCTCCTCCTCATTTTCCTCCTTCTCCTCCTCTTTGTACAGTAAAGCAGAGGAAAATGGCTATTTTTTGACAGGGCCCACTGGCTCTTGCTATAGTACTTCATGCATTTAATTTTTCTGGAGGGCCACCTACCCGGTCCTCTGTTTGAAACAATTTTTGTGAGTGCCACATACAGGCACTCAATCTATTCCATTTTACTGGAGGGCCACCTACCTGCTCCTCTGGTTTGAAAAATTTTTGGGACTGCCACATACAGGCACTCAATCTATTCCATTTTACTGCAGGGCCACCTACCTGCTCCTCTGGTTTGAAACATTTTTGGGACTGCCACATACAGGCACTCAATCTATTCCATTTTACTGGAGGGCCACCTACCTGCTCCTCTGGTTTGAAAAATTTTTGGGACTGCCACATACAGGCACTCAATATATTCCATTTTACTGCAGGGCCACCTACCTGCTCCTCTGGTTTGAAACATTTTTGGGACTGCCACATACAGGCACTCAATCTATTCCATTTTACTGGAGGGCCACCTACCTGCTCCTCTGGTTTGAAAAATTTTTGGGACTGCCACATACAGGCACTCAATCTATTCCATTTTTCTGGAGGGCCACCTACCCGGTCCTCTGTTTTAAAAAATTTTTGGGACTGCCACATACAGGCACTCAATCTATTCCATTTTACTGGAGGGCCACCTACCTGCTCCTCTGGTTTGAAAAATTTTTGGGACTGCCACATACAGGCACTCAATCTATTCCATTTTACTGGAGGGCCACCTACCTGCTCCTCTGGTTTGAAAAATGTTTGGGACTGCCACATACAGGCACTATCCAAATTAAATTGTCTCCATAGCAGCCTCCACACGTTGTCTCCATTGCTACCTCCAAAAGTCGTCCATATAGCTGCCTCCATACATCGTCCCTTTATCAAACGAGGTGTGTCAGGCAGAAATTTGGGTTGTTTTCATGGATTCCACATCAAAGTTGTTAACTTTGTCGCCACCCTGCTGTGTTATCCACAAAATATACTGGCAAACTTTTACCATTTAGGGATATTATTTCAGCGCTTCTTGCGCATCTGTTTACATTCCCCTCACCCGGCATATCCTAAACTTATAAGAACGCTACTACACTTGATCTTATACAAAAGGTTCTTAGAAGTGCTGTTTGGGGAGTAGCCTAGAGACAGGGGCTTGGATTGGCGAAAGCTCGCCTGGCAGCGGAGCGCCAGCTCCATGCGCATCATGCGCTTCTTGCGCATCTGTTTACATTCCCCTCACCCGCCATATCCCAAACTTATAAGAACGCTACTACACTTAACTTGTGTACACCACTGCTCCTTCCCCTGTGTCAGCTGCTAGTCAGCCCCCTGCCCAGGACCCTGCCACAAAAACCCCATCGTCGCCTCCACGATCCTCCACAGCATCCACCAGCGTTCAGCTCTCCATACCCCAGACGCTGGAGCGGAAACGCAAATATAGTGCAACCCACCCGCACGCCCAAGCCCGTAATGTGCACATCTCCAGATTGCTTAGCCTGGAGATGCTGCCCTATAGGCTAGTAGAGACCGAGGCCTTTCGCAACCTCATGGCGGCGGCCGCCCCTCGGTATTCGGTCCCCAGCCGCCACTACTTTTCCCGATGTGCCGTCCCAGCCCTGCACCAGCACGTGTCAGACAACATCATCCGTACCCTGACCAACGCCGTTTCTGACAAGGTCCACCTGACCACGGACACGTGGACGAGTGCTGCCGGGCAGGGCCACTATATATCGCTGACGGCACATTGGGTTAACTTGGTGGAGGCTGGGACCGAGTCTGACCCTGGGGCTGCTCATATACTGCCGACGCCGAGGATTGCGGGGCCTACCTCGGTCCAGGTGTTTCAGGCCTACTATGCCTCCTCCTCCTCCCACCCCTCCTCCACCTCCTCCTCCGAACTACCATCCGTGGGCACGGCGCCATCAGTCGGTAGCTCTAGGCACAGCAGCAGTGCCGTCGCTAAGCGACAGCAGGCGGTGCTCAAACTGCTGAGCCTAGGCGACAAAAGGCACACCGCCCAAGAGCTATTACAGGGCATCACGGCGCAGACTGATCTGTGGCTGGCACCGCTGAACCTCAAGCCGGGAATGGTTGTGTGTGACAACGGCCGTAACCTGGTGGCGGCTCTGCAACTCGGCAGACTGACACATGTGCCATGCCTGGCCCATGTGTTAAATCTGATAGTTCAGCGTTTCCTCAAGACATACCCCAATCTGTCTGATTTGCTCACGAAGGTGCGCCGCATCTGTGCGCATTTCAGGAAGTCCAGCCCAGATGCTGCCACTCTCAGGGCAGCGCAGCGCTGCCTCCAACTGCCCGCTCACCGACTGTTGTGCGACGTGCCCACGAGGTGGAATTCAACACTGACCATGTTATCCAGAGTTTACCAGCAGCGCAGAGCGATTGTAGACTGCCAGATGTCAACTTCCACCAGAACTGGTAGTCAGGTCAGTCAGCTTCCTCAAGTCTACAATGAGGAGTGGACGTGGATGTCTGATATCTGTCAGGTGCTGAGTAACTTTGAGGAGTCAACACAGATGGTCAGTGGCGATGCCGCCATCATCAGCCTCACCATCCCGCTGCTTGGCCTGTTGAAAAACTCTCTGGTCAGCATGAAGTCGGAAGCTTTGCGCTCGTCACAAGAGACAGGGGAAGAATATTCCCTTGTTGATAGCCAAAGCACCCTCAGGTCTGTTTCTCAGCGCATATCGGAGGAGGTGGAGGTGGAGGAGGATGAGGAGGAAGAGGAGGAGAATGTTGGCGAGACACAAGAGGGGACCATTGTTGAGTCCTTCACTGTTCAGCGTGTATGGGCAGAAGAAGAGGAGTTGGAGGAGTTGGAGGAGGAGGAAATGGACAGTCAGGCCAGTGAGGGGAGTGAATTCTTACGCGTTGGTACTCTGGCGCATATGGCAGATTTCATGCTAGGCTGCCTATCCCGTGACCCTCGCGTTCAAAGAATTTATTCCAGCACCGATTACTGGGTGTTCACTCTCCTGGACCCACGGTACAAGCAAAATCTTCCCACTCTCATCCCTGCAGAGGAAAGGAGTGTGAGAATGCATGAATACCAGCAGGCCCTGGTGCACAAGCTGAAACAGTATTTCCCTTCTGACAGCGCTAGCGGCAGAGTGCGTAGTTCTGCGGGACAAGTAGCGAGGGAGAGTAGGCGAGCAGGCAGCTTGTCCAGCACTGGCAAGGGTACGCTTTACAAGGCCTTTGCCAGCTTTATGTCACCCCAGCAAGACACTGTCACCTGTCCCCAGTCTCAGCAGAGTAGGGCTGATCTTTACAGAAAGATGGTGAGGGAGTACGTAGCTGACCATACCATCGTCCTAAATGATCACACAGCTCCCTACAACTACTGGGTTTCAAAGCTGGACATGTGGCACGAACTGGCGCTGTACGCCTTGGAGGTTCTTGCCTGCCCTGCCGCTAGCGTCTTGTCCGAGCGGGTTTTCAGTGCAGCTGGTGGCATCATCACCGATAAGCGTACACGCCTGTCGACTGACAGCGCTGACAGGCTGACGCTTATTAAAATGAATAAAGGCTGGATTTCTCAGAATTTCCAATCTCCACCAGGTGAAGGAAGCTCAACCTGAATAATTGATCCACTCCTCCTCCTCCTCATTTTCCTCCTTCTCCTCCTCTTTGTACAGTAAAGCAGAGGAAAATGGCTATTTTTTGACAGGGCCCACTGGCTCTTGCTATAGTACTTCATGCATTTAATTTTTCTGGAGGGCCACCTACCCGGTCCTCTGTTTGAAACAATTTTTGTGAGTGCCACATACAGGCACTCAATCTATTCCATTTTACTGGAGGGCCACCTACCTGCTCCTCTGGTTTGAAAAATTTTTGGGACTGCCACATACAGGCACTCAATCTATTCCATTTTACTGCAGGGCCACCTACCTGCTCCTCTGGTTTGAAACATTTTTGGGACTGCCACATACAGGCACTCAATCTATTCCATTTTACTGGAGGGCCACCTACCTGCTCCTCTGGTTTGAAAAATTTTTGGGACTGCCACATACAGGCACTCAATATATTCCATTTTACTGCAGGGCCACCTACCTGCTCCTCTGGTTTGAAACATTTTTGGGACTGCCACATACAGGCACTCAATCTATTCCATTTTACTGGAGGGCCACCTACCTGCTCCTCTGGTTTGAAAAATTTTTGGGACTGCCACATACAGGCACTCAATCTATTCCATTTTTCTGGAGGGCCACCTACCCGGTCCTCTGTTTTAAAAAATTTTTGGGACTGCCACATACAGGCACTCAATCTATTCCATTTTACTGGAGGGCCACCTACCTGCTCCTCTGGTTTGAAAAATTTTTGGGACTGCCACATACAGGCACTCAATCTATTCCATTTTACTGGAGGGCCACCTACCTGCTCCTCTGGTTTGAAAAATGTTTGGGACTGCCACATACAGGCACTATCCAAATTAAATTGTCTCCATAGCAGCCTCCACACGTTGTCTCCATTGCTACCTCCAAAAGTCGTCCATATAGCTGCCTCCATACATCGTCCCTTTATCAAACGAGGTGTGTCAGGCAGAAATTTGGGTTGTTTTCATGGATTCCACATCAAAGTTGTTAACTTTGTCGCCACCCTGCTGTGTTATCCACAAAATATACTGGCAAACTTTTACCATTTAGGGATATTATTTCAGCGCTTCTTGCGCATCTGTTTACATTCCCCTCACCCGGCATATCCTAAACTTATAAGAACGCTACTACACTTGATCTTATACAAAAGGTTCTTAGAAGTGCTGTTTGGGGAGTAGCCTAGAGACAGGGGCTTGGATTGGCGAAAGCTCGCCTGGCAGCGGAGCGCCAGCTCCATGCGCATCATGCGCTTCTTGCGCATCTGTTTACATTCCCCTCACCCGCCATATCCCAAACTTATAAGAACGCTACTACACTTAACTTGGTGCAGGCTGGGACCGAGTCTGACCCTGGGGCTGGTCATATACTGCCGACGCAGAGAATTGCGGGGCCTACCTCGGTCCAGGTCTCAAAGGCCTACTATACCTCCTCCCACCCCTCCTCCACCTCCTCCTCCTCCGAATTACCATCCGTGGGCATGGCGCCATCAGTCGGTAGCTCTAGGCACAGCAGCAGTGCCGTCGCTAAGCGACAGCAGGCGGTGCTGAAACTGCTGAGCCTAGGCGATAAAAGGCACACCGCCCAAGAGCTATTACAGGGCATTCCACATCAAAGTTGTTAACTTTGTCGCCACCCTGCTGTGTAATCCACAAAATATACTTGCAAACTTTTACCATTTAGGGATATTATTTCAGCGCTTCTTGCGCATCTGTTTACATTCCCCTCACCCGCCATATCCTAAACTTATAAGAACGCTACTACACTTGATCTTATACAAAAGGTTCTTAGAAGTGCTGTTTGGGGAGTAGCCTAGAGACAGGGGCTTGGATTGGCGAAAGCTCGCCTGGCTGCAGAGCGCCAGCTCCATCCCAAGATCCAACTAACATAGTTGCAGCACCTTTAATCTACTACTAGTTCACTGCCTCCATAATAATAATAATAATAATCTTTATTTATATAATCTTTATTTACATATTCTGTAGCGCTTTACAAATCATAGGAAACAAATACAAATGTAATGTAACAGAGCACAACATTTGTATGGAACAACAGGAGTGAGGTCCCTGCTCGCCAGAGCTTACGGTTTATGAAGATGATGGGGTAACACGAGGTAAAAGAATATTTAATGGTCAAGCCATTCTTCTTAGGGAATAGAAAAAAATATAATAAATGGAATTGCTGTCGCTTGAACCACTCAGCCGTCATCTTATATACCAGGTCCAGGGTGAATGGGACTGCAGAGAAGTCTGGTGCCTGTTGGTTGCTGGATAACAGATGGGAGGACGACACAGGACGGGTTAGTAGAAGAGTTAAAACTTCATGCAGTTAATGAGTGTTATAGGCTTGCCTAAAGAAATGGGTTTTAAGAGCACGTTTGAAACTTTGGAGGTTAGGTATTAGTCTGATAGTCCGGGGCAGAGCATTCCATAGAATTGGTGCAGCTCTAGAGAAGTCTTGGAGACGCGAGTGGGAGGTCCGCACTAGGGTAGAGGTTAATCTAAGATCACAGGCGGATCTAAGAGCACGGGTTGGGCGATAGACTGAGATAAGAGAGGAGAGGTAGGGGGGTGCAGCATTATACAGAGCTTTATGGATGAGGGTTATTATTATTTTAAACTGTATTCGAAAGGAGACTGGCAGCCAGTGCAGCGACTGGCATGAACTGTAAGCATACATGGTCCCCTTATCAAACGAGCTGTGTCAGGCAGAATTTTGGGTTGTTTTCATGGCTTCCATGTTAACTTTGTCGCCACCCTGCTGTGTAATCCACAAAATATACTGGCAAACTTTTATCATGTACCGATATTATTTGAGCGCTTCTTGCTCACCTCCTTTGGTTCCTCTCTGACACCCATTGGTTTGAAGCCTGAGTCCAATTAGGGTATGTCGCCATGCCACTCTCTAGCCTGCTGCCGCTGCCTCTGCATGCCGTCCCCTATAGTGTCAGGGTCAATTATTGGATGTTTTAGATGCTATCTAGCTTCATTCTGTCACTCTGTCATGGCCATGCTGTTGCCCATAATTTTGGCATAATGGTGCGATTATGCAGCCTCAGAGGCATCCATGCATGCTGCCCCTGCTGTTTCCTGTCCATTTCCGTGGTGTTTCCATCCTTTTCTGAGGTTCCCAGGTGTTTGGCCAAGCTTCCCTGTGCAGAGCCTTGGTCCCCTTGAAAAATGCTCGAGTCTCCCATTGACTTCAATGGGGTTCGTTATTCGAGACGAGCACTCGAGCATCGGGAAAAGTTCGTCTCGAATAACGAGTACCCGAGCATTTTAGTGTTCGCTCATCTCTAGTACCTACATTGTAACTCCATAACGTGAGGGGGACAATTGGCCAGCAAAAAATGGTGGCCCCTATAATGTAGAATCCAAGTCAGTTTAGTAATTGTTCAACATGCTATACAATAAAACATAGGTAAATATATGACTGAGATAATATTCTGCTGAATACATTGCTGCCACCTAGAATGTCCACCCTTTGGGTTCTGGCAATGTGGCAGGTTACATCTAAGCTCCTGTGATGTAACCCAGACTGCAGACTAGATTGCCGCAATAATTGGACAATAGCCACCATTTCAAGCTGTCACGCTGCTCTGTCCTATTGACCTTGTGTCTTCTCTGCATTGCACCTGTTAAGCTGATGGCTTAATACAATGCTTTGTCAGTAGTGATATGGTTTTCTTTGGCTTTGTATTATTAAAATAATAATAATAGTAGTTTGTACATTTTTTGATTGGCTCATATGGGAAGTCCAAATATTCCCAAATGGCTGCATTATACGGCCTTGTGCTGTAGATCACTTTTTGGTGTTTTCTGTGTTATGTATTCAAAGGGCTGGAGACAGCAAACTTATTTAAAGGGATGGGTCATAAGAGCAACCGCATTATGAATACTGTAGAGGCCGACTGCATCATACCAACTCTTTTGAAGTTGTACTAGTGATGCTACGAGTAGGGGTCTTCTACACACCAGTGTTTGGGCCAAACAGAATATTAATGTTTACTTATACTCCCTAATGTTCTTTCATCTATGTTAACTTTTTTGTCTTTTATTTCCTTTATTTGGTATGTTTGCTGTACTGTATGTGAGGTTAGCCTACAGCTATATTGTTCTACTAGGTGGGTTCTAGGATCCAACTGGGGATGATTGATGGTTTGTTATATTTTAATTTTTTTTATTGATGTGCTCTTCTCCCTTATTTTTTGTAAATTATAAAGGAAATATGTTGTCAATTTTTGTTTTGTTAAAACCAGATAACAAAATCTTTCATTCCTGAATGCAGATTTTTTCTTTGTCTATGAGCCCTGTGTCCATGGCTGTCATCTTGCTGAAACTCTAGTTGCAGCATTTAATCATTTGCTTTACAGCACCCTAATCTCCATAGTCAGCAATGAACGGGAGAGTTTTCTGGGCCTGCTCTGTGCAGATAGGATGAGTAGATAAGCTGTGACACCATCTATCAGTAGTGGAGGAATTAAAAGTGTCCCATAGTTACTAATAGTGTTATCTGCTATTGAAATTTTGTCTGTGATGTAAATGAGATGAATCACGCGGGATATAGTACTTTTTATTAAATATACATAGTGATATAAAAACATGGTTAAAAAGGCATTTTTGGTGTCACCCTCATTCACTGAATTTGTCAGTATGCACCGGAGAGAGCCCTATCTGTCTATTATTGACCACTCATGCAATGTATGGATGACTGAATTTAGCAGGATGGGACAATAAGCTCTCCTGGGCCTCTTATAGTATGTATATATGTTTTCTCATTAATCTACACTCTTTAAAGTATTTTAAAAAAATGAACTGTTTTTTCATAACCAGATGGGTGTCGTAAAACAGATTGAGTCCGTTGTGTTTCTTGGCAGAGTGGCTCGATAGAAACCATACAGACAGAGCAGTATAAACAGGAATTAGAGATTGCAATGAAATTAAAATGTCACTAAATTACTCCATAATTTTATGGATAATTGCAGAACCCCTCTGGAACTTTTATAATCCAGCATGAAAGTCTTAACACTTTAACCACTTCACTGCAGAAGTGGTTAATGTACATTTCTGGTGACTCTGAGTCACTTTCAACTTCTGGCTGTTATTTAAATGAATCCATACAAATATATAGATAATTAAATATGCCCTCCAACGCTTGGCTGCAGATATTCATTTCTTTATGTACATTATTATTAAAGACACATAACTGCCTCTACATTCAGAACATTATAATTACATTTAACTTCTATGTTATGCATATTATTTAAAGGAAATCTACCATAAAAATCCATCATGATAAACCAGGGACACTTACTCATAGATCCAGGCACTGTGACTGTGGTAATCTTCTTATATTTGTTATCCATGGCCTCCTTACTTCTAAAATCAACAATTATCCTAATTATTCCATCTGTGATCTGGCTTTAAAGACTGCAACACTGTCTCACCCTACCCCTGCTCCCTCAGCACATGTGCAGTACAGTGTGCAGCACTTCCTTCTGTATTCTCAGTGCTGAGAGAACAGGAGAGAAACTTGTATTTTCTACTGTTTAGAAGTTTTCTCCTCTACAGGCTCAAATTTTCACCTCTCCCACAGCTGATGGCTGGGTATTACCGTATTTTTTGGACTATAAGACGCACATTTTTTCCCCAGAAGATGGGGAAAAAACTGTGGTGCGTCTTATAGTCCGAATGTCCGGCGTCTCAGCCCTCCACTGCAGGAGGGAATGGAGGACGGCACATGGCAGTAATCGCAGGGGCAGTGCTGAGCTCGGCTCCACACACAGCTACCGCCTGCTAGTGTCTGTGAGCAGCGGAGCTCAGTGATCTCGTGCAGGGCACACAGACTGTGACACCACTTCCAGGTTATCTGATGAAGGGAAGCAGAAGCCACGCCCCTCGGCACGGAGCTCTCACTGTGACTGATGCTGGACAGGTCACTGTCTTCTCCCAGAGCGCCAGCTGCTCCTGCTGCAGGGGCATCAGATAACACTGAGGGGACAGGAGATGTGACCAGTTCTTCAGTCTCTGCTCCTGTGCCTGATGTGCTGTTCTCACAGGTGTGTGAAACTGAACAATTCCCAAACAGTGCTTATACAAGGTCACAGGAGCTTACAGTCTATGTCACCTCCTGTGTCCTCCTCCTCCTCATAGATTGTAAGCTCTTGTGGCCATTGTACAAGCACTGTCACTCTGTGTCCTCCTCCTCATAGATTGTAAGCTCTTGTGACCATTGTACAAGCATTGTCACCTCCTGTGTTCCCTCCTCCTCATAGATTGTAAGCTCTTGTGACCATTGTACAAGCATTGTCACCTCCTGTGTCCCCTTCTCCTCATAGATTGTAAGCTCCTGTGACCATTGAACAAGCACTGTCACCTCCTGTCCTCCTCCTCATAGATTGTAAGCTCCTGTGACCATTGTACAAGCATTGTCACCGCCAGTGCCCCTCCTCCTCATAGATTGTAAGCTCTTATGACCATTGTACAAGCATTGTCACCTCCTGTGTCCCCTCCTCCTCATAGTTTGTAAGTTCTTGTGACCATTGTACAAGCATTGTCACCTCCTGTGTCCTCTCCTCCTCATAGATTGTAAGCTCTTGTGGCCATTGTACAAGCATTGTCACCTTTTGTGTCCCCTCCTCCTCATAGATTGTAAGCTCTTGTGGCCATTGTACAAGCACTGTCACTCTGTGTCCTCCTCCTCATAGATTGTAAGCTCTTGTGACCATTGTACAAGCATTGTCACCTCCTGTGTTCCCTCCTCCTCATAGATTGTAAGCTCTTGTGACCATTGTACAAGCATTGTCACCTCCTGTGTCCCCTTCTCCTCATAGATTGTAAGCTCCTGTGACCATTGAACAAGCACTGTCACCTCCTGTCCTCCTCCTCATAGATTGTAAGCTCCTGTGACCATTGTACAAGCATTGTCACCGCCAGTGCCCCTCCTCCTCATAGATTGTAAGCTCTTATGACCATTGTACAAGCATTGTCACCTCCTGTGTCCCCTCCTCCTCATAGTTTGTAAGTTCTTGTGACCATTGTACAAGCATTGTCACCTCCTGTGTCCTCTCCTCCTCATAGATTGTAACCTCCTGTGACCATTGTACAAGCACTGTCACCTCCTGTCCTCCTCCTCATAGATTGTAAGCTCTTGTGACCATTGTACAAGCACGGTCACCTCCTGTGTCCCCTTCTCCTCCTCATAGAATGTAAGCTCTTGTGGCCATTGTACAAGCATTGTCACCTCCTGTCCTCCCCTCCTCATAGATTGTAAGCTCTTGTAACCATTGTCACATATACTCATACCTATACAGCCCTGGTAACTCTTGAGACCCCCTGACTAGGTGTCAGCATAATTCTATCACTCCCCCCAACCACCAAGTGTTATGTATAGAGCTGAATCTCTATAGTGTAGTGTCGGCACCGGAGTCATCCTTCATCATCAAGTAACAGTGTCCCATAAAATGTCCCCTAATAAAGTCTCCCTATTAATTCTCCCCAAACACAGTACACTATTAAAACTTCACCAAATGTCACACAGTGACCCCTAATTAAAGTACCCCCTACACAGTCCCCTTAGGCTACATTCACATGAACTTGTGCCCGCCATACGTATCACGGTGGGCACACGTTGATGCCTGGGAGAGGAGGAGGGGGTGAGGGCTGCTCGCCCCCTACCCCTCTCCAAAGAGAAACATGGCTGCACCGCCCCGTAAGCGCGGCTACTTTACTGTTACTTTATTAAATGTTTTAGCACACTATTTGGGGAAAAAAAAAATTTTTTCTTATTTTTCCACCTCTAAAACCTAGGTGCGTCTTATGGTCCAGTGCGTCTTATAGTCCAAAAAATACGGTACCTACTTTCACCCAGATCTTCCTCATTCCTCCCACTTCCATACTTAACCTTTGCCTTATTCTATAGTACAGTAGGGGCGATGTAGTAATGTCTTTTCACAAATGCAGAGTACAACTAGACAGTTCTCTGCTCTGCCAGATAAATCATTGGGGGATCAATCTGTTAGAAAACTGGAGTAATCTGAAATGAAATGCCACATTTATAGGTTTTAAACCAATTTCAGGCAGTTGACTCCTAAGAAAAAGGGGGCATGTCCTCAGTAACTAAGGGGCATCGCTGGACAGAATATTCAGTCCGTGTGCCAGAAAATTCAACATTGTGGTGCAGGAAACTAGACCAACTAATAAGAGGTGCAAAGTACAACTCACCAGATTACAGACGGTCCCCTACTTAAGGACACCCGACTTACCAATGCACCTTAGTTAAAGATGGACCTCTCTGCCCAGGTTGACCTCTGGTGAAGCTCTTTGGTTTCTGTTAATATAGTCCCAGACTGCAATGACCAACTGTAAAGTGTCTTTAATGAAGCTTTATTGATAATCCTTGGTCAAATTACAGCAAAAAATTGGAACTACAATTATAAAATATACAGTTTCGACTTACATACAAATTCAAGTAAGAACAAACCTATGGAACCTATCTTGTACGTAATCTGGGGACTGCCTGTAATCATCCAGCTTCAGACAAAGGGCTTAATCTGTGCAACCAAGAATTTTCCAGTCCTAGTCTACACTGGTCTAAAGACCAACATGTCAATAATACACACACACACACATATATATTTTCTGTTGGTTTTTATACCAGTGCAGAGTAAACTAGACCGTTCTCTTCTTCCCTATGGTTAATCCCTGTGTTTTATGCTGGATGATAATCTGATGCAGTATAACACTGGAGAGCTGTACTTTGCACCTCCTATTAGTTGCTGCACTACAATATTGAATTTTCTGGCGCACAGACAGAATTTTCTGGCACACAGGTTACTTTCTGTCCGGCCACGCCCAGAGTTCCCGAGGACATGCCCCTTTTTCGGAGGAGTTGGAAAACAGCCTAAAATGGTGGGTAACCTTCAGTAAATGTGGTGCACATGTGGTGGGGATTATCTGTTCTCACCTAGGTTATCCTCATTTCTCCCTCTCTCCATAGACCTCAATGTAGTCTGACTCCTTTGTAGCCCTGTGGCTAGTAGTGATTGTTCAGAGTATTCATATTACATATCATGGAAATAGTGCAATATATTTCAGTACCCAGACAGGCGGTCCCCTACTTAAGAACTCTCCTAGTTACAAACGGACCTCTGGATGTTGGTAGTTTACTGTACTTTAGTCCCAGGCAACAATAAACATCTATAACAGTTATCACAGGTGTCTGCAATGAAGCTTTATTGTTAATCCTGGTTCTTATAACAACCCAATATTTTTTTAAATCCAATTGTCACAGAGACCAAAAAAAATTTGGTTCCGACTTACATACAAATTCAACTTAAGAACAAACCTACCGAACCTATCTTGTACGTAACCCGGGGACTGCCTGTATTTACCAATACCTCTAACAATTAAAACACATAGGGGGATATTTATCATATGCTGGCGCTCGTGCGCCAGCGTATGATCGCCCTGCCGCTGCGAATTCGCAGCCCGATACATCAAGAGGCTTCTGCCTCTTGATGTATCGGGCTGCCAGTAGCACAGCGTTTATCCTACGCCTGGCAGGGCCTGGCGTAGAAAATAACGCAGCCGGCGACTTTTCACGTATGAAAAGTCGCCGGCAGCAGCGAGTGCGCAGGCGCGGGGACAGTAACGCCCCGCGCCGGCCCACTCCCGTCCGGCCGCGTCCCCCCTTCACGCCCCTTCACGGCCCACTGGCGTGAAGGTGGCGGATTGGGGAAAATAATCGCAAAAGCTAGCAGTAAGCTAGCATTTGCGATTATTTCAGGGCCTCTGCGCCACTGGCGGTGCGCAGAGGTCCTGATAAATATGCCCCACTGTGCTATATTACACATTTTTTCTTTGTTTAATTCAGCTCACACTTGCAATCATGAATCAATGATACCATTTAGTGATAAGTGCAGTTCAGTGATAAGTGCAGTTATAATGCCAACTAAAGCGCCCAATACAATGTAAGAAAAAGTCAATTATGTTTAAATTATTAAAGACCAAAATGAACTTACTTCCAGAAGTCATGTTGTGTTTGATGCTGTATAAGTGACTTGGAATTCCGGCACAATTTTATTGTTTATTTTACAAATTTTTATCACCTTACCGCTTTTTAAAAAGTATAGAAAGGCTTATAGCTAAAATGGGCATGCCAATGGTGCAACATTAGCGTCTGCAAGGAAGATAAATATCTAAGATGTCTAGAGAGTTGTAGATTTCTTTTTGTTATATTCTGATAAATCCGGAGCAGTTTCTTGTGGGCTCTGTTTTTAATGGCTTTAACTGTACGCTACAAATGACACCTCTTCTTTGGGTCAGTGCGATTAAATGGTTTTATAAGGTTTTTAAAAAAATGAAAATCTTTTGTACATAAAAGTCTTCATTTTGCTATATTTTGATGCTTAAAGGGGTATTCCCACAAAGAAAAGTTTCTTATATGTACTCACAGCATTTCACAGATATAATTCCATCCTGTCTCTGTCTGTCCTGGTGTACACAATTTCAGTTGCTCCTAGACACGAACCTGTAACTTCTTACTTAGGGTCAGTGGCCGCCATCTTGGATTTCTCTGTGACAGCTGTGCTTGCTGAGTTTCTGTGAGAGTCTGTAGCCCCTCCCCCTGCATGGAGCTCAAACTGATTCACTTTTGCCAGCACGTGGTGAGCAGAGTGGAGCTGGAAACTACAAACTACAAGCAGATAAGTTATCCGGGGGAAGGGGGAGGCAGGCATATATCTGTGAGAACAGAGATGTAGCAGCACTGACAGTAAAAGTCTTTCAGCCTCTGTCTGTCATGCCTCTGTGTAATAGGCATCTCATCTCTGATCTGTCTCATTTTTTTTTCTATGCGTCAGTGTGTTAGCACAACGTCAGAAGCCAGATGAAAGTGTATATGCACCTGTACCCTAATAGTGTAACCACATTCTCACCCCACAGAACTAGATGGATCATAATTAGAGATGAGCGAACATGCTCGTCCGAGCTTGATGCTCGTTCGAGCATTAGCGTACTCGAAACTGCTCGTTGCTCGGACGAATACTTCGCCCGCTCGAGAAAATGGCAGCTCCCGCCGTTTTGCTTTTTGGCGGCCAGAAACAGAGCCAATCACAAGCCAGGAGACTCTGCACTCCACCCAGCATGACGTGGTACCCTTACACGTCGATAGCAGTGGTTGGCTGGCCAGATCAGGTGACCCTGGGATAGACTAGCCGCTGCCCGCGCTGCTCGGATCATTCTGTGTCTGGATGCCGCTAGGGAGAGAGCTGCTGCTGGTCAGGGAAAGCGTTAGGGTGTTCTATTAGCTTACTGTTAGGCAGGAGTGATTCTCCAAGAACCCAACAGCCCTTCTTAGGGCTACAATAACGTTCTACTTTTTTTTTTTTTATTTGCATCTAGTACCATTTTGTGAGGAATTAGCAGGGGGACTTGCTACCGTTGTGTTTAGCTCTTAGTGGCACACATATCCACCTCAAACACCAAAGTGGGAAAATTTAGTAGGGGTTGGATTTCAATTAGGCACAGTCTGCCATTTTTCCTTTTTTATTTTACGTTTATTTTGTTTAATAACTCAGTGTCATCTCATCTGGCATAGTAGTGTGCTTTCATACTTGGCTAGAAAATAGCCATAGGAGAATCCAAACGGCTTACGCCTACAGTAGCGTTATATATTTGATTTCTGGTTGATCTGCTGGTGGCTGTACTTGCTGCAGTGCATCTACTAGCCAATTGTGAGCAATTTGTAGTGAGACTTGCGACCGCTGTGTTTTGCGCTTAGTGACGCACATATCCATTGCAAAGACCGAAGTGGGAAAATTTAGTAGGGGTTGGATTTCAATTAGGCACAGTCTGCCATTTGTCCTTTTTTATTTTACGTTTATTTTGTTTAATAACTCAGCGTCATCTCATCTGGCATAGTAGTGTGCTTTCATACTTGGCTAGAAAATAGCCATAGGAGAATCCAAACGGCTTACGCCTACAGTAGCGTTATATATTTGATTTCTGGTTGATCTGCTGGTGGCTGTACTTGCTGCAGTGCATCTACTAGCCAATTGTGAGCAATTTGTAGTGAGACTTGCGACCGCTGTGTTTTGCGCTTAGTGACGCACATATCCATTGCAAAGACCGAAGTGGGAAAATTTAGTAGGGGTTGGATTTCAATTAGGCACAGTCTGCCATTTGTCCTTTTTTATTTTACGTTTATTTTGTTTAATAACTCAGCGTCATCTCATCTGGCATAGTAGTGTGCTTTCATACTTGGCTAGAAAATAGCCATAGGAGAATCCAAACGGCTTACGCCTACAGTAGAGTTATATATTTGATTTCTGGTTGATCTGCTGGTGGCTGTACTTGCTGCAGTGCATCTACTAGCCAATTGTGAGCAATTTGTAGTGAGACTTGCGACCGCTGTGTTTTGCGCTTAGTGACGCACATATCCATTGCAAAGACCGAAGTGGGAAAATTTAGTAGGGGTTGGATTTCAATTAGGCACAGTCTGCCATTTGTCCTTTTTTATTTTACGTTTATTTTGTTTAATAACTCAGTGTCATCTCATCTGGCATAGTAGTGTGCTTTCATACTTGGCTAGAAAATAGCCATAGCAATAGGATAGCATTGTTTGGTTTTAAAAACTCAAAAACACAAAAAAAAAAAAAAAACACAAAAAAAATTTAAAAAAAATTAAAGCTATAACTCTCATTTTAAAAATGTTTAACCCGAGGGCTAGGGGTAGAGGACGAGGGCGGGGACGTGGGCGTCCAACTACTGCAGGGGTCAGAGGCCGTGGTCCTGGCCGGGGTGAGACACCACCTGCTTATGAGGGAGCAGGGGAACGCCGCAGAGCTACACTCCCTAGGTTCATGTCTGAAGTTACTGGGACTCGTGGTAGAGCACTGTTGAGGCCAGAACAGTGCGAACAGGTGATGTCGTGGATTGCTGACAATGCTTCGAGCAATTTGTCCACCAGTCAGTCTTCCACGCAGTCCACCCATGTCACCGAAATCGCCACTCCTCCAGCTCCTGCACCTCAGCCTCCTCCCCCCCAGTCTGCCCCCTCCCAGGAAAATTTGGCATTTGAACCGGCATACTCTGAGGAACTGTTTTCTGGACCCTTCCCACAGTCACAAACCACTTGTCCGGTTGCTGCTGAGCAATTTTCCGATGCCCAGGTTTTCCACCAGTCACAGTCTGTGGGTGATGATGACCTTCTTGACGTAGTGGAAGTGTGTAAAGAGGTGTCCGACGATGAGGAGACACGGTTGTCAGACAGTGGGGAAGTTGTTGTCAGGGCAGGAAGTCCGAGGGGGGAGCAGACTGAGGGATCGGAGGATGATGAGGTGACAGACCCAAGCTGGGTTGAGAGGCCGGGTGAACACAGTGCTTCTGAGACGGAGGAGAGTCCTCGACCAGAACAGGTTGGAAGAGGCAGTGGTGGGGCCAGACGGAGAGGCAGGGCCAGAGCTGGTGCATCAGCGCCAAATGTGTCAACTAGTGAAGCTCCCGTGGCGAGGGCTCTTGCGGCGAGGGCTAGATCTTCAGAAGTCTGGAGGTTCTTTAAGGAAACACCGGATGACCGACGGACTGTGGTGTGCAACATTTGCCAAACCAGGCTCAGCAGGGGTTCCACCACTACTAGCTTAACTACCACCAGTATGCGCAGGCATATGAATGCTAAACACCCCACTCAGTGGCAACAAGCCCGTTCACCTCCGGCCGTGCACACCACTGCTCCTTCCCCTGTGTCAGCTGATAGTCAGCCCCCTGCCCAGGACCCTGCCACAAAAACCCCATCGTCGCCTCCACGATCCTCCACAGCATCCACCAGCGTTCAGCTCTCCATACCCCAGACGCTGGAGCGGAAACGCAAATATAGTGTAACCCACCCGCACGCCCAAGCCCTTAATGTGCACATCTCCAGATTGCTTAGCCTGGAGATGCTGCCCTATAGGCTAGTAGAGACCGAGGCCTTTCGCAACCTCATGGCGGCGGCCGCCCCTCGGTATTCGGTCCCCAGCCGCCACTACTTTTCCCGATGTGCCGTCCCAGCCCTGCACCAGCACGTGTCAGACAACATCACCCGTGCCCTGACCAACGCCGTTTCTGACAAGGTCCACCTGACCACGGACACGTGGACGAGTGCTGCCGGGCAGGGCCACTATATATCGCTGACGGCACATTGGGTTAACTTGGTGGAGGCTGGGACCGAGTCTGACCCTGGGGCTGGTCATATACTGCCGACGCCGAGGATTGCGGGGCCTACCTCGGTCCAGGTGTTTCAGGCCTACTATGCCTCCTCCTCCTCCCACCCCTCCTCCACCTCCTCCTCCGAACTACCATCCGTGGGCACGGCGCCATCAGTCGGTAGCTCTAGGCACAGCAGCAGTGCCGTTGCTAAGCGACAGCAGGCGGTGCTCAAACTGCTGAGCCTAGGCGATAAAAGGCACACCGCCCAAGAGCTATTACAGGGCATCACGGCGCAGACTGATCTGTGGCTGGCACCGCTGAACCTGAAGCCAGGCATGGTTGTGTGTGACAACGGCCGTAACCTGGTGGCGGCTCTGCAACTCGGCAGACTGACACATGTGCCATGCCTGGCCCATGTGTTAAATCTGATAGTTCAGCGTTTCCTCAAGACATACCCCAATCTGTCAGATTTGCTCACGAAGGTGCGCCGCATCTGTGCGCATTTCAGGAAGTCCAGCACAGATGCTGCCACTCTCAGGGCAGCGCAGCGCCGCCTCCAACTGCCCGCTCACCGACTGTTGTGCGACGTGCCCACGAGGTGGAATTCAACACTGACCATGTTATCCAGAGTTTACCAGCAGCGCCGAGCCATTGTAGACTGCCAGATGTCAACTTCCACCAGAACTGGTAGTCAGGTCAGTCAGCTTCCTCAAGTCTACAATGAGGAGTGGACGTGGATGTCTGATATCTGTCAGGTGCTGAGTAACTTTGAGGAGTCAACACAGATGGTCAGTGGCGATGCCGCCATCATCAGCCTCACCATCCCGCTGCTTGGCCTGTTGAAAAACTCTCTGATCAGCATGAAGTCGGAAGCTTTGCGCTCGTCACAAGAGACGGGGGAAGAAGATTCCCTTGTTGATAGCCAAAGCACCCTTAGGTCTGTTTCTCAGCGCATATCGGAGGAGGTGGAGGTGGAGGAGGATGAGGAGGAAGAGGAGGAGAATGTTGGCGAGACACAAGAGGGGACCATTGTTGAGTCCTTCACTGTTCAGCGTGTATGGGCAGAAGAAGAGGAGTTGGAGGAGTTGGAGGAGGAGGAAATGGACAGTCAGGCCAGTGAGGGGAGTGAATTCTTACGCGTTGGTACTCTGGCGCATATGGCAGATTTCATGCTAGGCTGCCTATCCCGTGACCCTCGCGTTCAAAGAATTTATTCCAGCACCGATTACTGGGTGTTCACTCTCCTGGACCCACGGTACAAGCAAAATCTTTCCACTCTCATCCCTGCAGAGGAAAGGAGTGTGAGAATGCATGAATACCAGCAGGCCCTGGTTCACAAGCTGAAACAGTATTTCCCTTCTGACAGCGCTAGCGGCAGAGTGCGTAGTTCTGCGGGACAAGTAGCGAGGGAGAGTAGGCGAGCAGGCAGCTTGTCCAGCACTGGCAAGGGTACGCTTTACAAGGCTTTTGCCAGCTTTATGTCACCCCAGCAAGACACTGTCACCTGTCCCCAGTCTCGGCAGAGTAGGGCTGATCTTTACAGAAAGATGGTGAGGGAGTACGTAGCTGACCATACCATCGTCCTAAATGATCACACAGCTCCCTACAACTACTGGGTTTCAAAGCTGGACATGTGGCACGAACTGGCGCTGTACGCCTTGGAGGTTCTTGCCTGCCCTGCCGCTAGCGTCTTGTCCGAGCGGGTTTTCAGTGTAGCTGGTGGCATCATCACCGATAAGCGTACACGCCTGTCGACTGACAGCGCTGACAGGCTGACGCTTATTAAGATGAATAAAGCCTGGATTTCTCATAATTTCCAATCTCCACCAGGTGAAGGAAGCTCAACCTGAATAATTGATCCACTCCTCCTCCTCCTCATTTTCCTCCTTCTCCTCCTCTTTGTACAGTAAAGCAGAGGAAACTGGCTATTTTTTGACAGGGCCCACTGGCTCTAGCTATAGTACTTTATGCATTTAATTTTTCTGGAGGGCCACCGACCCGGTCCTCTGTTTTAAATAATTTTTGGGAGTGCCACATACAGGCACTCAATCTATTCAATTTTTCTGGAGGGCCACCTACCTGCTCCTCTGGTTTGAAAACTTTTTGGGACTGCCACATACAGGCACTCAATCGATTCAATTTTTCTGGAGGGCCACCTACCTGCTCCTCTGGTTTGAAAACTTTTTGGGACTGCCACATACAGGCACTCAATCTATTCTATTTTTCTGGAGGGCCACCTACCTGCTCCTCTGGTTTGAAAACTTTTTGGGACTGCCACATACAGGCACTCAATCGATTCCATTTTTCTGGAGGGCCACCTACCTGCTCCTCTGGTTTGAAAACTTTTTGGGACTGCCACATACAGGCACTCAATCGATTCCATTTTTCTGGAGGGCCACCTACCTGCTCCTCTGGTTTGAAAACTTTTTGGGACTGCCACATACAGGCACTCAATCGATTCAATTTTTCTGGAGGGCCACCTACCTGCTCCTCTGGTTTGAAAACTTTTTGGGACTGCCACATACAGGCACTCAATCTATTCTATTTTTCTGGAGGGCCACCTACCTGCTCCTCTGGTTTGAAAACTTTTTGGGACTGCCACATACAGGCACTCAATCTATTCTATTTTTCTGGAGGGCCACCTACCTGCTCCTCTGGTTTGAAAAATTTTTGGGACTGCCACATACAGGCACTATCCAAATTAAATTGTCTCCATAGCAGCCTCCACACGTTGTCTCCATTGCTACCTCCAAAAGTCGTCCATATAGCTGCCTCCATACATCGTCCCTTTATCAAACGAGGTGTGTCAGGCAGAAATTTGGGTTGTTTTCATGGATTCCACATCAAAGTTGTTAACTTTGTCGCCACCCAGCTGTGTTATCCACAAAATATACTAATAAACTTTTATCATTTACCAATATTATTTCAGCGCTTCTTGCGCATCTGTTTACATTCCCCTCACCCGCCATATCCCAAACTTATAAGAACGCTACTACACTTGATCTTATACAAAAGGTTCTTAGAAGTGCTGTTTGGGGAGTAGCCTAGAGACAGGGGCTTGGATTGGCGAAAGCTCGTCTGGCTGCGGAGCGCCAGCTCCATCCCAAGATCCAACTAACATAGTTTTAACTGCAGCACCTTTAATCTACTACTAGTTCACTGCCTCCATAATAATAATAATAATCTTTATTTATATAGCGCCATCATATTCCGTAGCGCTTTACAAATCATAGGAAACAAATACAAATGTAATGTAACAGAGCACAACATTTGTATGGAACAACAGGAGTGAGGTCCCTGCTCGCCAGAGCTTACGGTTTATGAAGATGATGGGGTAACACGAGGTAAAAGAATATTTAATGGTCAAGCCATTCTTCTTAGGGAATAGAACAAAATATAATAAATGGAATTGCTGTCGCTTGAACCACTCAGCCGTCATCTTATATACCAGGTCCAGGGTGAATGGGACTGTAGAGAAGTCTGGTGCCTGTTGGTTGCTGGATAACAGATGGGAGGACGACACAGGACGGGTTAGTAGAAGAGTTAAAACTTCATGCAGTTAATGAGTGTTATAGGCTTGCCTAAAGAAATGGGTTTTAAGAGCACGTTTGAAACTTTGGAGGTTAGGTATTAGTCTGATAGTCCAGGGCAGAGCATTCCATAGAATTGGTGCAGCTCTAGAGAAGTCTTGGAGACGCGAGTGGGAGGTCCGCACTAGGGTAGAGGTTAATCTAAGATCACTGGCGGATCTAAGAGCACGGGTTGGGCGATAGACTGAGATAAGAGAGGAGAGGTAGGGGGGTGCAGCATTATACAGAGCTTTATGGATGAGGGTTATTATTTTAAACTATTCGAAAGGAGACTGGCAGCCAGTGCAGCTACTGGCATGAACTGTAAGCATACATGGTCCCCTTATCAAACGAGCTGTGTCAGGCAGAATTTTGGGTTGTTTTCATGGCTTCCACAACAAACTTGTTAACTTTGTCGCCACCCTGCTGTGTAATCCACAAAAAATACTGGCAAACTTTTATCATTTACCGATATTATTTCAGCGCTTCTTGCGCATCTGTTTACATTCCCCTCACCCGCCATATCCTAAACTTATAAGAACGCTACTACACTTGATCTTATACAAAAGGTTCTTAGAAGTGCTGTTTGGGGAGTAGCCTAGAGACAGGGGCTTGGATTGGCGAAAGCTCGCCTGGCAGCGGAGCGCCAGCTCCATGCCAAGATCCAACTAACATAGTTTTAACTGCAGCACCTTTAATCTACTACTAGTTCACTGCCTCCATACATGGTCCCCTTATCAAACGAGCTGTGTCAGGCAGAATTTTGGGTTGTTTTCATGGCTTCCATGTTAACTTTGTCGCCACCCTGCTGTGTAATCCACAAAATATACTGGCAAACTTTTATCATGTACCGATATTATTTGAGCGCTTCTTGCTCACCTCCTTTGGTTCCTCTCTGCCACCCATTGGTTTGAAGCCTGAGTCCATTTAGGGTATGTCGCCATGACACTCTCTAGCCTGCCGCTGCTGCCTCTGCATGCCGTCCCCTATAGTGTCAGGGTCAATTATTGGATGTTTTAGATGCTATCTAGCTTCATTCTGTCACTCTGTCATGGCCATGCTGTTGCCCATAATTTTGGCATAATGGTGCGATTATGCAGCCTCAGAGGCATCCATGCATGCTGCCCCTGCTGTTTCCTGTCCATTTCCGTGGTGTTTCCATCCTTTTCTGAGGTTCCCAGGTGTTTGGCCAAGCTTCCCTGTGCAGAGCCTTGGTCCCCTTGAAAAATGCTCGAGTCTCCCATTGACTTCAATGGGGTTCGTTATTCGAGACGAGCACTCGAGCATCGGGAAAAGTTCGTCTCGAATAACGAGTACCCGAGCATTTTAGTGCTCGCTCATCTCTAATCATAATGTGTTAAAATGATCTTTATTGTGCAGGTAAACCCCTCTACAACTTTTTCATATTTTGCTGGAGCTGTGTAAGGTGTCATTTTTTTCAGGATTTGATGACATTTACATTGGTACCATTTCTGGGACTGTACAACCTTTTGATCACTTTTTATTAAAATTTTTATTAGTTGTAAAAAGGCAAAAAAGCCTATTTTCTGTTATGGGGTTCATTGCCTGGAATAACCATTTTTATATATTAATAGATTGGGACTGTTGCAATATGTAGCAAACTGGTCTGTATGGAGAGGGACAAGCCCGTGAGACTTCTTCATACACCCCTTGCTCTACTATTACGTCAGTTTGCAATAAGTGGTTAAACTAAGGTTAGATGAGACAGGGAACTGAAGAGCACATAAAGTATAGGTAAAAATCAATTGTCACTTACATTGATGAACCTGCCCATTGTAGTCTACATTAAATGTTCGCTATATTAGCTGAATTCAATTTACAATTGAAGATTAGGGAGAAGAGTTAATATACTTAAGCAGAACACGCCCCTAAGTCTTACATGTTTAAAGGGAGCCTGTCAACAGACTAAACCCCATTAAACTAAGACCTCTCAGAATTCCCTCATTGATGTGAAATCTCATTTCTTTACCTATAAAAAAATCTCCTCACAACAGAAAACAGAAAAGAGTCTTATTTGCCTGATATGACTCAAATTTAGAGTCTGCAGGGGGATTGACAATTCAGATGTCCCTATCTTCAATTCTATAGCACCTAGGAACATGTTTTTGTGTCATTTTTCTTGTTGTATAGATCACAGGACCACAAGCTCATAGGTATGTCACCACACATTTTGCACTTGGTGACCAAAATAATCTGTATTAACAATCATTATAAATTAATACTATAAATGATGTAAAGGTAAAACCAGTTTTACTTAATCTCCCAGTAAGCAATGGTGATTCTGCACGTTAAGAGACATGATCACACTAATCATGTTTATAGTATTGGTTGTCCTGTGTCCTGATCTTCCAGATATTTCACTTCTGAGTAGCTCTATTAGCCGTACAGAAGATCCTGGCTGGAATGATAAGCTTTTAGAAGCTGGATCATCAAATCATTTATTGAAGGATATTTTATTTTTGGATCATCCCACACACAGCATTACATTAATCTGGATGAACTTCCTTGACCGAGAATAATTGGCTCTTTTCTCACTTCTTACTTTTCATTTACATTATTTTTTCAAGCAATAAAATCCACAAAAATATCTTCCAGATTCTTAATAATCCAAAACAAACATGGAGAATGAAAAGTAAAGGAAGGACAGAGATCTGGCCAGGAGCAACACAAAATCAAGTTCTTTCCAGCATGGGGTTATAGGGAGATGAACGACATAGTAGTAAGTATAGGAACAATACCATATATACTCATTCATAAACTGACTATTTCAGATCAGGGCTGAAAGCGCCCCTTCGGCTTATACATTATGAGTATGGGTGTAACAACCGGTGGATGGAAGGGGCCCGCAGCCTGCCAGCTGGCATACTGTGGGTCCATGACGAGGGAAGAAAATCAATTGTATGCATGTAGGATACGCATACAATTTATACCAAGAGCATCGCAGGCAAAGACAGGTCAAAGACAGGTGCACCGCTGTATGATGAACAGAGATTGTCAGAAGTGAGTACTGTGTTAATTTTTTTTTTATAAAGATTGGCCATGTGAGTGCTGCATATTAGCGAGGAGAGGTGGATGCACCTTTTATTAGTGAGGTGAGACTGGTGCTGCAGATTCTACTACTGAGGGGAGGCTGCTGCACCTTTTATTAGTGAGGGGAGGCTGCTACTGCACATTCTATTAGTGAGGGGATATAAATGTAGAAAATGGACTGTTCTGAAGCTGGAGAATAAAATGTGAGGAGCTACTGACTCGGTAATCTCCCAAAAAAAAACCCCAAAAACAACACAGTCAGTCAGTGTCAGTGCTCAACTCTTGTCAAGGAATAGTAGTTCAAACAGAATGAGTGGTCTCACCACCTGTTCACAGGTTAAAAATAGAAGATCGCCCAGGCACGCTGCTTTACTTTCTGTCTCCCTCGTATGGATCCAAAGCCAGTCCTTGTATCACCCCCGTAAACGTAGGGTACTGTAGATCCTATACCAGGGAGCAAATGGAAAGGTAGTGCAAACCTCCAGGGTAAAGAAAGGATTTTTATTTGTGTATACAGGCAGTACCCGGGTTATGTACGAGATAGGGTCCGAAGGTTTGTTCTTAAGTTGAATCTGTATGTAAGTCGAAACTGTATATTTTATAATTGTAGATCCAGACAAAAAAAAAACTTGGCTCCCAGTGACAATTGGTGTTTAAACATTTTTTAGTGTAATGGGACCAAGGATTATCAATAAAGCTTCATTACAGACACCTTACAGCTGATCATTACAGCCTGGAGCTATAGTAAAGCATTCAGAAAGCTTCACCAGAGATCAGAGGGGTCTGTCTGTAACTATGGGTTGTCTGTAAGTCGGGTGTCCTTAAGTAGGGGACCGCCTGTACTCACAAAGTATCAGTAAAAACGCGCGTATCAGTAAAAGCATGTAGCGTCAAACACCTTGCCCGACCCAGGTTTCGCCTCTTTCGCCCCGGAAGAAGCGAGGTGTTTGACGCTACATGCTTTTACTGATACGCGCTTTTTTACTGATACTTTGTGAGTATACACAAATAAAAATCCTTTCTTTACCCTGGAGGTCTGCACTACCTTTTCATTTGCTCCCTGGTATAGGATCTACAGTACCCAACGTTTCCGGGGGTGATACGAAGACTGACTTTGGATCCATATGCTTTTATTCATAGATGCAGGTTCCCTTTAATAAATTCTGATATAATTGCTTTGCCGAGTGATATATATCGGTGAATCCAAATTAATCACTTCATTTCAAAAACTCATTTTCTCAGGATTCTCCTTATTTAAGGACACACTCCCAATGTATTTTTATTCCTTCTCCCGATATACTCTGAGTGTGGGCTTGCATTATGCTGTATCTGGGTTCATTTTGGTTTATTCTGATCTAACAAGAATGACTTAATAACAATGATTGTTATTCGCAGTAGTGAATAGCCTCCTCCTTCATTCCTGTGAGACGGGCTTTGAGAATGTCATAGGAATAAACTGGGGAAAGTGTCTGCTAGTTCACACATAACAGGCAGTGTAAACTGCACAGTCTTTTTGGTGTACCTGGTGAATGGACCGTGGTGACGGACCTGGATAAGGCATAATGTTAAAAATTAAAACCCACATCAGACCATTGGATGCCAATCAGATAGAATGAAGAATACTTTGGGAAAGTCATATTAACTGTGCACTCTCTGTGGAATCAGATTGCCTGTAGAAGTCTATAAGCAGGGGAAGGGGAGGAAAAACTATGAGAGACTAGATTCCCTCCACATCGAAGTATATCTATAGTCATATACTGGCCAACTTCAGGGAACATGCATTTAGGTTGTATATTGTGGGAAACACAGAGGGTGGAATGATGTAGCAAGCTGAGTGACATTTACAATCTGAGGAGGCCATTGGACTCTATGTGGGGATGGGTGCATCGTACTGCATAAACCCCCAGCCTCCGCTGAGTGTACACTCATATAAGGACAGTGACATAACTTGAGGAAATCCCCTGAACATTGGCAGCAGCCAGAGATTGACTTGTTTATTCCTCCTCATATCCAAATGTATGTGCATAGAGGGGGATACGTTCCAGTGCTCTATTGTAAGGGTATGTCAAGAATCCACTCAACATATCCTTACAACAAACAGATAAAATGTGATGTAAACCTAGCAGAAGAAGATATCTGAAGGTTGTGTATCTCACCCAAAGTGTTTTATCATGGGCAATACGGTTTATTACAACTCTACAATGACCGCTAAGGTGATTTTTAATGAGATCAGAAGAATCATGAACCAGGATCCCTTGTTTTTCCCGTATGCTGTATCCGGGAGACATCATAGCAGCCTGTTGATGGCCATGAACTGACTTCACTGGCTTCACAGGCTAAACCTCTACAAAAGCCAAATACAGGTCCCGGCAGTGAAGACGATTGAATAGGAGCTGTGTACACAGGGCTATGGTCCTCAGCATTGACACCATTATCTAATAACATTTCTGCACAGAACTGGTTTTTTTTGGTCTTTTGTCTGCAGAAACCTTTACATATGCAGCCATCTAAAACCACTTAATCGGATAACTAATAGATGGTCAAATGATGTGCAAACCAACAATGTGTGCTTACATCTGCATCAATAATTACCAGTCAGAATAATGAAATGGTGCGTGCAGAAAAAAATGAACGTGTCAAAGATGATGTGCTGCCGGGTTCTCAGGGGACTCCATAGCGAGAGGCACAGTACATATTATTCACATATGCTTACAGCCACAGGGCATCATACCATAAGGTAAAACAGATAGCGACAGTCCACAGTTATCTGGTCAATATAAGGAGAACTCCAGTCTTGAAGGGAATTTATTACCAGACATTTACATTTATATTATTTATATATATATATACCTTATATACTCGAGTATAAGCCTAGTTTTTCAGCACAAAATTTGTGCTCAAAAACCCTAACTCAGCTTATACTCGAGTCAACTAAAAACATAAAGACAAAACTCACCTTTCTGACGTCACCCATAGGTCCTCTTCTGTCTGAGACAGTCTGAGACAGAAGAGGACCTATGGGGGACGTCGGAAAGATGAGTACAGTGTTATTTTTTTTCCTACTACAGGGGCTGGGCAGGCTGTATGCTACAGGGGTTGGGCAGGCTGTATGCTACAGGGGCTGGCAGACTATATACTGGGAGGCTGTAACCAAAGCATTTCCCACCCTCGGCTTATACTCGAGTCAATAGGTTTTCCCAGTTTTTGTGTTGAAATTAGGGGTCTCGGCTTATACTCGGGTCGGCTTATACTCGAGTATATACGGTATATATATATATATATAAATATAATTTTATTTTTAATATTTATTTGATCTGGTACTAACTAAAGGGGGAGAGGACCCTGAAATATTTCAGTATTCAACACCATTGTATGGAGTTTAAAATCACTTCCAGCAACGCAACTAATTAAGGTTTTTCTTCTTATACTTATGTATAACAGTGGCTCAGGATCTTTTGATCATTTTGGTGACATTTACACTGTATTAAGAAATAGGCGGCGTAACAGTATTTCCTTTATTTGTACTTATTCCGTGACAAAGTCACTCACAGCTGCTGCTTTCTGCTATTTCCTCGGTTTCTATATTGGATAAGCTTGTCAGTCATTTGATGAAACCTGTCATCAAAGCCACATATGCTGTAACGTCAGTCTGCAACTGATCTGTATTGAAATGTCTATAAGATCAAAACCGCAGCAAAGTCTCACTCATGATCCCCGGAAGAGGATAGCAAAAGATTGCAAATTACATTTGGTACAACTTTTAAGAATTAAAGGTTCTTCAATGGACCTGCAATGAACTAGCGGATCGGAACACGTGGCTGAATAAATCAGCTGATGTCTGCATGGGCAAATTGTATACCTATGTTAGGGTCCAACCATGGACCCACCAATCCGGAACCTCCAAATAAATAAGTATTTTCCGCAAAGGATTGGATGAGACAAAAAGGTACCAATTTACAGAAGTCCTAAGCACAAAATTGGTGGAGATTCTCAGCTTTAATTAGTTAAAATTGGTGGAGATGCTCAGCTTCTCCTGCTCTATAACACATTGCCTTCAGATAGGACACTACGTACAATCTGCTCAGCTCCACCTGCTCTACAACATGCTGCATACAGATAGAACACCATTTACAGTCTGTTGAATAGGGATGGGTCGTTCTTCAAGGAACTGGCTTCAAGAGTCGGCTCTTTCATGTGAACGATGGGAGCTGGCTCCCCTCAGTGAGCCGATGGCTTACTTAACTATGCCCCTAAACGGCTCACCACGCCTCCCTTTAACCCGATAAAATTGAGTAAAAAGTGGTGTAGAGTCTGGGGACTGGCTGGCCAGCGCCTCCCTATTATACATTTTATAGGGAGCCATTCAGGAACCAGAAGAGCCGGCTCTTCTAAGTGAGTTGAGCCTAATGATCCAGCTCACTAAGAAGTGCCAGAATTCCCATAACTGTTCAACTCCTCCTGCTTTATTACATGGTGCATGCAGATAGGACACTATGTACACACTGCTGTACTCCTCCTTAACATAATATGATGTCTGTACATAGGACACTATGTCCTATTTACTTAGATTTGCCTGTTCTATAACATGCTTCTCACAGATAGCAAACTATAAAGAGTGTGCTCAGCTCATCCTGCTCTATAACAACTGCCTGTAGATTGGGGCACGTTTACTAAGGACCAGAGCCTCTGTTCTATAACAAACTGCCAGCAGATAGTAGCCTATGTGCAATCTGCTCAACACCTACTGCTCTATAACATACTGCTTGCAAATAGAGCACCATGGGGCACATTTACACATTTACCACCGAAAATGCATTGTCCGACGATCATGCCCTGTGCCGCAATTCACTAAGATCGTGCGCCCGATATCCTGCATGTGTCGCTTCCCTGCTCAGATCTGTTGGAGTTCACCTTCTTCTTCCTGGTGTATGTAAGTGCATTGAATTGCCACACAATTTGAAAGTTAAATCCTGTGCTCAGTCCAGATCAGACGGCCTGCCCCCCAACTTGTGTCGCATGGAAGCCAGCGCAGCTGCGCCAAAATCCCAGCACAGACACCTGTGCCCCACAATCCCCGAAAAAGATGAAAAACAGTCCGACAAAAGTGCGATCTGCAAGCCTTAGTAAATGAGCCCCCATGTATAACCTGGTCTATAACAGTCTACCTCCAGATTGGACATTATGTTTTATCTGCTCAGCTCCTCCTGTTCTGTAATATGCTGCCAGCAGATTAGTCTGCACTTTCAACTTGACAAGTTTATTTGAAGGGATTGCTTTAAATTCAGTTCCTTGAAATATTAATAATTAATAAAGTCATCATGTTCCAGTAATGACCTCTTCACAACTTCTCAGTCAATTAGGAACATTTACCCAAGTATAATTATATTGTTCCCAACCTGCAATTCATAAAAATCATTGTATTGAGAAAATTCATAAAAAATCTGTCTAAAGCTGCAGAAACATAATGATAAATTGTAGGTAGGAAAGATAGTGAATCAATATGCTGTGGTAGAAACCCCTGAGGACTTGCAGAAAGTCAATTAACATTAAATTATGCCCCTTTTCCTACATATAAATGCTGGGAGGGGGAGATAGATCTAATTAATGCAGTAAAATGAGCAGCAAAACATGGAAGTAATGCCAGAGTTTGTCCCTGTGCAAATAAAATATTAAGATTTCATTTCAAAAGCTGTGGTTTATATAAGAGAGCCTTTATAACAATATTTCCTAAGACATACATAAGTTTTGATAAATTGTACTTACAAAGTCTCCTAAGTTGGTGCCTGCAATTATAACCTTTTCTGAAGACCTTTGGGTTTTGGGTTGGCAAACTTACTGTCTTTCTGTTTCATGCCTATGGAGGGTAGGGGGTTTCTTATTGCTGAAGAAGGTCTTCCAGAATACAAAAGTCTTTTTCAGGCATTGAAGTATCTTAAAATGACAGAACCGTGAATAATTGCTGCCTGGGAATTTCACTTTCACCAATTTCTATGAATTGCCTTTAAGGAAGCCAATCTACTGGGTGCATTATTTTATCTTAAGATGTTCTGATAATAGGCATAAACGGAACATACTACCATGGGAAACTGACCTCTGCTAGCCATTGGTAATGGCTTCAATAGAAATAGTTATATACTTACTGTCACTTACACTCAGATTATGTAAAAATTTATGAAGGCTTTCAAACCTGGAGTAAGGTGAGATAAAGTAATACATACACTTTCTGTATTTATTGATAGAAAAAATAATAGAATTATAAAAATGATGCCCAATAAGTATGGTGTCCTAATTATGTCCTCAATGTAACTCAGGGCTGTGTTATATTAAAGGAAATGTACCATCAAATTTACAGATGGAAGACCACTTACACCTACATGTGTATCTCTGTAGCTCCTTTCCGGAACAATACTTTTTATAGCCATTGATCCCTCTGTTTTTGTAAAAAGAACCTTTTAAAAATATTTTATTGAACCCAAGGGGCGCTGGGGGGGGGGGGCATCATCAGACCCCTACAGGCTCCACAGAGTCTAAATTGTGCACTCCACATGCCAGTCTATCCCCTGCCCTATCCCAGGCAGAGAGCGGGCAGCATAAGCTGGCTCTCTGCAAATCTTTTGGAAGCTGCTAACGCACAAGATTTGAAGAGAACTGGCTTTAGTCGCTGGTTCTCTGTCTGGTGTAGGGGCGATGATAGGCAGACACGGAGCAGAGATGGATGATGCCCCAAGAGTCCCTTTAGGCTCATTTGAATAGTTTTAAAAGCTTCATTTTACATAAACAGGGCAACCCATGATGGTAAAAAAGGCTGTTCAGGAGAAGAGCTACAGAGATACATGTCAGTGGTGATCTACCATCAATAAATCTTATGGTAAATTTTCTTTAAGGCTTTGCACACTAGCCCGTACCCCACATTTGTTATGGAGCCATAAGTACTCCATGCATCCCATGGTACAGACTTTGTCAGTCTCATAAAACATTCCTTACACCTACATATGTAGAGAGTTTGAGGAACATGGGACTTTTGTTGTTTTCATATGTTAGTTAGAAGTATATGGTGATAAAGTAAATGGTTATTACACCTCTAAAGAAACCCAGGTATGGTACAAAATAGAAGCATAACCGTGAGCACGAGCCATTAAAGTTTTTATCAAGTCACCATATGATATTCATCCCGCATAGCTATCTAGTCACTTGAAGAGATTACAATCCTCCAGAGCAATCCTGGCAGTAGTAATCATGACAGACGTAACCCGATTACCAATATTTTCCAGTAGGTAAACTAGTCTTTGATACATTTGTATCTATAGTGAAATACTAACGTGGTCTAGGTTATTGGAGCAGACAGATGCAAAAATGGACATTTTAAAGTAGTGGTTTAGGTGAGTGAAGGAGGTTTGGAAAGTATTAAAAAAAACACTAGAATGACTTTGCCTTAGAGGTTCCCCTATCTTGTGAAAATGAAATACTACTAGGACCAAGGATCCTTGTCACCCAATTATGCAGTGACCTGCAAATGGTTCCAATCATGTAAAGAGGTGATGTTGCAGTTGTATAAGAAGGAGTTCAAATGCCACCTACTGTGAGGCAAGTTGAGTCTTTCTCTCTAGGACGGCAACACCTGCAAGAAGGGGGAAGGGGGCAGCAACGAGGGCACAGTCAGCGACTTAGCCCTCTGGAAGGAGACAAAAGCAAATGTGTGTTACTGAGCTGCATATTTACTTGTACACAGCACAGTTAATCACATCTGATATCATTATGGATGGGAGACTGAATAGCCACATGGCATAAAAAAAAAATTAAATAAAATATTACTTTTGGGCGGGCTGGAGGATGAACTTTGCCATAGTTTCCCTCATGGAAAACAATGAAGGTGATGCCATTTCACTTTTAAAAAAAGGACTACTCCTAATTTATTCATGTGGAAAATAGTCACATGCTGTGCATTTTATTTTTAAAGTAACACAATACAACATTAAAAGCAATTCACGCTTATGGATCTATGCAGACACTTCAGCTCTGTGCAATAGAAATGCCGGACCTTGCTGTAAGCGGTCGGGCATATTTATGAGGGGGCAGGATTAGGGGCGCTGGCTTCCGCATGAAGCACGGCAGTCACCCCTGGCCTATAGAGTGGGAGGGGTGGTCCAGGGGAGAAGCAGCACCTTGGACCGCCCCCTCATGAATACACCCAACCACTTACAGCGTGGTCCGGGATTTCTATTGTACAGCGTGGCAGTGTCTGCTAGTGTTATCGGAGTGTAACACTGCTACATCTGTTTTAGCCTTTTTATGGGTGACAGGTCCTCTTTAAGAAGTAGAGCAAAACCTCTAGTTAATTTTTTGCTATAACTCATAGACTATAGTTTATGAGGATCAGTGAAAAATGGAATCCACACAAAAGGAACTGGGGTTATCATGTCCCAGAATCAGTTAAGTTGTGGTAAATTAATTTAATTGCCAGATCATTAAAATAATGTGATATTTTACTTCTACATTTTTATTTTATTTGTGTTTAAATGCTTTTAAGAAACTCTAAACTTGGGCGGTTGATTTTTCTCATGAAATTTAGCTTATATTCAGCAAATATTTCACTGCATGTGGGTTAGAATTAGAACTTATCTTGAGTTCACTAAAAGTAATTTTCTTGCGGTATAAGACAATGTGCTAACATATGATTCTTTAGTACTAGGTGGGCAAATCTCACATCCCTCATAGTCACACATTTGTGCGCAAATTAGTATTCCTAATGCATCCCACATGAAGTGTTGGCAAAGTACTTAAGAAAAACTTATTTCATCACTTGTAATGCAGCCATAGATCCTACTAGTGCAAAATACGGTAATAAAAGTTCTAAATATTGTACTTTTATTATTTTACTACTACATTACATTATGATTATATTATGGCTTTCTTAAACATAAGAAAACATAAAAATAACAAAATCATAATATGATAATCCTGGAGAGTCATCCAACTAGCATTAACATATGTGCTAATTAAACACAACAATCTATACTCTCCCCTCTGTTACTCCTTTGGCCCCTCCACCCCAAAACAAATGGAATGACGGCATTGTGTTGCTCACTTTTTTCTTTCCATAGTAAGCTACTTGTCAAGAATTTTCCTCAGCAGCAGTTAAGTGGGCAGAGTCTATCATCTTCTTCTCTTTGCCCTAAAGCTAAGTCTATAACATCTTGCCCAGACTTTCCATGAAGCCTCGTATGGAGGAACTTAGCTTCAAATCCAATGAGATTTCAAAAAGTAAATCCACTTAACTTCACATCATCTGTATATATAGGATCTTTAGAGTAATAAGCCTGTAAGCTTTTATCACATGTAGATGCATGATGCATGGGATAAGTAGTAAAAAACTGCAATTAAATAGTCAGTGCTGTGTGAGTGCTTACATTTAGCAGCTTCCCTGATGTGAAGAAGTGTACGGAGAGCAGTGGAGAAGTCTGCAGAGGAGTGAAGAGTCTATGATAGAGCTTTTGGTGCAGAGAGAGAAGTTATTTAGAATCACACAAAGAGGGAGCAGGGAAGACCCATCTGCCACCATTATTCTTTGCAGGAGACTTCTATACTCAAAAAGCTTCTCAGATACAAGTATATCCTGCTAGCTACTACACAAAGGAGCTGTAACATGGTCTCCCCCTTGGAGAGAGCAGGGAGCAAAAGCCACTCCCATCTGTGATATATTTCCTGTATATATATTGTTATCAATTTATGACCTCAGAGAGAGGATCAGCACAAAAAGTGCAGATATGAAATAACAGGCTTCTGCAGTGGAAGGCTAAACTGAGGAGGATAGCAAAGAAACTGCTGGATATAGGTAATGAAAGTAATAGGCAAAGTTAATCTACATCTGTTTCTACCAATGCATTAAGTATACTGTATACTAGCATGACAATCATTTGCGTGAAACAGGGCTGCACACTTTTAGTGCTAAGTTTGCATTTAGAATGACTTTGTAACAAGTGGAGTCAAACAATAAAATATAGCCTCTTCTAATAATAAATGTGTTTCCTGGACTCCTGATTTAATTAAAAATGGTAACTGCCTGATTGCAAATTGATGCTGTCTACATGCTGCAGTATTGCCAAACCTATAACAAGCCTGAAGAAGTGTCCTCAATTGCAAACATATGGAGTACAGAGACTAGGCTATGCTTTAAATCATTCAGTTGGTTATTGCTTCCTATTATCAAGCTGTGACTTCCTGTTTGGAGAAAGCACGGGTGGGAGCACGAGTGAATATTTTTTCTTTGTTACAATTTCTATTGTGCTTCATGACATTTCTAAGGCTATTAGCAAATGGTTGCGGAATTTACCCCAGCGGTAATTCTGAAGGCATCAGAAACAAGCCAAAACAGCTGGCAGGGCAAACCAATCCTCAGGATCCTCCTCCTCAATCCTCCACACGTGGCAGTAATGGATGCGTTTTGTAAATGCATTGTTAAGAGCTAGGTAATCAGGAAAATCACCTCTTCACAGCTGTCCTGATGCATTTGAAAACGCATGTATTACTGCCATGTGTGAACACACCCTCAATCTCTGATGAAGAAGACTTTGGCTCCTAAGGCCAGATGCTCATTAAAGTATCAAATTACAGTTCAACAGAAGTCTATGAAGAGGGGAGAAAGAAAGAGTAATAGAGGCAAATACAAAGAAACAGTTCCTGCAGCAGATAATAGTAAGTGTTTTACTGTTTAACAGCTAATTTTCCCACTTGTTTAGGCTAAACTTTTAGAATTAGAGATAGAACAAGCATGGAACCTGCTTAGAATCCGATACAAATTGTTTACAATACAGAATACAAGCAATGGAATGGCCATATATTGTGTCACTCCTCATGCACATCCATATAAGTTTTCATTTCAACTGTCGGAATTGAATTTTTCCCTTGCTGTGCCTCTTGCGCCTTATTTATAAAGTATTGATACCACAATTTTGGTGGTTTTCCGACACAACTTTGCAAAATTGTGGTGCGTGTGATTTAGACACTTTTCTGGCACTGCTATTTTTCCAACTCGTTTCATGGCGCACAATTGGAAACATATGCAGTACAGAGACAAGGCTTTGCTACAAATCATTAAGTTGGTTATTGCTTCCTATTATCATGCTGTGCACAACTGGAGCAGCCAAAAGCTGGCCTGGGGAGTTTTATTTCACTTCATGAATTTGGAGATAGTTCTAAACCTTATTATTTGTGCACCAAATCATCAATCCCTTGCGCTACAAAGTTACATCACATTGAAAATTAGAGCATGCTTCCTGCACCACCCTGCGCCCAAATTACTAAATACCCACTTACTCCACAAGGTGACATAGGGGGACATGTAACACTCCTATTGCTTTCTTTTTCTTTTTTTTGTGTGGCTTTTTGGAGTTTGGGCTTTTAGGTGCAGAATCAAGCAGCGTATCAAAGTTAGCTGCCTTCAGTATTAAATGCAGCTGCTGTATTTATCTTTGTGGCCCAGATGTTTGTGCAAATTGTGCGACTTTTGGGCTGTGAATAAGCGCACCGCATCGCATAGAGCCAGCAGTGATTGCGCAATACATGCGCTGCTGCCAGCGATTGTTACAGGTCCCTGACTGACAGGGACGTGAAAGGGGTGTGTTGTCTCGCCCCCTCATGAATATGGCCGACTGCTAGGGAACTTGTACGACGATCCGACCTCTTATTTCATAAGAGGTCGGATCGTTTAAAACTAAGTATAAAAACACAAATTTTAATAAAAATTCAATAAATATAAAGGGGCTGGGGACAGGATGAGGGGTAGCTAATTTTGGGGGGGTTTCGGGTGTGACAGGTCCTCTTTAAGGACACCCGACTTACAGATGACCCCTAGCTAAAGATGGACCCTTTACCCACTGTGACCTCTGGTGAAGCTCTCTGGATGCTTTAATATAGTCCCAGGCTGTAATGATCAGCTGTAAGGTGTCTGTAGTGAAGATTTATGGATAATCCTTGATCCCATTACAGCAAAAAAAATTTAAACTCCAATTGTCACTGGGGAAAAATTTTTTTGGGCTGTAACAACAATTATTATATATAAATTTCCGACTTACATACAAATTCAACTTAAGAACAAACTTATGAAACACATTTGCATTACCCAGAGACAGCCTGTACTTATAAAAGATCTGCTGTTTAAAATATGTTTGCATTTTTATGAATTGTCACATGTTTATTCACTTAGGAGGGGAAATGTATAGAAGGGATTGCATCAGTATACATGTTTAATGCATATGTGCAGAGCTGTTTTCCTGTGCTATATCCGCCGTCAGGACAATTGTGGTTCATTGTCAGCGAATCCAGCGTCTCACAAAGTAGCTAATATTACCGGTGCATTGAACAGAGCCAAGTAACGATTACCTAACCACTGGGAATGGCTATTATACATTTAGGTATTGATTCGAGCGTACCTCTCAGCTCTCTTAAAACACTAATGGTAAAATAAATATGTTAGCACATGGCATTTTAATGAACCCTATGAACTTTGTTCTCCAGTTTTATGACCTGTTGCATTACTAGCAAATTTAACAAAAATCTATAGTCTATTTTCCCAATCTGCAAATAATTACTGGCAGACTCCTGTTCTGTATTCTTTATAGCCATGTGGGTTTTAGGGGAAAAAACTGCTGCTGTTTTTAAATTAGACCAATAACATTGAAAGACTTAAGTTCCTTAGTTGCTGAAGTTAAAAACAGTTATGTTTTCTATGGTACTGTTCACATGGATGTATTAAATGGCTGTAATTTGTATTTGTTTTTTAATTTAACAGACAGCACACAGCTACATTTAATTTAAAATGGATTTGGTCACATTGCCGTTTTGTTAACAGGCTGTATGGCTTTTGTTAACAGGCTGTATGACTTATCCATTGTGATCTGTAACAACTCTAATGTTCACTGAACACTCAAAGGTTATACTCTATATGGAATGGGTGCCACATGGATACAAATTGACTGTGAAAGAAGTCCATTTCCACATCCACTTATATAACCACAGCAAATTTGAACCACAATGACATTTTCGGTTTAGGCCACAGGTGGGCTGGTAAATGTGTGTGATATACTGAAAGTTCTGCTATTTCATGCTAAAACTCAGCCATGTGAACACAGCATTACTATGCTGGACTTTACAAGTTCTTTTCAGTGTAAACTGCTTGCACAGATATTAAATAAGGGTCCACTCCAAATTTGTGTCACACTGGACTGTTATGTGTGACCGTTTGATGTGTGTTCTTCATGCACTGAGGGGGGCATTACTTAGTCGGACCGTGTTCCACATTTATCATGTCCGACAGAAGTGTGTAGCATTCTCCATGTTAAATGTGCACCAAAAAAATGAAGAGCTGTGCAGAGGACACCAGATTCATGAAGAAAAAGCCAGGAATCCTAAAACTGGCAACCTCTGCACACTACACAAGTATGCTGCGTATAGTGCAGTTTGCACAGTTCTTAGCAGAGGTGTAACTACAGCGGTAGCAGCCATAGCAGCTGCTATGGGGCCCACAGTGTCAGGGGGCCCCGTCATCCAACCTGCATGTTTATGTATATAGGAATGTAATATATGTATATTTTTAAGCCGGCAGGGAAATTTGCTATAGGGCCCTGCCTCTCCTAGTTACGCCACTGGTTCTTAGTCAATGCACCCCATTGTGCTCATGTAGACATCCAGCAAATTATGGATATGATTTTACAGAAAGAACACCATAACAGCAGGATGATATGAGCTAAGTGACAATATGACCCTGTATTATGTGCTCCATATTCATTTCCCATATCTTTTGTGGAGGTGCTGTTAGTTCCGTAGCCTTCTTGTGTGCTGCCAAGAAGCATCTGGAGAAACAATTTGTGTGTCTGGCTTTATGAGAAAAACAATTCAATATCTCACATTTTCAGATAATTTCTTCTGCAGAGTCTGCTGGTCCTGGCTTGTGATCTCTAGACTGATGTGTAGCGTAGCAGAGTAGAAAATAAAGGATAGTCACGCTCGTCCCCTTGAATGTTTGCAAGTTCTACTTGTTTGATGCCCTTGCTGCGTTTTATTGACAGAATTTATGAGGCGTTCATTCATGTGAGCTAGACAAAGGCTTCACTTCAGCCAAAAGTATACAAGGCCCGGATAATTTTTCTGAAAGTGATTTTCAATAAATAACAGGCCAGGTTTTGGTAAGTGATGAAACCTGTCTAAGACATTTCCTGCTCTGTGTCTATTGATGTCAATATAGAAGAACTTTAAACCTGAGGAGAACAGACACCACAAAGCTAGCGGAGCTTAATAGAGATTGTCGTTAGCTTCATTTTTCATTTTAGATGTACTGGATCAATGACTTGCAACATGTAAGCAGCCGTAAAATCTGCATCCAGAAACTATTTTTCTAGTGTTCTTAAAGGGGATTCCCATTAATGCAAATTAATGTTATTGTTTGTATGATGAAAAATTGTAAAATTTTCCCATATACTTTCTGTATCAATCTCTTACTGTTTTCTGTATCTCTGCTTGCTGTCCTTCTATAGAAAACTTCTATCTTTACTTCCAATGGACTGAAATCTGACCATGGTCCCACAGGTGCACGGCTCGTTAGTCTCATAGAGAATAATAAAAGCTGTGTGATATAACGAGCTGTGTGACCATGGTCAGATTTTTGCCCACCTGAAATAAACAATGAAGTTTCCTATAGAATGGCAGCAAACAGAGATCTAGAAAACCATGAGGAATTCATACAGAAAGTATATTGGAAAATTGTATAACTTTTCATTATTTATTTGCTGAAATGGGAACGCCCCTTTGATCTTCTGCTTGATGGTTACATCTAACTGATTCACATTTTATTTTTTCTATATGAAAATGTATGAAACTACAACCGGGTCAGTTTTGTGCTTTATTTGTGATTTACAAATTTTATTCCAACTCATGTGTCCTTAAATAATTAAAGGGATTTTCCGGGTTTTAAAAATTACTGAGGGCCAGGCTGGGGCGGGCTAGTTAAACATAATAAACATGTACTTACCTCCTCCGGCGCTGCTGATGTCCAGCGCCGCGGTCCCTTCGATCTGTGCCCCTGTTTGTTTACAGGGGCACAGAAGCCGGGCACGAGGAGCTTCGGGTCCGTGATGTGGCCGGCTCCTCCCATCCGTCCCTATCTCTCAGCGTTGTAAGCTCTGGGAGATGGTGTCGGATGGGAGCTTCCCGCCAGCCGAGGTAAGCAGATGTTTATTATTTTTAAATAGCCCTTCCCAGTCCTGACCTCAGTAATTTTTAAAACCCGGATAACACCTTTAAAGACAATAAATGTGTATTGGCTTAACCTGCCAACCTGGTTGGTTTTGTTTTCCATCTCATGTGTATAGGAGACTCTTGACTTTTCCCTGACAGTAAATTATGGCAAAATGAGGTAGCTGAATCCAATCATTTGGTTCTCATGGAGATAAGGTGGTGGCAGAGAAGTCTAGTAGAGGTTTTTTAGCCCCTTAATTTCGGACAAATGCACAGCTTAGTCAAGACCAACAGGTTGATGTACAGTATGGAGGAGTCGGCTATGGTATGGTAGCGGTTCAGCTGACACTTTTATAAAATGTATGTCCAGCTTAACATGACATCAAACAGAATTGTATTGATATTCAGTGATGTTAGTATTGTGTACCCATGGCATCTAAAAAGGAGTCAAACAAAGTATAGAAGTTATGATAACTGAGAACAAGCCGATATAGAATGAATGTTACCGTAAAAAATACATAACTTTAGCCATGAGGTAAATGTGACCAAAAATGGAAAACAGAAGAGTGGAAACACCCAAACATTGTACTACCCTATCTCAGCCTGATAACTACAGCACAATAACATTACGGAAACACTACGATAATTACTTAGCAACCAGACCTCGTTACTGACACCATTGGGCAAATTGCAGAAAATTGCTCTTTCTCTGCAGGAATCTCAGTGTTCTCCCCTTGGAATATATCCTCGGCTCCTTCCTTCAGTGTGCAATACATTTACACAATAAAGCTGACTGCCATTCCAGCAAATTCTGTGTGAATACCCGCAATCTGTCAGTGAGGTAGCTAGGATGCCTCCTACTATTATTGCATGCCTGTCCTTACTCAGCAGATAACACAATTGTATGAAGTTACTGCAGGGACAAGTCTTTTCGCAGCAAAATGATGTTTTCACTGTAAATTTTGTATGAATTTCTATAATTATTTTGGCGACTGATCTAAAATTTGTGCTAAATCTGCAGTTCTTGCTCAAGGTTAAAGGCGTTGTGCTACAGAAATAATACATTTACAGTAAAAGCATGTAAAGGGTAGATGTCAGGTAGAATTTGATAGTGAAAGTTTAGATTCTATTACTGTTTGTGGATTTTCCATACATAAGTAATAAACATGTTTGTAGAAGATTACAATATAATATGATAAAATAAAATTCTCTTTTGATCACACTGTTATATGTGTAAAATTCCTGGCAGTCTGCTGCTACCACTAGGGGGATCAGTCTGTATACAGCTGTGTACAAGTCGAAAATACAGGAATGCATATGTAACATGCAACTGACTAACTAGTTTATAGGATTGAGGCAAAAGCTAAACTGTGGCTACAACATCTACCACAAGGCCAGAGGTCGCAGTTTATAAAAGCGATCCTTGCAGCTAATGAAAACTGAAGCAGTTGTGTTGCAACTCAAACACTACCTTGTGCCGCAGCTACAACACTAATTCTGCAGTTGGTGCAACCTGAGGTCAGTCATGACATCCAAATGTTATAGCAGTATGGTACATAGCAATACTACGTGATCTTTGGCTATGTGCTCCCTAGCTACACAATACAACACAGTCTACTGTAAAGAGACCTACACACATGACCAAGCAATCTAACCAACAGGCAGCATGTTATAGAGCAGAAACTATGCAACTGACAGTCTATGTATGTATAACTTCCACTTATAAGAATGCCCCCATGTCCTGTTGAATGTAAAAAAAAAAAACAATAATATAAAAGAATAAATAGCCTGCTTGATAATCGCTCACAAAATACAGTATATATCAATCTCTTCAGCTCCTCTATAACAAGCTGCCAGCGGAGAGAACACTATGTACAATCTGCGCAGCTCCTCCTGCTCTAAAACACACTGCCAGTAGAAGGGTTACTATGAAAAATCATCTAATCATCTAATATGCTTATAACTGATAGGATAACATTTACAATCTACTCAGCTCCTCCTGTTCTATATGATCCTGCCTGCAGATAAAACACTAAGTGCAATCTGCTCTGCTACTCCTGCTTTATAACATGCTGCCTACAAAAAGGAAACTTTGTACAATCTGCTCATCTTCTCCTGCTCTATAACATTCTACCTGCAGATGGGACGTTTCCTTTAACACATACAGTAATGAAACTGTAAATTAACATTTTCTTTTTGCAAAGGCAAAATATACCATGGTTTCACAGGGTAACATAAGCCTCACTGTACAGAATATTAGAAATATTTTAATGAATTTTGCATGGCCTTCAAGTTGAAGCTGATAGCTTTCAGGCCCTTGTCCAGTATTTTGAAATTAGCTCCGTAAAAATATTTTCATGTTAACCAGATCCCTTCAAATAAACGCTTAGGCCTCCTGTACACAAGCGTAAGGAGATCACGGTCCGTTGTTTGTGGGCCATATGTCACGAGCATATGACGTCCGCTCACATGCCAATGACAGAAGAAAAGATTGTACAGACTGCCCTGCCAGGAATAGGACCTGCTCTAAGCTAGGCAGCTAATACACATGGCTGTGTGTATGAGGTCCATAGAAATACGTATATGTGCTGAACGTTTGTGTGCATGAAACTGCAATGAGGCAACACAAGCTACTGTGCTTGTCTATATTTTAGGTTCTTTTCACATCTCTATTTAGTACTATTTTTCTTAACAGGATGAACAGTGTTATTTTGTGTTCCAATGATGGATTTCAGCACTGAAACTACAGTATCCAATGTAGGAACAGAAAACATACAGAGTTGCTAACACAATTGACTTTGGAGTCAATCACATGTTCCCAGGGGTCTATTTTTGTGGGATTTTTTTTATTAAAAATGTTTAACTTGAAAGTGTTATAATGAAATTGCTACATGATAGTATAATAAATATTTTACTTCATTAGATTTACAATTGGGAGATTTAAATGTCACTTGGATAATTCCATGCCCCCAGTAAACTGTAACCATGCATGAAAGAGCAATGATCTGCCATAGAAAAGTGATGGGGTGGCTCTACTCCTGGGATCAATAAAGGTCACAATGGAGCAGACAATCCTGGTATATTAAACCAATAAGTCATAAAAATGGGAAATCTCTCCTTTCTACAAATGTCCAATATTCTAGAATGTTATATAATCATTACCTGACAAAACTGCTCATATTTATCTAAAGGAATCCTTTTTCCATGTTACCATTTTCCTGTGAATGGACTGACCTGTAGAATAACTAGCACATATCCTACCTGGAATAAAACCATAATGATGATACTAGCTTTTTAGGGGTCATGACATTAAAATCCCTGCTTGAGAGAATCCATCACATTGATCAACTTCTTGCTACAGAAAGAGATGTATCATAATAATCAAGTTGTCCAAATGCCCCTTTAGGATATATAAACTGGCTAGCTGTGCTCATCCCTTTAAGAAGGAAAGTTTTATAGTATGATTTTAATACCACAGTAAGCAACATATGGATTCATGGGACGATATAATAAAAGCATCACTCTTGGGCGTAGTAGAGGAGCTCATAGCACTTGGTGTCTTTTTGTGTATTTGATTTGAGGTCTATTAGTTTCATATCTCATCATATTATGACTTTTCTAGAAATGCATGGGTCAGAAATCTGTTAAAACCTTAATGTTAAGGCACTCTAAATGTAAAATGATTACAATTTATTTCTTGTTATCCAAGGGGCTTTTAGCCCAAGTGCAGATCATACAGGAGTACAACTTCAAACATTGACATCCAAATTCCCACTGCTGCCAGCTAGAATACTATAGCCTAAATTCTATATATGAAAAGTCTTCTATCTATCATACCAAATATTTCAGTTAATTCTTACAAAATACATTTCTTAAAGATGTAGGTGTTAAAGGTCCTACAGAATAACTTCCAGTATGCTTTTGTCAGTTTATTTCTCTATCCCCTGTTCCCTTCCTCTCTCTTATTTTAGTTTCCATCTTTGATCTCCATTATTTTTTTTCACTGCCCTTTTATTATTTCATCCCATTTAATGAGGCATGTGACTTTTATGTTGGTATATACTCATTTGATAGTTTCACCTATTAACCTATACTTTAATAACATTAGAGTATGGGTATATCATATTTACAGGACTGTAAACTGCAGTCATACATTTAAAAGACATCTATCACCATGTCGAAGGATTGTAAACCCAGCCCACTATCTTACTGGTGTGTACACCATCTGGCAGCATTCACTCTTATTATGCTTTTTATGCAGTTTTTTAAAGGCTTTGTAAATTATGCAAATGAGTCTGCAGACTCTATCGTTGTTAATGGAGCCCCTCATTTGCATAATTTTTAAAGCCTTTTCTTAAAAACAAGGGCATAAGACACTTAAAGAAGAGTAGATCCTGACAGATGGGGCACATAGCAGTATGTCAGTGTGCTTGGTTTACAATCCTTGATCCTGGAGGTAGATGTCCTTTCATAGTGATTTGGTTGGGATGATAATTTTTGTGTAATACATGGTATAAGCAGGTATATAACCAAGTTATTTCCCAACTTCTATGTGGGTTAAGGTAATCTATGCTCATGTTTCTGGTGTTACCGGTGATGATCTCTATCAATGGTATGCCATAGATTGGTATGATTAGGCCTCACAATGACAAGGGGAGCTCTGTGTCCATTACTGTAGAAGAAATGACTTCATATATATATATATATATATATATATATATATATATTAAGTCTACATTAAAGTCTTTGATATACCCAAAAAAATACATTCTTCAGTAGTTGATTTTTTGGGGGCAGACTTATCAGGTCTTGTGCACCAGTTTTCTGGCATACAAGCCCTGAAATAAGTGCAATTCTTGGCATATGGCGAGGAAATGTGCCTTTTTCCCCCTTAACACCACCTCCACAGGGGTGTGAAGGGAGGCTCGACAGGTGGCTCAGTAAATAGACACGGGGCGTTCCTGCCCCCATCTGCGAACTGCCTATAGCCTGCGCCTATAGCCAGGGACATGATATAGCACAATTCTACACCAGGTCAGACCTGGCTCAGTACTGCCTCCTGGCTGCAGCCTCCTGACAAACCTGCCTAGTGCCGGGGGGCGAGGGCACCATTAGATGATAAATGTGCCCCTTTATCTCTCTGGGCCACTTTATTTTTAGGATACTAGTATTCAGCCCACTACAACTCACACTGTATTTTCATACAGAAAACATCAAAATAACTAAAAGTACAAAAAAATCCTTTGTTTTCAAAATTTCTAAAATTTTTACACATTCTTTATATGATAGTTAATGTTTCGGAGCGGGATATGAGAGAATAGCATGAGCCCCTTTAGCTCACTGCCAGGGATTGGTTACAGGGTCAGGGTTAGGGTGAGCTGAGTATAGTCATGTCAGCATGACGCTTGTAGCAATAGTAGTGTATGGTTTTAGAGGACTTCGGGAATCCAATACCCCACCCTCCCCTCTTCTGGTTTTTGTTCCAGCTTTCTCCATGGTTACCGCACCTGACATGGAGAGCAGCATGAGAGCTTCTGTGCAACAGCAGCCTTTATATCCAGGCAGCCGAAAACCCAGGAATCCCCTTCCTTCTCACACATAGCCAATGCAGCTTTATTGGAAATGATAAAGGTTTGACAGTATTATTTATCTAATCCTGACTTATATAATTTTATACATCCCCTGCATTGGATTTGTTGCAGTAAAATGAAGTCCCATTGTAATGAGTGGACATTAATTCATTCATCTTTTCACACTGTTTTAATAATAAAGGGGATTCTCCGGGTCTCCTCCAGGAAATCCTGCCTGTATGATCTGATTTCCCAGCCACCACACCGGCTTCTAAAGAGTTACGCTCCATTAAGTTACATCATGGTACAGAAGAGCATAGCGGAGATTAACTATATAAATGTGCAAATGGAAAAAAAAATAATCTGACTTGCTAGAATGCATTATACAATTCATAGGCATATTATGTAATGATATGAATATTAATAATATTAGTGTAATGCTACATAAAACACAAGAATACTTTGAAACAAGCCAGCCAAAATATCTCAGACAGGTTTATCTACAGAAGTCCATCTGGGGGGATTCCAGTGTTCATCACGGGAGGTGCAGCTAAGCATCACTTTGGGTACCAAAGATTATAGACTACACCACCTTTCAGCTTTGCATATTAATTTGGCAGATCCAGGGAATAACGCATAATCCCATTTTCCACACCACGAATTTGCAAGGCATTCATATTCTTTTACAAATGTCAAACAAATCACTGAAATTGAATGTAAATGTAACGCACATTAGACATACATTCTTATTTTATCCAGAAATATTGTGATCTACTTTAACCAAGTGAATTGCAAGTGTATGAGCAAATGACTGTAGACAGGTGCATCCCCATCACTTGCATGTATAGTAGCTGTCATGTGTTCTCAGATTTACTACAAGCCAAATGCAAGCACAATTCCAGCTACTAATGCCTGGACAATGCACAGCACAGAGGAGATAATACATGTATACAATACAAGGTATAATTGCATTTAAAGGAATGATACATTTCCTTACCAGCCACATGCTGCTTCATACAATAGTTGATGCCATAATTCCAGGTAAGTAGGAGGATACAGGGTGAGTGATGGAGTGGACAGCCAACCTGCTCCACAGATGAAACCTCTTCAGCAGGTGAGAGACAAGAAGATTATAGGAAGAAGACAAGAGGAGATGGGTTGGGCTGCTGGTGAAACACATTACACTAAGGAAGGCTTGTGTTAAAGTACCAGTGTAATGGTGAAGGAGGGAGGCAGAGAGGCAGGAGGAGGGGACAAGGGATTGTCTCTCGGAGAATCTATGTAACATGCTTTCCTTGATGCTCCTTTGGGATTCTGGAGCATGGCAGACCCTTTCATTGCTGTAGAGCTGTAGAATAGACACCATTGAGATGCAATCTGATGATCTCATGTATCAGAGTAACATGTACAAAGAATAAAACAGCTGGATATCCCTCTCATCCAGACAAACATGTTGTCACTGTAAATGTTCAGATAATTTGGAATATTTTCCACTTTTTTCCATAAATCCGTATACATTTTGTACCATCAATGAAACATATAAGTCATTCCTTCTGGGCCCCCCTTTGGGATCCAGAAAAATGTATCCAGGTGGCACTGTAGGCTAGTTGGCACTGTTATCATTGTTTTGGGTATTAACACTTACAAGGCTGGTTAACAACAAAGGTGTCCTCAAGGGAACATTTAATCCCAAACTGGTTATATAAGATCTACAGTTCCACGTCACAGCTTGGCATTCATCCAGTTTAGGCATCAGAGAAAACTTCTATTTCATAGCAAGTAGTTAACACTGTTTGGCGTTACAGGGGCGCCGGTTAGCTATTTTCTTAAATCTTTAACAAGCTTAAAAAAGTTCAATGTCAACTACTCTTTGATGTGATACTATGCACATAGCAATTACATGTGCAAAGACCAATCAGATTCACATTAGATAGGTATTCAGTGGCATAACTAGTAGCCATAGATCCCCATAGCAAAGCTTGGAGCCCCAGCAACCACATCCACTGGTTTGTCACTGTGGAGCGGAAACATACCCTCCATAGACCCCTCCACAGTGCTTTCTGCCTTATAATATGCCCACAAGACCCTCCTATCAGCTTGTTTCAATGAAATGAAGACTGGTCTTATATATCTCCCCATAGAGGTCACTTGATTGGAATTTAACCTTTCTGCTGTTTGCCCAAAGTGTGGTCAAGGACGCATCAGGGGGGGCCTAGAAGATAGTTTTTATTGTTTGTTGCTCTGCCCCATATTGAAAGGTTTCAGACCCTGGTTAGGGATTTTGTTTGCTCCCACCTGACCTACTTGGTTCCCTTCACCCCCAGTAGGTGGTTGGATCTTTGGTTGGATTGATCTTTCAGACCACCAATGCAAGAGGGGTAAAAGAAAATCTGTGTGACTGCAGCGCTGTTAAAGGTTTTTCTGCAATATTGCATTTTTTTACATGGATTAAGTGGAGGTAACATTACAAAAGAAACAGCGGTGCAACCATTGTATGAGACATGGAAGAGTTTTATTGAGATCTTAACAGTTATAATACAAGATAAAATTATATAGTGTGGGACTGCATGTCACTCGGTGTATTTAGAGGAGCTAAAGTAGGATACCAGTCCATATAGAATAATTACATCAAAAAGTCTTGGCACTCCAGAGTGATAAAGAAAATTTACTTTTAAATAAAGTAAAGCAATCCAAATGATCTTAAATGAATGTATGCAACTTGGCTGAAACATTAGTCAACTTAAAACCTAATCGCTGGAGCATCGTCTAATAGGGGAAGGTGTCCTCAGTAACCTTGCACCCCATGTGAGTACAAGTGCCTGATATACAGAGTGCGCACCTTAGTCCTTTAAAAGAAGTGTGCGATCTGCTGATAAAAACATGCTGGAGGTGTCAAAAATAAAAGTTTAGAAAAAACCTTTCACCACCTCCACAAACTCCAACTCTTTATAATTGTCGCTGTATTGCTTCTGGCACAATTAGAGTTTTTTTCTGTAGGCCCCATCGTTCCCCTGCAATTGTTTTAGCCCCCTTTATGCTAGTTAAGGAAAAAGGAAGAACCAGAACCAGTAAAAGATGATTTTATCTAAAACAGTGAATCATAATAATACAATAATATAATAGCAGAGGGACATTGTGTATGTTAGCTTAGCCTGTTAGCCACCTTTTACAGAAATTAAAATTGACTTTTAAATAAAGTAAAGCAATCCAAATGTGTAAGGTTTCGTTCTAATCAAAAGACCTTCCTCAGACATGGATTGCACGGTATTAGGAAGATTATGACCGCTATGGAGCTACTTCTCTTGGCAGAACGTACCGCTCCCCTCTCTCATCTCATGTCTACATAGTGGTCATATTGTTTTATTTATCTTCCTAATACCGTGCAATCCCTGTCTGAGGAAGGTCTTTTGATTAGACGGAAATGTCACACATTTGAATTTGGATTGCTTTAAAACTCATTTTTTAAAAATCATTTTGGAGTGCCACGTCTTTTTACTACCAGATAAAATTACACAGCAGTTCTGTGACCCGTCCCTTGTAGGATGCAAAAAAATCCCTTCCATGGCATGGCTGGTGCATCGTGACATCATGACTCCCACCTTTCACCGAGGTGCGACAGCTCAATCTTCATTTTGACTGCTGGTTTTGTTTTGCATGAGAACTCTAGCGACAAGCTGCTTTTACAAACGATCACGCCTGAAAAACCTATACATGACTATGGAATCTTTATACATTACTATGTCTACCCAGGCTTTCAGTGATATTACTACTGCTGATCCTCCTTGTTTTAGTGCAACATTTGCTTGTTTGCTTCTTTGACATCTATGTTTCACACAAAAAAAAAATTTCAAGAAAAATATCTTAGATAATCCACAATGTGATGTCACAGTACATCAAAAATGAACACAGTGATGTCACAGTACAGATACAATACACACAATTATGTCAGTACATGAACAATACACACAGTGATGTCACAGTACAGAAATAATGCACACAGTGATGTCACAGTACATCAAAAATAAACACAGTGATGTCACAGTACAGGGATAATGCACACAGTGATGTCACCGTTTAAACATAAAATAAACTGGTATGTCACATTTGATATCATGATACATTGCTAATAAAGACAGTGATGTCAACCATATAGAGATACAGCAATGAAAAAAAAAACAGTAAATATCACTACCAAGTACCTCCCCCCAAATATACACTTGGTGGTGATATTTACTGTTTTTTGTTTTTTGGTACTTATTTGGATGACAAGGGGTTTGAGCCTTCAGCCACCTGTATTGGTAGGTGGTTTGAACCAGCACACACAATCTCAGTTTAGTGCTGTTTTAAATGTTTTTAAAGCATACCAATACAATTTTTTGTATTTTATTTAGGATATTAAATTGTTGGCTTGTTTTATAACACCAGAAATGAACAGTTGGTTTTACTTTATGATTACACTAGTGTTAGTCCTTGTTTATTGTACCTACATTTCAGATACAGACACAGGTGGGATAACCCATACAGAGATAATACACACAGTGATGTCACAGTACAGGGATAATACACACAGTGATGTCACAGTACAGGGATAATACACACAGTGATGTCACAGTACAGGGATAATGTACACAGTGATGTCACAGTACAGGGATAATACACACAGTGATCTCACAGTACAGGGATAGTACACACAGTGATGTCACAGTACAGGGATAATACACACAGTGATGTCACAGTACTGGGATAATGCACACAGTGATGTCACAGTACAGGGATAGTACACACAGTAAAGTCACAGTACAGGGATAATGTACACAGTGATGTCACCGTACAGGGATAGTACACACAGTGACGTCACAGTACAGGGATAATACACACAGTGATCTCACAGTACAGGGAAAATACACACAGTGATGTCACAGTACAGGGATAATATACACAGTGATGTCACAGTACAGGGATAATGTACACAGTGATGTCACAGTACAGGGATAATACACACAGTGATCTCACAGTACAGGGATAATACACACAGTGATGTCACAGTACATGGATAACAGATACATTGATGTCACAGTATATAGCTATTGCACACAGTGATGTCACAGTACAGGGATAATACATACAGTGATGTCACAGTATATAGCTATTGCACACAGTGATGTCACAGTACAGGGATAATACACACAGTGATGTCACAGTACAGGGATAACAGATACATTGATGTCACAGTATATAGCTATTGCACACAGTGATGTCACAGTTGTAAATGTAAACATGCCCCAATAGCGAGGACACATCCATAATAAGGCATGAATTAGAATATGGCACAGTTCATACACAGATGATTCTTAATTCCTCAGACAAATAGATGGAAACAGTGGGACATTTATCTAGCCATGTTTCTGAGACCCCCGTCAAAATCTGTGTATATGTGGAGATCACAGAGAATGTGCAAGCTGCTACCCAGTAAATCCACATAGTGTAAAGTCTTTGATGTATCGGTTGGTTTGATAAATCACTGTACCTCACACAGATAATATATGTTTATACATCTGTTATAGTAGCTCCAAATGAAACATGGGCTATGTGTGCCAGCCGTGCCAGCTGCTTACAGCAAACTCTGTACCCTGAGAGGGACTATATTGGGCTCCCGATCGTGTGTCCTATATGACAAATCTAAGATACCTTGCACAAGCTAAGAATGGGCATTTGTCACATCCACCCACCGTATAATAGTGGAGATGTTACATAGTGACCCAGAGTTATCAAAAGCACTAACTGGACTTTGCCTCACATACATGAAGGATGTGCCAGATTATTGAATATTGGAGCATGGTCTTATCCGATCTTTTTTTAGGTGCACCTTTAACATAATAGATGTAGGCCAATATGTTATATGATATAAATGTATCAGAGAATGTGTAAACCAACTGCGCCACTAAACCGACTTCACTTAAAAATAAAATCTACCATGAAGGGACACTTACTCATAGATCAAGGACGCTTACTCATAGATCCAGGCACTGTGACTGTGGTAATGTTATTATATCCATGGCCTACTGCCTTCTAAAATCAACTTTTAAAATTATGCTAAGGGACCTAAAGTATTCCCTATAGGCTCCCTCCCCCTCTACTCCCTCAGCACTTCTCCTTCCCTCAGTGTAACAGCCTGTGAAACTGCAGCACTTAGGGGCTCTGGTAACACCCTAGTTAGCATAACTTTAAAAGTTGATTTTAAAAGGAAAGAGGCATCAGTTAGAAAATATAAGAAAATTACCACAGTCACGGTGGATATATGAGTAAGTATCCCTGGTTTATTATTCTTAATGGTGAATTACCATTTTTGGCAAGGAATTGTCTAAGTGGTCACCTTTAACCCTATTATCATTTTATCAGATATCTGGCATAGTCTCAGTTAAAGGAAACCTACCAGTATGGATCTACTTATTAAGGTAGATGCGTTGGTAGGTGCATCTAATGTATGTGAGGATAGCCCTTTTCAGGCTAATCCTTTAATCCCCTCTATCTTTTCTAATCTTTAATCAGGGTAGTATGCAAATTTTCTAAAGAGGCTACCGGGGCGTGGAGTAGCCAGAGCTGAGGCTACACGGTGCAGCTACTCCACGCACTAGTAGCCTCTTTGATTCTCCTACACAAACATCTTCAGTCGTCCGCAAAGTCGGAGTTTTGCACATGCGCAGTAGTTCCGGCTTTGGAGCCGAGATCACGCAGCCGCTGGCCTGTGTTCTGCGCATGCACAGAATTAAGGTGCTGTGCACTGAAGATGTCTGGGTAGGAGGATCAAAGAGGCTACTTGGGCGTGGAGTAGCCACACCATGTAGCCTCAGCTCTGGCTACTCCACGCCCCAGTAGCCTCTTTAGAAAATGTGCATATTACCCTGATTAAACATTAGAAAAGATAGAGGGGAGTAAAGGATTAGCCCTATAAAGGGCTATGCTTACATGCGTTAGATGCACCTACCACCGCATCTACCTTAATAGATCCGTAGTGGTAGGTGACAGCTAACCCAGATGGGACAAGGTCACACTAGCATGTAGCACCGAAGAAAACATAGATATAGTCAGGAAAGGTCAGTGTGGGAAAATACTATCTTAAATGAATGTATGCAACTTGGCTGAAACATTAGTCAACTTAAAACCTAATCGCTGGAGCATCGTCTAATAGGGGAAGGTGTCCTCAGTAACCTTGCACCCCATGTGAGTACAAGTGCCTGATATACAGAGTGCGCACCTTAGTCCTTTAAAAGAAGTGTGCGATCTGCTGATAAAAACATGCTGGAGGTGTCAAAAATAAAAGTTTAGAAAAAACCTTTCACCACCTCCACAAACTCCAACTCTTTATAATTGTCGCTGTATTGCTTCTGGCACAATTAGAGTTTTTTTCTGTAGGCCCCATCGTTCCCCTGCAATGTTTTTAGCCTCTTTTATGCTAGTTAAGGAAAACGGAAGAACCAGAACCAGTAAAAGATGATTTTATCTAAAACAGTGAATCATAATAATACAATAATATAATAGCAGAGGGATATTGTGGATGTTAGCTTAGCCTGTTAGCCACCTTTTACAGAATGGAAAAGCAGAAATGGTGATTTAAAATCAGTTGCAGAGCAAATACAATTACAATGTCAATCACAGGCTCAGCATTAAAGGGAATACACTATTACTCCTGGATACCTCACTTCAGAAGATGGATGAGCTATAGGTTAAAGTTCTTCAAGTGCAAATAATATAGACAGTGGAACAGCATGGCTACTAATAACAGGAGTCCCTGTTTGCTTTTATACAAAAAAAAAAAAATCTTTTACAGAAAAGGGATCCCTCAGGCGTTCTCTTATCTCACTGAACCACACTGTTTAGACATATCTTTCCCCTAGTATCTCTACTACAGTAGAAGTGTCAGTGCTTCCGTAAAATAATAAGAAAGGTGTATTGTATTTGTCTCTAATACACAAGCGTTATCAGGTTCTAAGACACTTTCCCGCCATATTTTAGCTTAGTTTACCCTTCTCCCTGTTACCACTAGTCCTAAATATCTCACCAGACCACTGATATTCTAAACTTTTAGAATGTGATGTTCCTTTAAAACCATGTACACCTTTGTAAACATTCTATTACTGTTCGAATACTTCTAAAAATAGAAAAATAAGGTCTATATGGTTCTGTGTCTCCATGGAAACTGACAGCAAACACGTTCTGTACAGTTTTGCAGTTTCATACTTTCTTTTACTTGTCACCTACTTTTTGCTAGTTTATATTGGTATAGTAGAGGAAAGGAGATTACTCCTTTAACTCATGTACAGTATGTGGTCTGGTGCTCTGACTAGGACATGTTAAAGATTTTATAGGATGACTGAAACAATGTAAAATCCCCATTGACAACACAATCTTTAACCTTTTCCTTAGGCCAGTGGTGGCAAACCTATGCCAAGGGTATAGCACCCTAGCACAGAATTTGCCAAACATGACTCAAGGTTTCCTCCTGCAGTCCAAAGCTATTTTAAAGTAACTCCTCCTTGGCTGCCAAGACTACACATGAAGTGAGAAGGTATGGACAGAGATGGATTATGGTCCGAGCACTCTGGGTCCCCTGATTCTTCCTCTTCAGGGGACCCTGCAAGAAAGCTACAATCCAAATTTTCTTTCTATTGTATTGGTGTCCTCAGGATGCCAATAGGATTAAGACTTTTTATACAGTTGGGTTCAATAGGTTACTGCTTAAATTATCATCTTGGCACTTTGCGACATAAAAGTAGGTTTTGGTTGCAGTTTGGGCACACTGGGGCACATTTACTAAGGGTCCGCAGCCGCGAATCCGTCGTGTTTTTCCCGAATATTTCCGCTTTGCGCTGTATTTCACGGGATTGTGGCGCGATCGATTTTTGGCGCAATCGCGCCGACTTTCGCGCGACAGAAATCAGGGGGCGTGGCCACCGGACAACCCGAAGGATTCGGAAAAACCGCAGAATTTAAAAAGCCATTTGTGTCGCAAGATCAAGCCCTCACATACACCAGAAAAAAGCAGGTGAACTTCGGCGGACCTCGGCGCAGCAGCGACACCTAGTGAATATCGGCGCACGGACCTTAGTGAATCCCGGCAGAACCCGAATCAGCGTCGGAGAAACCGCCGCTGGATCGCGACTGGACCAGGTAAGTAAATGTGCCCCACTGTGTCTAAAAGGTTCGCCATCACTGCCCTAGGCCTTTACCACTTTAAAGGGGTTGTCCGAAAGAGGTGGTGGGGCTGCATAAAAAAATAAACATGTAACACATGTAAACGTGTAACACAATTCTGTCAGACACTGCATGAGAAACGTGGCACCCGGTCCAACTGTGCATCGGAACGCTCTTTTCAGTGCAGAAATTTGTGTTGCGTTGGACATAGTGCTACACTTCTTAAATACAGTAAATGAGTAACCAGTTTGCACGGAAAACGTGCAAAGTCAGACAGAAAAATGATTTATTATATGTAGACTTCTATCTTTAACAACTCTTCTCCTGCACATACTATAAACTCTCTTCGAGGTTCTACTCCAGACCAGTCGCTAACATTCCTTTCAATTTTAAACTTTTGGAACGCCAGGTTTACTCTTATTTGATCATCTAGCTTTCTGTCAACTGAGGTACGAGTGCCAGATTTTTGATACATTTACTATGGAATACTAACCTGAGTCGGCACTGGTTTTTGTGGGCACTGTTCACATTTGGAATGAACCCAGGAAACATTACGACTTCGTATAATTGGTGAATTGTTGGTACTCTTCCTTTTATATCCGTTATACTTAAATTGTCTATAGTATGTGATTTTTGCACTAAAATGAATCAGCAGCTGCTCTTGATTGACCCGGTTGATCACCAGATTCTTCCACACATGCTCCTGCAACAGATTTGCTACAGTATCTCCTGGTTTTCTTCCTACCTTTCTGACATCTGGCTGAATGTATCATTTGCAGCTTCTGTTTCTTCTACTCTTCCTAATGCTGTTGGAGCTCTCTGGGCTCATTCCTAGGACATTTGCTTTTCTCTCTTTTACAAAGGTAATACCCAATCATATACCTCTTTCTGTAACATTACCCTTGTGCGACTGCAAAATATTCATTGACAGATGCCTAAAACATTATATGCTCATCAAAACTGAAATATTTCTACTATCTACTAAACTACTGAAATGTACCTAACTACCAATTCATCTCTCCCTCAGCAACATTTTTACCTTGCTAACCTCTCCCCTCTCCAGCTTATCCAAAATGCAGCAGTGAGGTTCAACTTTCTGACCAGCCACAACACTGATGCCTCCACCCTGAGTGAATGCACTGTATGCCCATCTGCTAGAGAATACAAAAGTTCTTACTCTACCCACAAAGCTCCCCAGAGTGTCTATCAACCTACTCATGTGTAAGGTGTCTGGTACCTTACTTAACCCTATGACATCCCCTTTAACCCCCCCCCCCCTTGCAAGGGCAGTCCACAACTGTCCCTGTCATCAAGCGCATACACCCTGTAAACACCACATTCCCTGACGCGTTTCGTCTTCTGACTCCTCAAAGGGATTAGATATAGCTTCTTTAACACATAATGGCAGGACCTTAGTAAATAAGCCCCAATGAATGGACATTAGACCAGTGGAAATCTGTGTTTTGGTCTGATGAGTCCAAATTTGACATCTTTGGTTCCAACCACCGTGTCTTTGTGCAATGCTTAAAAGGTGAATGAAGGGACTCTACATGGTTGGTTCCCACCATGAAGCATGGAGGAGGAGGTGTGGTGGTGGTGGCTGCTTTGTTGTGACACTGTGGGGGATTTGTTGAAAATTTAAGGTATACTGAACCAGCATGGTTACCACAGCATCTCAACTCAATAAATGGTAAAAATATATATAAAATAGTTAGAAAAAATTCATAATCATCACTGTTATCAATTAAAAATTCATAAAAATTCATGGGTAGTATCAATTACTGTATAAGAATATTTTGGTAGCTAGGGTATATAGATACAAACTACAGAATATTATTAATATTATTAAATATCGTGGACACATAGGCGGGCATTTATCAATTTGGGTGCAGGGTCTGTGTTTTTGGCTGGTTTAAAATTGTCTCCACTTGAAGGTGAAATAGAACTCTGTAGACCACCTTTTTGCGGTTCACAAATGTAGTCGAAAAAAAAGAAAAAATTGTGAGTGTCAAAAAGCCACTGATTTTGTGGGTCCGACACTTAAAAAATATGGTGCAACAAGCACAGCAAAGGGGAAAAACAATGCCATTTTTCCGTCTGGAAGTCAGTAATGAATGCCTCCCATAGGGGTGATCCCCTGGACTATAACCATCAAGTCTGTATAGATTAAAGTGCATATTTAAAAAAGGTATATGAATGCAGAAAGCAAAAGTCTACCTAAGGAGAGCTCTTACTTCCCAACTTTTGTATACCATATGCGCATAATGTGGAATAATTAATTAATTACTTTGTGGATAAGGATGAGCACAACCATAATAGGTAAACATTTGATTTATGACCACCGTCTCATATCTGCCGGATGTATTCACCATTCTTTTCTGTTCTTCCTTATCACCAACCGACTACCAAATATAGTGTTACACATAACATTGTGTCCCTGCTAGTGTATGTACAGTATAACCCTGTACTGTGCCCCAAAGAGTCCACATACAGTATAAATGACACACCACTGCCATATTGCATCAACATTTGTGCCACATTAATGTCCAGATAATATCTGCAGAAAATACGGAGATAAACAATATTTTCTTCCTCCATCCAAGCATATCTTTTTTCCAATCACAAAGAGGGGGATTTGGCCATTACTGTAATTGTTCTTTGCAGAGAAACAAAATCTTTGAATTGGAGGTATCAGCTAAACACTTGGTACAGTTTGTGCCTTTCCCTGCATGGTTGAGGGTGCGGAGATTACTCAGAGCGCTGTAATAAATCAAGAAAAACAATGTAGACGCTGATGGCAGATCTCTTTAATTACATAGTTTACATTTTTCTTATTGTTTCCTTTAAAGATATTTTCCTTTAAAAGGTATTTTTTAACTATTTGGATGTCTTTTTTTTTTTTTTGTTTTCTACTAAAGTACTTATTGCCACAAATCAGAATTTTATTTCAGCACATTGAAGCATTACAACTAAGATACCCAGTCACTGGTCTGCAGGTGGCATGTGCTCATCAGAAAACAGTTAACCTAAGGGTAAGTTATCAAGCAGAAGCAAAGTTCCATCTTATTTTATGCATTTATAAAACTATGGGACTCATTTACTAACGGTCCGTCAGACACACTTTCGTCGGGTTTCCCGAGGATTTCCGTTTTGCTACGAATTGCCCCGCTTGCAAGCGAAAGAAATGGGGGGGGGGGGCGGGCTGTCGAAAAACCCAACGGATTCGGACAAACCGCGGAATTTAAAAACGTGATTGTGTCGCAAGATCAAGCACTCACATGCACCAGGAAGAAGCAGGTGAACTCCGGCGGACCTCAGGGCAGAAGCGACGGATGCAGAATCTCGGGCGCACAACCTTAATGAATTACACCGGACCCGAATCCTTGTCGAACAACGCACCGTGGGATTGCAACAGGACCAGGTAAGTAGATCTGCCCCTATGTATTTTTGAGGCTAGTTCTCCCATCAAAGACTAAGTGGGCCATGTCTGAGCAGTAAAAAAATGGTCTACATCTCGGTACTGGTGTCAAAAATATATTTCATGTCTGCGTATAGTAGGTCCACTGTGTATTAGTAATGTATTATTACATAGCAAGATTCAAACAACACAAAAACATTTACACAGATAGATAAAGACATGAACAAGGCATTGAATTATCTAAAATATAAAGCTGAGTGTATATGTGTGTGTGTATGTCCACTAAAGGAATCTGCGTTTACAATCACCAAATTTTGCACAGCCGCTCTCTGAGACTCAGGGAACGTCGTAGACTAGGTTTGCACTTTTCAAAATACACTCATTAAGCAGCATATACAGGAGCCATTGTCTGCTGCTACTGTGATTGGTTACTATTCTGCCACAGGTCATTAATATGAGCTCTAAGTTTTGATTGGTTACTATAGGCAATGAGCATAAGACGCTTATGTGTGAGAGGATGACAGAGAGACAGACAGCCAGAGTGAGTGACAGACAGACAGAGAGAGTGAGTGGCAGAGAGACAGGCAGGGAGAGTGAGTGACAGAAAGACAGGCAGGGAGAGTGAGCAACAGAGAGAAAGCCAGTGAGTGAGAGACAGACAAGGAGAGTAAGTGAGTGAAAGGCAGGTAGAATGCGTGAGAGACAGGAAGGAAGAGATAGATGCATATATATATATATATATATATATATATATATATATATAATTTTATTTTTTTTCTTTGGGGGGGGGCAATTCTATTTTGTTATAGCCAAGAGCAGTTATGTACTATCCCGGGATCTACAGCTGGTCAAATATATAAAGCTGATGTGTGTATGTATGTCCGCTTAAGAAATCATCATCGTCACATTTACAATCACCAAATGCACAGCTGCTCTCTGTCACTCAGGGAATGACATAGACTAGGTTTTAAGCCAAAGTTTTTTTTTTAAACAATTTTTATTGGTTTTACAACAGTAAAAAATTTGACAGACATTACACCACACCCTTTCCAAAATCCACTTATTAACCACAATATACAGGTGCCATTGTCTGCTGCTGCTGTGGCAGTTAGAAGATTGTCATGATTAGAGTGATTGGTTGCTATTTTGCCACAGATCATTAATATGAGCTCTAAGCTTTGATTGGTTACTATAGGCAATGAGTATAAGACAGCTCATGTGTGAGGTAATATGAATAGAGGTACAGAGATGAGAGATTTATTGGAAATGTCTGAGGTAAAACTGTTCCAGTTGCCTATGGAAACCAATCAAAGATCAGCTGTGAGAAAATTAAACTTGACCTCTGATTGGTTGCCATGGGAAACTAGAACATTTCTGCTCTCAGACACTACTGATAAATCTCCCCATAGACATAGATACTGTCAGAGAAAGAGACACACACATAGAGACTGTCAGAGAGACAGAGACTGTCAGAGAGAGAGATGCAGAGACTTCAGAGAGAGAGAGAGAGAGAGACACAGAGACAGTAAGATAGAAACAGAGATACAGTCAGAGAGAGACAGAGACAGTCAGAGAGAGATACAGAGACTGTCAGAGAGAGAAAAGGAGACTGTCAGAGAGAGACACACACAGAGACTGTCATAGAGAGACACACAGCAACTGTCAGAGAGAGACACACACAGAGAATGTCAGAGAAGTAGACAGAGAGAGAGTCAGAGAGAGAAACACACAGAGACTGTCAGAGAAGGAGACACAGAGTGAGAGAAAGTCAGAGAGAGACACAGAGAAAGGGGCAGAGAGAGAGACACAAAGACAGTAAGAGATAGACACAGAGACAGTCAGAAAGAGATACACACAGAGACTGTCAGAGGGAGATACACAGAGAATGTCAGAGAGGGAGACACACAGAGACTGTCAGAGAGATGGACACACAGAGAGAGTCAGAGAGAGAAATGCACAAAGAAAGTCAGAAAGAAAGACACACAGAGAGAGTCGGAAAGAGAGACACATAGAGACAGTCGGAGAGAAAGACACACAGAGACAGACGGAGAGAGACACAAACACAGTCGGAGAGGGAGAGACACAGAGGCAGTCGAAGAGAGAGAGACAAAGAGACAGTCGGAGAGAGAGAGAGACACACAGAGACAGACGGAGATAGAGACACACGCAGAGGCAGTCAGAGAGAATGAGACACAGAGACAGTCAGAGAGAGATAGATACATATAAAATATTTTTTGTTAACCCATTCTATTTTGTTATAGCCAAGAGCAGTTATTTATTACCCCGTGGGATAAATAGATGAATCTATGAATAACTGAGTGGGAGAGTGAATAGTTGGGAATGTAAAAGAGACTTACAAGAAATCTCATTTAAAATCATCATCACCACCACAAAACTTTTTTACTCTCCAACCTGACAAATTAATTACTCATCACTCCTTCTTCAAGGGAGGGGAATCAAGGGGTGATATATTGTTAAAACTATTCTGATTCACAATTATTTTCCTTAAATCAGATTTTCTTATAGAGTTAGCTTCATAGTGCAAATGAATATTAACCTTAAAATAAATTTTCACGGTTGACATTTTTGCAATAGATTTCCACTGTGAGGCAATCACTTGTCTGGCTGTTACAAGTATATGTACTGTCAATGCCCCTCATCAGCTCCAAATTGATCCAAACCAATATCCAATAAAGCCAAGAGTGGAGCTCTTGTGTCACCCACTCAACCTCATACACTGTAAGCTCTTGTGTCACCTCCTCATCCAGAACCAGAGGGAGGTGCATTCTGTCAGCCAGCCAATAGTCAGCCAGCAATCATTTGCCAGCCCACTGTATTTTATATGGATATGATGACATATGTGCACATACGGATTAAAATAATGTATATACGGATTTATACGGCATGGAAACACAGGAGAAATCAGATGTTTATGTTAATTCAGCCTTACTCTAGAGTGATGGCGAACCTTTTAGAGACAGAGTGCCCAAGCTACAACCAAAACCCATTTATATGTCCCAAAGTGCCAACATGACAATTTAAGCAGTAACTTATTAATCCCTGCTGTATCACAGGTTTTAATCGTATTGGTCTCCTGAGTTCAGCAATACAATAGAAAGATGATGGAGAAATTGGGATTGTAGCTTCCCTCAAGAGTCCCCTGAAGAGAGAGAATCATTGGACCCAGAGCAGGAGCTCCAATGACAATCCATCTCTATCGGCACCGTCTCGCTACTCCTGTAGTCCTGGCAGTCAAGGATGTTGCGGTTAAGGCCTGGGTGCCCGCAGAAAGAGCTCTGAGTGCCGCCTCTGGCACCCGTGCCATAGGTTCGCCACCACTAGAGTGTCTTTATGTATGTATTTCAACTGTACTGAAGAAAACAGGAAGAATTTACAGTGTGGATAGACACTTTTGGGAATTATGCACCATATTTTAATACAATACAACACATACATGAGACTTTTGGTTGTGGCCACAGGAGGCAATTTTACAATATGAGTTTCCCCTTTTTTTAGTTTCATACGTCCAAAGCAATTAAGTAAATAGGGAGTAAAACTGTCAAAGGAAATCAGGTTTTCATCAAGGTGGTATTTGAAAGCAAAATATAAAGAGATAGTTTTATAGCATTGTCTATCTTTAACATTATTATACTGTTTAATAGAATACAGCATTTTCTATACGTTCCGTGATAATTTATTGGAAATTCTGGATGGACTGGCACAAAGTCAGGTGTTTCTTTATTTATTGATGTTTTATGTTTCAATCATATAGGACACTTATCAGAACTTTCGTGAACTCGCTGTCATGTTCCATGGTGAAGCACAGAATACTAGGCATGGTTGTCATAGTAACTAGTTTTGCTTTTACATACTGTATTATACAGAGAATACAACACTGAAGAGCCGAGACACAAAGGTCATATTAATGCAGGTAACAACAATTTATAAAAGGGAAGCTAGGGATAATTGGGGTGATTATAGCAGTAAAAACAGAAAAATGTAGCAACGTTGCCAGCAGAATCTGGTTGTTTCTGTGAAACATGATGCACGCCTATAGGGATGATGCCAGAAAGTGACCCCCTGAGACAATGTGCCCTTCTTTAAAAAGAAGACAGAATTTACATTAGCTGTTACGGATAACAAGGATAAAGTTGTTGTCATTTCATGTATGTACATGCATATGGAGATGGAGATTCTGTGTGATGGCACCCATTCAGATGAAACAGTAGACATGCATTTCATAGCATCATGAAGTAGTATCCAACTGTGGGAGCCGCTCTTTCTATCTGTCCTCCACCCAGGGCAGAGAGGTTGTCAGGTCCAAGCTCTTTCATGTTCTTCTTAATCCTTTGGGGCACACAGTATTATTCAGATGGCACTTTCTACAAGTTACTTCATTGATATAAACATAAAATTTAAAGTGGTATTCCAGTAATCAGCATAATTCATCTACAAATGAATCAGTAAAATATAAGCTAATATGTAATTAGTTGTTATTTAAAATGTTGCTCCCCTTAGCATAAACATATCATTACTATGGTAACAGAGCAAGACAATCTGTTACATCATCACTGGGAGCAAAGCATAAGAGGTGGGAGAAGTTACTGAGAAATAAAGGATCATGGGACTTGTAGTTTCCAGTGGCAGCCATCTTGGTGATAACTCCTCCTATGTTAGAGAGGCCATAACATTTTGTGAATAATAAAATCAAATTATTTAAGCTCCATTTTGTGACCAATGACATTGATTTTTGTTTTATTCATTTATTTAGAGCATTATGGGTTTTTGTATCAGACATTCATATTCCCGGAATACCCCTTTAATATTATATCAAGAAGTAAGTATCATCCAGAGTAGATAAGTATCTAAGGCATAAGAAAGGCTACCCTAATTCTACTACATAAGTCCAATAATTGTTTGGAAATAGGAGTTACTCCAATCCAAAAAAAAGATAAAGATCATAAATGTGGAATACACGTTTTGCAATGTTCAGCTTTGGGCTCAAGAAACAGTCTTGAAGAAACCTTGCAAGAAGCACAAGGTGTGTTAGATTTTTGTCTAGTAACTATGGGACGGGACGTAACAATCTTTTTCATGCTGCTGAAATAGCAAGTTGGTAGGCAAATAGTGATCAGCAGGTTGGTTGAAATTCGGGTTTGTTGAATTTGTCTGAACAGACCTGACCCTGCACAAGAACCCCATTGAATTCATTGGGGGCCTGAAGTTTATCACCCAAAAACGGCTGTAAAATGGAGATAGTAAAGGGTAAGTGCTAAAAATGGTGGCAATCAAAGGGCAGTTGCCTGACAAAAATGGGTAGGGCAAGTACTTACCGCACCCTGACAGTGCACATAGAAATATAGGACATGTTCTATATTACACCTTGTTAACGCGCTGGCCGCTCGCTTCTCTATGGAGAGGGGAGGGGTGAACGGTGCTCTCTCTTCTCCGCATGGCTATATGCCTGGGCAAGCATACGTTTGTCTGAATGTACCCTCATCATGATGGGAAAACCAAACACTCTTCTTCTCACTGTTAAAATCCAGCTACTGCTAATTTTGAATCCATTGAATGCAGAATTTGATTTAATTGGACTCTCTAACCACTCACTCAGATGCTGCCACAGTTAAGAATATTGGTCAGTTGTGAGAGCTAAAAAGTGAGTGAAAAGTGAAGTGAAATCAGAGAAGTACAGATTCTTTTCATTATATACACATGTGGTCTTTATGTGAATGTTTTCATTGAGTTGGGATGAAAGTAGTCATTATTTCAGATATGAAAAATGGATATTACATAAAGATGTTGGTGTATATGGATTTGATGTATGGTACCCAGATGTCCTTTATAACTACCCTCCCACAAAGTATGAGCAGTTATACATTCGCTTAGAAATCTGAACCATTTTTACTTTGCAGGATCACCCCTTTAATAGCGAACACAGTCAAACAAATGTTGGCGACCTGTCCTCTATTGGCAGTACCAGCTGAATTAAAATTAAAATGTAAATATCTTGATGTGTTAAAAAGTTCAGGTGCTAATTACACTATATAACATACAGTTATAGATGAAATAAATGGATATAAAGTTATCGGGGTAGGGGGTTTTTGATAGCTCCGCCGACCCTCCGGATGCAGGTGGATACATGGAGAGGCTCTGGCTTCACATGGAGTTATTTATTATAGATGATACCTTGAAGGAGATTTATCAAAGTGACTCATGTTAGACCAATACATACGGTAATATAACGCGACTTCTGTGCCAGATTTATGACACTGATCGATGTTGGTTGATAAATCTGAAGTAGTTTAATACTGTCAAGATGTACTTTGCAACTATTAGTTGGTCTATTTTATGCGCCAAATTTTGCCGCATCGACTTATTTGGCAGAGAGACTTTTTGTCATCATACCACGACCCCCAATGTGCTACAAATCACATGCTTAAAATAATTGAATGTTGGTCATGATTGAGTCATGTCCATTTCAAAAGGAAGGCTAATAATTACAAAAGTTATAAAATAGGTACAGTATAACAAATCTTTAAGATGTGTGTGTGTGTGTGTGGCGCATAAATAGTAACACTATTTCAGCCCATCATTTGACATATATTCAGCATTTTATAGCATTTTTCGCCTACGCAAGTAATGGTAGAGATAGATTGTATGTACCTGAATCTGTCTGTATGGTATAAGAATACTATGTAATCTCGGTGTCCTGTAGAGTACCTTTTGCTCTATTAGGGTACATTCACACACATGTATGCCTGCTGAGCCGTAGCCGGGCGGGCATAGGACGGCGTGCTGAAGAAGAGGAGGGGTGACTGCTGCTCACCCCTCTCCTCTCCGTAGCAAAACAGCGATCCACGGCCACACACATGTACATGTATGGCACGGAACGGTGCCACACACCATACCGCCGCCGGGCCACCATCCCCATCTATGATGTAAGTCCCCCCGACGGTCTTGTAAATAAGGCCTAAATTTGATCTCCCTGACTGAAGACATTTTGTCCTGGGAACTTGATAATGTGACAAATAGTTCATGCTTCAATATTTCCTTAATATTTTATGATTCTATAAAGGTTTTCATACAAATTTAATAAGTACATAAACACATGTTTTACCAGAAATTCTCTAACACATTTCTGTATCAAAAATGCTACATTAAGCAGGAACAAGAAAGCATTGACATCTGGCTCGGAGTTAGTTTTCTGGTTATTCTTTTGCTGACTGCAGGCTACATGTTACAGCAGTTCACAGTTTATAAACTAGCAGAGAAATAGAAGAATGGTCTGAAAAATACCAGATTGTTTCTTTGGATGTAGACATACTCTGCATTGCTGAATGGCAGATAAAGAAGTAAAGCACTAAATTAATGAAAACTAGAATTTTCAATTATTTACAAAATAGTTAATCCCTCAACTTCCTCCTAGAAAAAACAAATTTGTTTGTCAAATGTTAGCAAAACATAAAATGATCTAAATTAGGGAACATCTGAATTTGAAGAATTTGGAGGGATTTATAACCTCCCAGAAAGGGTTAGAAAATGTAGTTGATAGGTTAGAGGTAACCAAGCTAGACACCATCAAAAATAACTAATGCAAAAATCAAGCCCTTGACCAGCTAGATTCATGTAAAAAACTGAAATGGTTGCCTACCCAAAGTCGGGTGCACACTGAAGGTGTTAAAAAGCTGCTATACCTAAAATAAAATAAAATATATTTCTCACATTACTTCAGAATGGTTAATACCAACAATATCTGATCTTTTTTATTGCTTGTTGACATATGAATGGTTAAATAATAACCAGATTTTACGGTCATTTTCACATTGATTGCTGTATATGTTATTGCTTCTGAGAGTCAATCAGATTGACTTGATGTATCGGTAAACATAACGTAGTCCCTCAATTATTTTAATACTAAAATTAAAAAGATTATTAACAATGATCATTATATCACTCAGATTAGAAATAATCATCAATAAGCCCAAGGCTATAATTATAAGGCAATCCACAACAATCAACTTAAGCCAGGATTCCCTTGTGGAGGTAACCACTGGACACCGCAGCAGAAACATCACAGCTCACAGGAAAGATTTTCTTTACTTGCAGCAAAGATTAAGTTCACTTTCCTCGTCCTGGATTTAAATACCATGATGCCATGCCAACTTTAATACCAAAAGCTCTTCAAGGCAATAAACGGTTGTTTTAAGGGATACACAGGCAGCTTGAAATACTTAGTAGCTATTAAGTCTTGAATCGCAAAGAACAAGATTTCATTCTGAAATACCTAGATGTTGTAAAAACAGTCAGAGATGGAGAGAAGTGTCTAAGATTCCTCTCGTGCTCCTCCGTTTGGCATGGCTAGACCAACAATTTTTCCCTATTTCTGAATGGAGGCAGACCTATAAATAAGGCTGAGGCAGATGAAGAGAACCAGGAGAGAAATTTTAAAGTAGACACAACCTCTGCAGTGTAAAACGGGCAGCACGGTGGCTGAGTGAGTAGCACTTCTGCCTTGCAGCACTGGAGTCCTGGGCTCTGGTCCTACCCAAGTCAACATCTGCAATGAGTTTGTATGTTCTCTCCGTATTTGCGTGGGTTTTTATTCGGGCCTTCCTGTTTCTTCCCACACTCCGGAAAAAAAAAAACTGGTTGGTTGTTAAGATTGTGAGCCCTATGGGGACAGGGGACAATTTGTCATGCTTTGTGCAGCACTCCATAATCTGTGTGCGCTATATAAATAAAGAATTATTATTATTAAAACAACACTGCATGTTACTTCAGAGGCTCTGCTCCTTAACTGACAAGCAGGATAAAAAGCTATTTCCATTGGCTGCTCTGTAATAAAAGAAAGATCCCTTTTCAGAGACCTAGCAGTAGAGGAGCGACTGTATGCATGTGTGTCCACCAACATTCAACTCATTAGGTAGACATACGCCTAAACACAACAACTCTTCAAGGGCTAATCCATAAAACAAATATGACCTTTTTCACTAGAAACAATGTTTTTTTTAAAGCTGATAATAAAAAATATTGCTGCATTATTTGTGATCAGAAGGTGTTAGCAAAATATTCACGACTTTATGGATTGCTACCTAAGAAAAGGATGCTGGTATTTACTCTAGATTTAGGTCTATAAATCATAAAACGAAGGCAGAGACTTGACATAGCACTTCCAATGAATATATGTATTAACGAGTAAAGGAATCGCTTCGGCTGTTTAAAGGACTCATTTCTCAAGATGTAATTGCTCATTTTAATTATGGTCAGTGAGGGAGGGGGGAGATGACAGAGGCTGCTGTGCGTGAGATCAGGATAAACTCATGAGAACAGATAACATCATAAATTTTGGAGATATACAAATACCAGCATCTTTCTAAGTCATTTAGCACGAGTTATGCCAAGAAAGAAGAAATGTTATGATATTCCAGGAGTCACCACATCAATCACAGAGCACAGGGAGCGAGAACAGACTCTGTCAGAGTGGACTGGATCACTACAATGAGACATTGCTCTAAGCCACAAGTGTGAGTGGGCCTACAGCACATCTTAGACCAGTGATGGGCAACCTTTTGAGCTTGGTGTGTCAAAATTCGCCAAAAAACCGAGCATAACTCGGGTGGTGTGTCACCTTTAGAAAAAAAACCTAATTTTGTGATATTTAGAGTTTAAATAACACATATGTATAGCTACTTAACTTACCTGCTTAGTGACTTTGTTAATCTGTCAGTTGGTTTCTTTTGTTGGTCTTGCTGTTATTTAACTTGTGTGGGGTGCCATGAACTAAGAAAGTGAGGGGGAAGGGGGAATTCTTCCAGTGATGGCGAACCTGTGGCAGTCCAGCAACAGCTAGTTTTAAGGACATTTGTGTCCTGAGAAGTGCCTTACCTAACTGGCACATGCTCCAACGACACCACGAACCTCCGTTACTCCTCTTCAGGCAGCTTCAGCTCCTGTGTGGATGTTCCCGCGCAGGCACAGCATAGGTTGCGTCTTTGCGAGCTGGGGCTGCTCTGTCTCCACTCTGGCGTCATTGCGCGGCCTCCGCAGAGCAGGAGGGTAGGACGGGAGCAGCAGCTGCGATCTCTCTGACTGAGATGCAGCCGCTCGCTGCAGACCACATCACCGACCGACCGCCCGACCGGCCACGGACAACTGCACTACAGCAATTTTTCTCCAGCAGCCGCGTGTCACTGAAAATGGCTACGTGTGTCAGCGCTGACACGCGTGTCATAGGTTGGCCATCACTGTCTTAGACAATCGGGAAAGACAAGCAGATATACTGTATTACTCAGCCTGACCCTATCCTTAAAAGATTAGACCTGATCCTTGTACCCCCTCAAATAAGACTGTATAAAGACAGATACATGTGTTCATTGGGGAACATTCCATCTGAATGTTGTGTAGCAGTCCAGTATTAATCATTGGCAGTGCTTATTATTCAAGGGGTTGCCCTATGAAAATATCCATAGAAAAGGGGATATAGTGTAGATGGCTGGGACCCCCATCAATTAGCAGAGCAGTCTAAGAGCCTCTGTGAATGGAGTTCTGGTGTGCTGGTATTATTAGTGTTAACATTACTTCTATAGAGCCAATATTGCTCAAGTGGGAAACACATTTTAATTACCTTACTTTTTTAAATTAAAATTTGACTTGCTGTAGATTTGCCTTTTTGAGAAAAACATAAAATATTAAATTAAATGAAAAAATAAGGCAAACATTTCATTACAGGGTACTGATGGGGTTACCGACAGCCTGTTTTTTTCATACCACTAAAGTGATGCAGCACTGATCTTCTCCACTTAATATTGGCTGTAAATTAACACTGGCACCTGTTACCATTGGCAGCTCCTCCGCTTATGTCACCCACTGGACATCGAATTGTGAGAATGCCCTTACAAAATGGACACATATTTATTATAAGGCAGCCTCCTTCCACTATCCATTGCCCAACACGTTTCTTAAAGTGGTTATGCCCCTTTAATATATCTGTCTGCTGTGTTCTTCTACATTGTTGGCTTTTTGCAACATTTTTGTTAAATATTGGCATAAAAGTAAAAATTTTTAAAAAAGTTACGTGTACCTAAGATGCAACTTTTTTGGGACAGTAAATAAGTAAAAAAACAAGTGCCTTACTATTATTGAAGAAGAAGTTTTTGGAGAAGCTGCTCAGCAGGCTCAGTGGCACATTTATTATACTGTTTGCACCTGTTTTTTTGGGTGGTCTGTCTTTTTTTCTGGTTCAGGATAATAGTAAAAACAGGAAGCGCTCATAGGGTAATATTGTAAGGTAATAGATGAGTAATAGGGTTAGATCTTTTGCTCACCTGGTAGGGTTGTGCTCGACAAGGCACAACTCCAGTAATAGTGTGTAATGTAAAAAGGTCAGTGGCTGCCGATGCTTCAGTGTGTTCTCCAATCACAGGGGACTAGGCTGGTTGGAGTCTGAGAATTAAGCGGGGAAAGGCAGAAGCGGTGGGCGCACAACGAGACCGAATAGGAATTTATTCCAAAAGGGTTTATTGAACAGTTGGAAGTGGGTCACAAAACATCACAACGCGTTTCGGGGAATAAAATCCCCTTTTTCAAGTGAAAAGAGACTTCAGTCTCCGGATACACGCTTCATCAGCATCCGGAGACTGAAGTCTCTTTTCACTTGAAAAAGGGGATTTTATTCCCCGAAACGCGTTGTGATGTTTTGTGACCCACTTCCAACTGTTCAATAAACCCTTTTGGAATAAATTCCTATTCGGTCTCGTTGTGCGCCCACCGCTTCTGCCTTTCCCCGCTTAATTTTTTTCTGGTTCGCCTCCTGCTACCTATTTTTCCAACGTTCACGACTTTTAATGTGGAGAGTCATCTCAGACTCGTTCTGCCATGTGCCAAATGATTAAGCCCTTGTGACACAATCTAAAATCACAGTCTAATAAACCACACAATTTGTGAACCAAAAAAACAATCCTTGTGACACAAATAATAAATGTGTTTGGGTACCTCATTGATCTAATATCCTAAAGATAAGGCATACATATTTTAATCCTGGAAAACTCCTTTAACAGTAGCCAAACAAATCAGATACAATTGTGTATAAAAATATTTATATTCTTCTATTGACCAATGGAATTTTGGAAGTAAAACTAAAAAAAATAAATTTAAACTTGATAAAAACCTGATCTAAACACTGTGCTTGAAGCCAGCTGAAAAGAAAATAGTTTGTGATCTCCTACCAGTTTACCATTATTTTGAGGCAATGAACTGGAACGAGATTAGAAATTGGTGGTAGAAAGTCTCCAAAAAATCAATCGGGTGACCAACTGAAAACTCAGAAGAACCTGCACCAAACTGCATCAAGGAAATATCTTGCAGAAAATAAAAATAGATGACCGGTAACATCTATGAAATGGAATTGCAAACATTTGATAATATGTCACACTGCATAAGCTAACTTTTCGAGATTTCCCAAAAGTTTTTAGATATCTAAAAAAATCTTACTCGCCCTTTATTATAATGAATTAGTTAAACAAGTATTTATGTTTGTTGGCTGGCACCTATAGGATTATAGAGCCGAATCAAATTAGCCCATTTTGGAATAAACCTCTAGATGAATCAAAAGTGTCTAAATTTTGAGTGATGTGATCCTTGAGTATGATAATTGATAATCTGAGCATGTATCTTCGAATGCATTATATATTTCAACCTCAACTTTCCGTATTATGGACACATTGGGGCAGATTTATCAAGTGTCTGAAAGTCAGAATATTTCCAGTTGCCCATGGCAACCAATCACAGCTCCCCTTTAAAACATTCATGAGCATTGGTAAAAAGAAAGCTGAGCTGTGATTGGTTGCCATGGGCAACTGGAAATATTCTGACTTTCAGACACTTGATAAATCTGCCCCATTATTTAAGTAGACAATTGTTATACAACAGACTTATTCAAACTTGTTTCTCAAAACTTAATGTATAAAGTGATCATTAGCTTTTAGGAGTTTAAGAGATTTAGAGAAATTATAATATGACTATCATAGATTTTTACATATTTTATATGTTTTACTACTAGGATTTGACTTCTGTGATGAACGTGCAGTATACAAGTAGTAGACACTTTGGGGAGTAATTCAACATGTTTTGACCAACAGTTTCTGCAGACACGGAGTGTAAAAAGCTGAATTTCTGACTATTTACAGGTTTCCTGCCCTGCACACCATTTTTCTAAAAGTGGACGTGATGGAGCAGGGAGTAGGGCGTGAATGCTCAAGGCTGACAAACTTACTATAGTCTCCATGGGAAGGTGCTTGTACTTAGAGATTAATTTACTAAATGGCCTGAGCCTCTTACTGAATCTGGTGTGTATTGTGCTGGTGCAAGTCTTAATATATTCCCCCTTTTATTTTTGTCAATGGGTGAGTTCTTTCCTAAAATACTTTACATCCCCTTAATACTACGATACACATCAGTAGCGGTGTGGTGTATCTTTTTTTATTTTTAGATATGCCTAGACATATTTTAATGTACAAATGTAAAACATTCTTGAACATGTTACATGTTTGGCTGCAATCAGTGGGGTAGCAATAACGTACAGAGGGTAGCAGCCACTACTGGGCCATGCAAGGGGCCGAAGACTACTCTGCCATGTGAGAGCTACTAGTATTATAATTTGCACATAATAGGTGAAAGCTTCATTACAGATTTTACATAGGAACCCTTCTGGCTTCAGTTGTTACATATCACGTCACCATGTCACTGTAGTGGGAAGAACAGAGACTGTTGAAGCAGCAGGGGAAGAGTAAAGTGAGTTATGTGCAATTCTTTATTTCACACCACTGAAAGTTATGTGACAACCTGTTCAATATTAATTTTTAAAGAAAATCTAACTCCTGGAAAATACTTTTTTCGGTAGTTCCAGAGATAGATAGACCACGTGTGCATCATCCCTGAACATATTTTATAATTTCTTAGCAAGTTGCCGATAGTGTGATAAACCTTATTGAGTCTTTATGCAAATTACCTCTAGAGGCTCGGGGCGTGGAGTGGCCTCTGTGAACTAAGGCTATTCCATGCCCTGATTAGCCCCTGCAATGCTGCTCCCTGCACATCTATGCTGACTGTGAAAGCTCAGGGGACCAGTCAGGAACCCAGAGTCTGCAACCCTAGCTGAAACCACAGCGCTTGCACGGTCTGTGCCACTGCGTTCACAGTCAGCATAGACACACAGGGGCGGCATTGCAAAGGCTTCTCAGGGCATGGAGTAGCCTTAGCCCCAGAGTTCACAGAGGCTACTCCATGCCCCCAGTAGCCTCTGAAGGTAATTTATATAAAGACTCAATAAAGTTTATTCGCAGCTTGCTAAGAAATTATAAAATATGTCCAGGGATGATGCACACATGGGCTATCTACCTCTCGAACTACTGTAAAAATTGTTTTCTAGGGGGAAGATTTCCTTTGAGTTGCAGTTTTGTAATGTGATTACGAACAACATGTGACATCTGGCATATCTTGGAAAATATAACCTTACCTTCATAATCAAACTTTGCATCTGTAGAAGGATTTTTCTCCACTTTTCAGCAGAAGAAATAAACACATTGCACATGGCAGAGCATGACTCTCATCTACAGAAATGAGACCTAGAGGGCTACTTTCAATCAGTCGTGGTCACAGATAGAGTTGGTTTATTTTACATTGTGCAGCTGCTTGGATAAAAAACCTGTCTGCCCAAAGCCTCTGCACCTAATGAGGAGGCTTAGATGGAAGTGGCATGGAGTCATCCATCCTTAGAATTAGCACAGGCAGGGGAATAAATTAAGCCAAAGCTCCGCAGTCTGGAGCTAGAGAGATGAAAGAAATGGTGTCCAGCTTTTCAAACAGGAAAATGGTAGATAAAAAAGCTGAATGCAGAACTGAATTGCGTACACACTTATTGTAAAAACCTTTCTACCTTCTCCAATTCCAGATGAACATTTCTGATTTTATATCCACAGTTTTTATATTACTATGAATCCTTAAAGTTAGGACTACTTCACACTTCGGACCTTCCCTATTAATTTTAAAACTGATAATAACGTAGGTCAGTCTTCCATTAAGGGAGCGGGAAATTGGATGGAAGCTGCAGTGCTAATTTTTTTTCAGACAATAGAAGTCTAACAGAAGTAGTGTGAGCAGACACCTATGGAAGTCATTAAAAGTACATATAGTCAGTGGACTTACAACAAATCCACTAGACCTATGTTATGATCGTTTAGTAATGCAAGTTCATAGTTGAGGTCAGGGTCGCTAGGTCAAAAGATTCGGGGTCCATTCTGTGAGGACATAAATGGGGGTCTGTAAGGACATAACTGGGGAACTGAGGGGGCTGTGGGGACATTCCTGGGGGGCCTTGGGGGCTCTAAGGACATAACTGGGGGACTTCGGGGGGAGGTTGCGAGGATATAACTGGGGGACTGCCCCGTATCTTTTGCCTGTGCCTTTGTGACATTTGTCCTGCTGTCCGGGCATCCTATACAAACTCTCACCTCTATCTTTGTCCTCCAGACACAGATAGAGGTGGGTACCATGGTGGGGGGCTGTGAGGACATAACTGGGGGACTGTGGGGTCTGTTAGGAGACTGTAGAAGTCTATGAGGACATAACTGGGGGACTGTTGGGGCTGTATACACATTACTGGGGGAGGCTGGGGAGTACATTACTGGGGGGCTGTGGGGTGATTAATGAGGAGGGGCTGTGTGGACATTACTGAGGGGGCTTTCAAGGACATTTCTGGGGGTGCTGTAAGGACAGTACTGTGTGGGGCTGTGATGTGGGGACAGTACTTATTTAATGTAGGGGCACTATTATGGGGTTATTTTGTAGCGGCACTATTCAATACAGGCTTCTTTTTAGTGGTGAGGGCAATATTCAGTGTGGGGGCTCTTTTTAGTGGGCGAAAATAGAAAGGGACCACTATCAGGGGAGATTGTTCAGTGAAGGTCACACTGAGGGGAATTAGTAGAGGTGACAGGTATTTAAGGGGTTTACCCACACTCGGCAATTTCCGTCAGCTCCATTGAGATTTATGTAGCAGAATGGTCATGAACGTCCGTCTGCTCCATTACTCTCTCGGAGCATCAAGAGGTCCGACTGAGGTAACTAGGACCCAATCGGACCCCTCGTTTTTGTGATCTGTGGGGGTCTCATCACTGAGAGCCCCATCGATTAGCAAGCTAGGCCCTTTCCTGTGGAGAAACCCCTTTAAGTGAAGGTTATATTATTACATGTTAGGCCACTTTAGGGCCACATTATATCTCCTGCCTTTTCACATAGCACATAGGAGGGGGTTATGTACAGGAGAGGACACTAAGGAAAATTTGGTACTTATGCATTATGGGCCAGTGCCCCGGATCTTTTAGAACCCTAGCAATGCCCCTGGTTGAGGTCCCAACACAACTATGAACTAGACCTTATATCACATCTCCAATTTTGAGTTAACTTCACATCACACCAGTTTTTTTAAATATCTTCTTTATTTTATGATCAGATATTTAGAACCAAATACATGAGTCTAAAAGGGGTTTATATTTAGAAAATGTTTGATATGTGTGGGGTATAATAATAAAAACTCATACTCTCCATCACCAGCGCTCTTGTTAAGCAGCAGTGCTGCACTTAAGCGTTGGCCTCTGTTTTCGTACTGAAGCTGTCGATGACACACTATTTGCAGTTCCATTCCATGTTACAGTAGTAGAAATCTTGATGTGATGTCACTACCGTCCTCTGTATAGAAACAAGAGTTGCCAGTAAAGGGCATGCCATGGCTGAACAGGAGTACTGATGAAGGTGTTTATGAGCTGTTTAATATTTCTACATTCCCCCAGTGATATATAAAGAAAAATTAAGAAGGACAACCCCTTTAAGAGGAGATTACAGTATATGTAAAATTTAGAGATTAAAAAGTCCTGTAAACAGAACATTTCTGCCTTGTACAATAATTGACATCAGTGGAAGCCAAATGGGTTCTATTGTAGTGAATGGGATGTTTTTTGGGGGTACTGCTAGTGTCCTTATTGTGCCAGCTGGAGATGTGAACATAGCCTAACATAGAAAAGTCCATTAAGGAAAATTCATATTACAGACATTAATTACTAAAATGTACAATTCAGATGCTGAATGAGTTTGGTACAAATAGGAATATTGTGGCCCATTGGTTTTAGTGATCATACCTACCAGCAGTAACTCATGGGTTTCAAACTTACTTTATTCACTAGCCGAGACAAATATGGATATCCTCATATACAGTACAGGGTTTCTGGGATCACCAGTTATGCCCTAGTTCAGATTTTTGGCACCTCAATAATCAGCTGTTTCAAGGTTCAATATCAGCTAAGTCTTATGGATTTGCATTATCTACATTAGTGATGGTTGTTCACCTTTTAGCTATATGTAAAGATCAATGGGCTGGCATGTACCATTGTATACTCCTGAAGACCTTTAACTCAGCTTGTAAAACTAGATGTAGAGGCTTGGGAATAGTGGCTGCGTTACATTACAAGCTGGACAATCATCTTTACATGACCTTTACTGTGTAAAACCTGCCCATCAATCTTCATTTCTCTTACGTAGAAACTGAAGTCTAAAAACCACAAAAAAGGATAGCACAGGAAGCGCATACATAGTAACCCAACCATGAGGTGTAACGTGAGGTAGTAATGTAAGAACAATAGTGCAGCTCCTAGTAAATAAATGACAATGGCCTTTTTAAAACAGTCCACATTCATGAAGATCTATATATGTTTCTGTTACAACTGTGTCACATAACACAACATAATAGAGTTATGTACAATGATTCATAGTTGTCACCTTTAAATATTTCTGTATGGATATGTTTGCGAGTGCCGGCTTCTGATATAAGACGTAATTTCCATTTTCCATAAGGCTGAAGCAGGTCCTGTGACACCTCTGTAACTTCTGAAAGTGATGCAGGAATCGGGAATCGGAATTAAGTATATGTTCTTATTTTTCTTATCCTGGCCCCATGGAGGGTTTCCCCAAATTCATGCAAAACTCATCTAAATTGTTTACATTTATATTGAAGATTCATTTTGGTTTAGTTTTAAACCTATATTTTTGTGATTTTTTTTTTCAATCTTTTAATGAATGGCTAAAGTTAGCAATTTTTATACCGGAATTAAGCAGAGAAGTTTTAAACCAAAGTTTCAAATGTAACACTAGTTTAGTGACATTACCATTAACACCTTTTAATGGAACAAGATGACACCTATAATAACTTTTGCTGAGATAAGCTGGTCATGCCCCTTTAATAGTAGTTATAGCATCTGTTGGGGCAAACATTTGGGCACATGCCATGTTTTGGGTAGGAATTGCGGGTTGCTATGCTACAGTGATTTACAGTTTGTGTGCTGTTTAAAAACCTGCGGCCGCCAGGACTTGTGGGTTGGGTTTCGCTATATGTTTTGTATGTATGGCCAGGTGATGACTACAGGATATTAATAAATGTTGATTTTTTTTTTTTTTGTTCAACAATACAATACAACAATACTTAAGAACATGCAAATTACAGATGACCCCTAATTACAAACGGACACCTGGATGATGGTAATTTACTGTACTTTAGCGTTGGGCTACAATAAACATCTATACCAGTTATCACAGGTGTCTGCAATTAATCGTTATTGTTAATCCTGGTTCTTATGACAACCCAACATTTTTAATATCCAATTGTCCCAGAGACCAAAACAAATTTGCCTGGAGCTGCAGTTCTGACTTACATACAAATTCAACTTAAGAACAAACCTACAGAAACTATCTTGTACGTAACCCGGGGACTGCTTGTAATAGTGAATTGTTATTCATAGAAAAATAAGACATTCCCTGAAAAGTAGACCTAGTGCCTCTTTAGGAGCAAAAACTTATATTAAGACACTACCTTATTTTGGGGGAAACAGGGTAGCAGTAGCAATACTTTCACCACACTACAGTAGCTCTAAATAGTACTACCCCCTTTTAAGTTTAGAGAGACCCTGTTTATAGCCCTTTCAATCAGCTGATAGGAAAATGGGGGGGGGGCATGGGGGTAGGATCCCCATTAAACTAAGTATAGGTCAATGATATACAAATCTTAAAAAACTCCCATCACACATTTCCCACTGCTGACTGCACATTTGACCTGTAATCCAGCTAAAGTCACTAAATATCATTAGACATGCTTCCCTATCCAAGTATTTCTGGGAATTTTCTTTCACACAGTGTGTATGTTACGCTATGTACAGGCCTGGTGTCTGGATATGAGAGCTGATGAGTGCATTACATTTTATGGTAGACAGTGTTATTTATGGACTGCGCACAGTGGATGGCCTGTCCTTATCACTCTTTCATGTCCTGTGTCTGATCATCAAGGTCCAGGCTCTCCTGATATATTACATAGTGTTGGCAGCTTTCCAGTACAAGACTGTGTTGAAAAACATTTCTCAAGTGTGAACGCTCTTTACATGACCTCCAGGCATAGATACGTAAAGGCAAAACACACAGCGGAGCAATTAATAGCTTCTACTCCCCAATGGCTGGGAATGTAGCAATGTAAATACAGCGATATGTCACCGAAAAATCATTTTTTACTGTGCGCCGTGACTGCTGGCTAAGCTACCACTATATATATCATTTATGATAAAGGACTTCTCATAGGAAGCTCTGCCAGAGATTACCAACACGTCAATACATCTTAATATGAGCTGCCTAGCAAAAAAGGAACACTATATAAAACTTCAAAACTCTTAGCAAACTTTGGAAATATAACAAAATGAAAGATCTTCATAATAGATCTTCGTTAAATGTTGTGGATTATTAGTTATAAAAAAGTAAATGAAATCACATCTGATCCAATGTGGTTAGCAATTTGTGGAGAATAATTCATGGATATCTCTGAAAAAAAAATTCATGTATTTTCTTCATAGGGAGTCTTGAATATTAATGACCTAGTCCTTAGGCCAAGTGAACATTGCAAGTTCCCCTACTGACCGCAGTGCAAAGATGGGACTCCCTGGAGGGCATTCATCGATCAAATGCAATTTACACTGGGATATTAGATGGTGGCACAAGGGGTTAATGAAATGGTTGATAATGAATGACTGAAAATGGTCTGGGCTAATTGACATTTATGAAGGTAAAATAGAACTTGGTAGACCAGCTTTTTGTAGCTCTAACTGTGCATAAAAAAAAAAAAGTGTTGGAAAACTGGAATGCAGGAAAAGTGTAGGGCTTGGAAAGCTGTGTCGAATTTATGCGACCAGAAAAAAGGTGTGTCGGAAAAGCAGGAATATTATGGCACCAACACTTAAAAAATGCCAGACAAGGTGCAGCAAGGGAAAAAGGTCTACCAAAAAACTAGTAGAAACTCAATAATAACCCCCCCCCCCATGTTTTATAGTGATATATGATGCAAGGAGTCCCTTCTTTCTTGCAAAAACAGCAGCCTCAAACTTTTATCATGATTCCAGCAGAGAAGAAGGGACTCCTCGTATCATATATCACTATTATTTTCATATTTTCGTATCACATCTTCTACACTGTGTTCAGTTCCTGAAATCCAGCAAGAACACAGTTCGTTTACAGGCACGGGCCACAGTTGTGTTCCGGCTTTAGGTTTGGTTATTTATTTGGGATCAGTGGAGGTACAATATCCGGCAGCCAAAAGCAGTACTACACATCCACAGAGGTGGAAGCAAACAGCTCTGTCCATTGTGTAGTGGAGATCAGGGTTATTGCAGGCTGTGCACCCATAGAAGTGAATTGGATCTGATCCTACAGTAAACCTGTCGTAAGGGACAACTTCAGGCTTCATCCTGTGTATAGCGGTTCTGTAGGCAGGAGCTTAATGACCTAGATGGATGACCGGAAGATTATCAACACGTATTGTCAGCCAAACGCTTTTTGATTGGATCAAGCAATGCATTAATCTCCAGTTCACATCACCATTATTCATTTCCATTGTTCACTTCCTATATAACCGATAACAGTTAATGGAAGTCATTCAGTTAAGTATAAGGCCCCTTCCACACTTGCGTTGCAGATCACGTCAGAGTCTGATCAGGGTGCGATCAGGGTTTGGTCAGTGAAAAACGCACATTTTGCATCAGAGTGCAATCAGTTTTTAGTCAGAGTTTGTTCAGTGTCTCAGTTTTTCACACGCGTTTTCAATGCAATTTCAATGCGTTTTTCACGCGCATTATCTGGACTCAGGACTGGGCTCTATCTTTTCTATGGCAATCGATGCGTGAAAAACGCATTGCACTTGCAAGTGTCTCAGAGTGCAATGCGTTTTTGATGCATCTCCATAGACTTGTATGGTGCGTTTTTCAGGCACGTGACTTGCAAAAGTAGAGCATGTCGAGATTTAAACGCGCGTTAAAAAAAACCACGCGTGTGTGCGTGAAAAAAAATGCATGATTACAATGGGTCAGAGTGCAATGCAAGTTTTGCGCGTCAAAAGCACACGCAGAAAACGCGCGTGAAAAACGCAAGTGTGAAAGGGGCCTCAGGAGCCATTGATTTGCATGCGTAGGGGGCTACCTTCCATCTTGCTTCCATTATTTAGAATGCAAAACACGGTGCAGGCCGATAAGTAGTAATAGGTAGACAGTGACTAAAGTGAATTCATTTGTTGTTGTACATATTAATATTTACGCCTGATGGAAAGCTTTGTACTTTGCTAAAATGAGGTTGACTAAATGACTAGATTCTTTTGATAATAAACATTTTATTTATGTTCGTCATGAAAAATTTTGGAAAGAGATCTCTAGATTTTGTCATTCCGCTGTTTGATCTCATTCTTTACTCTTCAGGCTTGAGGAATAATGTCGTGATCAGAAGGGAGAGAACTATGTGCTGTCATGTAGCTTTAGTAAATCTGTGCTCCCAGGCTGTTCTCCGCATTGATCATGTCTCCAGGCTCCCTGTTTATGCTGCTTCACAGGGAGAACGGTTGAACTTCATGTATTTAAAGAGATAATAAGGATGGATTTGTGTACACAGACAATTCTATTCAGATATTTCATGTCTGAGGGCACTTGTTGAAAGGAGGGTATACCTCTGGGACAAATAGGAGATTAATCCACTGCAGAGTAGTTTAGGCAAAATGATTAAGGCAACAAGTAATGATGCAGCTGATAATTGTAGACAATACAGGCAGTCCCCGGGTTACATACAAGATAGGGTCTGTAGGTTTGTTCTTAAGTTGAATTAGTATGCAAGTCAGAACTGTATATTTTATAATTGTAACCCAGCGAGAACTTTTTTGGTCTCTGTGACAATTGGATTTTAAAAATGTTGGGTTGTCATAAGAACCAGAATTAATAATAAATCTTATTTACAGACACCTGTGATAACTGTTACAGCTGTTTATTGTAGCCTAGGACTAAAGCACAATAAATTACCAACATCCAGTGGTCCGTTTGTAACTAGGGGTCGTATGTAAGTCGAGTGTTCTTAAGTAGGGGACCGCCTGTAATTGGTATTGACTGTGGCCAGGGCCGATTCTAGCATTTTTGCTGCCTGAGGCAAAAATTGAGAATGCTGACCTCCCGGCCCCCCCATATACATGCTCTTAAATTAAATGATATACAGTACTCCATATAAGGCCACCCCTTTTAATTAAAATTCAGCCCCTTTATACAGATTCCCCAATAGACAGTATATAGAGCTACGCCAACCCCAGTACACAGCCCCCCCAGTATAAACAGCCACCCCCCAGTATACACAGCCTGTCCCCCCCTCAGTATACACAGCCTCCCCCAGTATACACAGCCTACCCCCCCAGTATACACAGCCTGTCCCCCTTCATTATACATAGCTTCCCCCAGTATACACAGCCTACCCCATCAGTATACACATCCTGCCCCCCGTATATACAGCCTTCCCCCATACTTACAGCCTTACCCCCTGTATATAAAGCCTGTCCTCTGTATATACAGCCTGCCCCTGTATATACAGCCTTCCCCCAGTATATACACCTTGCCTCCCATATATACAGCCTGCTCCCCCAGTAAATACATGCCTCATTTCCCCAGTATACACAGCCTCCCCACCAGAATACACAGCCCCTCCACAGTATATACAGCCTCTCCCCCCACAGTATACACAGCCTCTCCCTCCCAACAGTATACACAGACTCCCCTCCCCCAGTATACACAGGCTACCCCCCCAGCATGCACAGGCTGCCACCCCCCCAGTATGCACAAGGTGCACCCCCAGTATAAACAGCCTGCCCTCCCACAGTATATATAGCCTGCCCCCCATATACACAGCCTGCCCCCAGTAATATTATATGTAGCCTTTTAAATAAAAAAACCTTGTACTTACCTCCAGCCCCGGCGCTTCCCCGCAGCTCCTCTCCCGCCAGCAGCCGCAATGTGTAAAGTGACACAGGCCGGCATGCATGATGACTTCACCCGCCTCATGGCAGATGTGGCCCTAACTGTGGCTATAGGTAAAAAAGTTGGAAGCAAATGTCAACCTATTAGATAGGGACAGCTGGAAGGGGTCCAGCTTTAGGGCTAACTATCCAAGCCTGTCCTACCTTTCCATCTTAGGCCATTCCCTTATAACAGCATTACAATAGATTTATATTGGATATGGACCTCGATCTTTATTCAACCAAATCTGCTATGACACAGATTAAGACAGGGAGCCATGTGGAGATGTCCTGTTATGTTATAGGCATGGTGCTGGGAAATATACAGATACAGCTGCACCTATGATGCCTGGAGAAGCATAAAAATTGGATTTTTTAGAGACAGTTCTCTTTTTCACATGTCTTCTGAATCAACTGGATTACTCAGGACAATGAGAACTTTTTTCCTTTTTCTTTCACTCTCATCTCGACTTCTGTAACTCCCTACTAATCAGTCTTTCAATTACTAAACTCTCTCCTCTACAATCTATTCTTAATGCAGCAGCCAGAAAGGTCTATCAATCCTGATACTAGAAGAATGTCTCCACTCTATGTCAATCACTGCACTGCCTGCCCATCACCTTCTGTATTCAATTCAAATCACCCTCATCCACGAAGCTCTGCGTAGTGTTGCGCCTACCTACCTCTCTGACCTAAGATTTCTTTCTTGAGTGCACGGAAAGTAGATGGATAATTCATAGGTGAAAGCTAGAAAAAAGCTAGAAAACAACTAACGTTGTGCATATCTGTGACATCACATGACTATAGACAAGATTTTCGTATCAGAGCAAGGGGTATATTGTAAGCATAAGGCTTCAAAGAAATTTGATAAGGTCGGGGGTGATTGATGATACTCTCCCTTCTGCTTTCCTGCAATGTAACTCAGTGAATGCTTTTTTGTAAATCTAAAAGCTCTTTGTCTCTTTGTCAGTTGGACCTTGAGAAGGTCTGATGTGATGATGTATTCATGTCATGCTGCCTCACGGGGTGGGGGTTTGTTAGGTATCTAAGGGGTGGGTGGGTGTTTTCTGATAGGTGGGATGTAAACTGAAAAGGTTTTGATCAAAATGATTTGATTAAGAATACAAGGAATTGATACAGAAAGTATATTGGAAAATGGTATGATTTTTTATTTCACAAAAATATCAATTGCTTGCCGAAAGTGGTTAATCCCTTTAGTGTTTCTACTGTATACATACACTGTCAGGATACTCTGAATGGACTCTGGTTGCTGTGTACACAGAGCTTGTGAGCCACACCCAGGGCTGTCTTGCTGGGAGCTGATGGATAGCTGTCTTTCAGTAACTGATCCCTAGTTGTGTCTGGCTCTATAATGATCATCCTGATCTGGTACTGCTGTGACCTGTGGTCCTTCTGTCTATTACCTGTAACTGAATATGTGAAACTCCCCCTGATGCAGTACTGCTGAGACCTGTGGCTCTTCTTCCTGTTACCTGTGTCTGTTCTGGTAGCCTATATCTTGATCAAAAACATTGTAGCCCTGAAAAGCTGTCTGAACTATGGCCTGTATCTAGCCCAACATGCCCCAGCCTGAGCCAAAGACCAGTCTGGAACCCTGTTTATCTTGAGTCTTTCCGTGTGTACCTCAAGCTTTGTGCAACATCCCCCACCGGGGCCTAGCCTTTTCTTGGTGGCCCAGAATACCAGAAGGCAGCCGGGGCCCAGAATACCAGAGTGGCTGGTGATTGCAACCTAGGGCATGGTGATGTCACGTTGCTTGGTATGGGGACCGGACGGCTGTCCAACAGCCTGGCAGGTCTCCAGCAGGTGGTGTGTGCAAGAAATATGGAGGGAAAGGCTGATGTAATGGTTTCTCCCTGTGGCAACGGGCAAACAATAACAGCAGATTTAGCAGCAGATTCGGCAAGCTGGAAGAGTCATGGAGTGTTGGAGTGCTGACAAGGAGAGGGAGCTAACTGAAACAACCACCTAGCTATGTTGTACTTGTTTATCTGACCTATTTACCTTGTCTGTGTTTATGCTTATCTGTAGAGCTTTTTGGGTTGCGTTCAGCTTCCACCCATGCAGGGAGAGCGCGGATACTCACTCCACCTGAGAACTGTTATGCATAAACGAAAAGCGGTCCAGCTCAAATCCACACTGTTGCCATGTGCTGCCTTCACATGACTCAGCTTCTATGGCAACCGTGTAAACGGGTGATCACCTGGGGAACATGCCCCCATGTAGGTGGGACATAGCCGCTGTGGTTCATACACTTTTGTCATGGCGACGGTGCACACTGCTGATTGGCTGATGAACACGCCCCATGCATGTTGAACCTAGCTGTCACGTGTCAGGCACCTTTGCCATGAAGACGGTGCAAACAAATCATCAGCTGGGGCGCACACGCCCCCATTAAAGAGGGACCCGGCAGTCACGTGTTATGTCCCTGTGGATTTAAATTGCATAATTTAACATTCATTGTTATCCATGATTAAGGACACAGCTAGTGTATGAAACACGTTGGACAATTTTTGATGTATATGTCCATTCTCTTTTAAAATGTTGTGAATAAAGAAAACATTTTAACCAACGCCATGCCTTTTTGTTTATGTTTATGCTTATCTGCTGTGACAGAATATATATCTATGTATTTGAAACCCTGACATAAACACTAATATATAATATAGTATACAGTATACATAGAGAGAGAGAAGAAAAAAAGTATTTATATATACTCAGGTACACGTCCCAGAACTCCAACCAAACTCCATCCAAAATGTACAACAAAGAAAACAGCATTCGGAGATTCTGGTTCAAAGTAAAACGTACTATTTTATTCGAACATGTATCAAACTATGTTTCGGCTCCTCTGACCTGGAGCCTTTCTCAGTATATATATATATATATATATATATATACAGACAATGCTTACTTCAAAATATCTGCAATAAAGTACAGTACAAGTGAGAGAAAATTGATAAACCTTTTTTTCATGCAGCAGGAAAATAATAAAAAAATATAAATATTCATGCATATGACTTAAAATAAATTCGTCTTATTCATTTGTGACTATTTCTTCTTTGAATCCCTGGAAATTTTCTTCTCTTCCAGGGCCACATTTAATTGTAATTTCTAACACAGTCCTTTGCCATTTTGCTAAGTGGCTTGACTAATTCTTGTCAGCCAAGTTATACGGATTAACGTAATGTTCCAGTGATAAATATTCAGTTATACATTCCCAAAAATATAACTTTATTGTTTGAATCATGGTTAAACTGTGAGCCATGTCCTCAAATGTTTTCATTACAAAACCTCTGGAATATTAATATACGACTCTGTAAACTGTATATATAGGGGCTGTAAACAGTAAGGAGCCCTGCTCACACAGCGTGTTACTAAACTCGCCAACACAGGGATACAGTCTCCAAAATACATGCTAAACTGTTTACAGAATGGCTATTGTGGATCATTTTCATTTAGCAAATATTTTTTTTCTTTCAATTAGAACTGCAATTCAGAATTAGACAATTTCTATTATGCACTCTGACTGGATCTGAAAGAACCAAAGAAAACAAGCCAGATTAAGCAATTTGTTATAGCAATCAGCAAATTGTGAACCGCAAAGCTTAAAATGTAACTGTAAAGTTATAATGATTTTTCCAAATTCTCATGTGATTACCCCTTTAAAAACCAACAGAATGATGCCCATATTGTGCTGCTTGTCCTTTTCTTTCCAAAGTGATGGCATTTTCTGTTCTGAAAATCTTTTTCACTAGAGGTGAAGTGGGCGGAGACTAACCTCTTCCTGTACCTGCCCAGAAGTTAAGTCCAATTAAATTTTCCCACAGATCCCATGATGCCTTGTGTTCTTTCTAAAAGTAATTAAGCATTAAATCAGTTAAAGCAGTAAAACACTGCACAGTAGACATACAGGATGTAAATTGTGACTAGCCTGCCAGCTTTCATCACATGGAAGGGCAGGGAACATGTAATAAGGGAATAAATAATAAGCAAAACAGTTACATGAAGTATATGGCCTGTGCTGTGTGAGCAGTAAGGGTCAGTAGCTTATCTTGACATTGCACAAAGTGATGAGTACAAGGTGGGGGAAGGGCTGCAGCATGAGGTGCAGAGAGAGACAGAGAAAGTTCTGTAGAATCACAGACTGGGATGAAGAAACTGATAGGGAACAGGGGAGATCTTGTACCTCACTATTCTGTGAAGGATAGTGATGGGTCGCACAAAGAACTGGCTCATTTGCATGAACACCATGAGCCGGTTCACCTCAGTGAGCCGGCTCAGTAAGAACCAGCTCTTCTTAGTGAGCAGAGCCTAATGGGTCAGCTCACCAAGAAGAGCCGGAATTCCCATCACTAGTGTAGGAGACATCTATATCCACAGCCCTGTACACACTCAGTTCTGTTTCATACACAGAGAGATCTCTGTCACATGACCTTCTCCTCTGTGAGCAGGGAGCATCAGCTCCTCCCCTCCCAGGAATCTGTAGATTTGTAAATTTGTTTATCAGACAGACTCAGCACATGCAGAAGAAGAAGCTACTACAGTACTGAGATAATATGAGGGGCATAGCAAAGATAATATGCAAAGATCTCTATCCCAAGAGCTATTGATTTGTAGGGGAAAAAACTTAACAATAGCTCTATAAAGTCTGATTTTGAAGCAAAATGTCACCATGAATTTCATTTTTAGCTTATGCTATGCTGATATTAATGCCTTTGTTAGTATTCTGAATACTGCTACTAACCCCAGTAGCCAGTAGTCACAGCACCAGCCTCCCAGCAGCCAATAGTCACACCAGCAGCCCTTGGTCACACATAGCATCCCCCGGCAGCCATTAGTCACAGTACCTTTCCCCAGTAGCCAATAAACACAGTGCTTGCCTCCAGTAGCCACAGCAGCCAATAGTCCTAGTCCATGCCCTCAGTTGCCAGTAGTCCTAGTTGCCAGTAGAAACAGTCCCTTCCCCCAGTAGCCAGTACTCACTTTGGCCGCCCCCAGGAGTCATAGTGATGCCTCCAGCAGCCAGTAGTCACAGTGATGTCCCCATTAGGAACAATAAGACTCCTAGTAGCCAGTAGTCAGAGTGATGCCCTCAGTAGCCACAATAATGTCCCTAGTAGTCACAGTGATGTAGCCAGTAGTCACAGTGATGTCCTCAATAGCCAGTAGTAACAGTGATGTCCCCAAAAGCCAGTTGTCACAGTGATGCCCCACAGTAGCCAGTAGCCACAGTGATGTACAATAATGCCCCCAGTAGCCAGATATAACAATGCCTCAATGTAACCAGTGGCATAAAAAAAATAATGTCCTTTATTTGAAAATTTACAAAATGGTGTTTGTAAAATTAGACCAAGGAATTCCTAGTCATTACTATTACTGTAGGTATTGAGATGAGTCTTTGTGTGTTTAGGCGAGCACCTTCCACATCTCAGGTCCTCCTTTTAGGGTTCTTACTTTTGGAAAAATAAATATTACTACTACATTGATAAATGTGAACAATGACATCTAATATTTATACTCCAATATTTCATTCGGCATACACAACAGGATGCTTACTCATGTTATAAGATGGCACACTGTTTAAGCTTGGCCTCATGTGTCATACCACCCTTTTACTGCCAGCGGCAGAGCTGTAGGTGTGTGTAAAGATTGGCAGAAAGTGCAGAATGGAAACTGCTGAGCCTGACAAAGCATTAATCAGACTCCATATATGCTGCAAGGCGCTGACACACTGTCAAGTCTATTGTCAAGATTCGTAGGGTCAGAATGAATCAATGGGCGAATAAATGAAAAAAGAGCCGTGTAACAAAAGCATTAAGTGGATCATATTTCACAGATTTATTCATTGTTGGGGGAATATTTATAAAATCATACACTTGTTTTTCATCTCAGAATGTCACAGAAATCTTTCATCTAAATCTTTATATTTATTAAACTATAGTTGTTTTATACATGACCAGGCAGAAAATATGAATTCATTATTCATGAGAGAGGTGTCAGGATTCAGGGGTAGTGGACCCTGTACCACCGCGGATGATGACCTAAGCCGATACCTGGAAGCAGAGTCTAAGTGGTACTTGGTTTTAACCAGAGACTGCCGCAAAGCAGGTTGGACTTGCTGCGGCGTGGTACCACCAGGTTGCTCCACAGACACAACTTTGTCCACGGTGGCGGCCAAGGGGAGGTACAGAGCCGTCAGGCAGAACTGTGGCTTGGAAAAAGGCAGGAAGTCGAGACAGGCAGCACAAGATCAACGTGAAAGGCTAAGCAGTAGGTTAGGGCAGGCAGCTGAGAAGTGAGGTCAGAAACAGAACTGAGGTCACAAAAGGAAATCAAGACTAGCGCACAGGGCACGGAACACAGCTTTCTCTAAGGCATAGAAGCACAAAGATCCAGAAGGGGACACAGGAAAAGGCCGGACATTTAACAGAAAGGGCAGCCGGCCAGCGCCAATTATCTGCTGCCGGAGCCACTGGTTGAACCTGACAAGGTAAAACAGACAGCGGGGGTCCTGGGGAGCGGAAAGGGGCACGGGTGTACTTTCATCTCGGGACAACGGTTGCAAGAGCAGCCATGACAATAGGTCCTCCACCAAAATTGATACTGATGAACATTTCTATGGATACATTATCAATATCTTTAGAAGAGAAAACCTCTCTAAACAATGATAATCTATAATATCCAGTGTTTGATCAATTGACATACAACCAGTTTACAAATGCAGAAGAAGTTAATGTCCATTTTTGATGTGATCAGGGAACTTAAAATTTAAAATATGGCACAATCCTCGTGTTATGTTGTCTGTGAAGGTTTGTATAGAGAAGCAAAGAGTAGAAGACAAACATTTGTAAGGGTATCGTAGGTAGGTAACAATGTCTTCTACTGGATATCCATGGAGACTGCTCTAGGCCACAGGATGAGATAGTAAAAATGCTCGCCCCAGTAATCACAGTTGTAGGGCTGGGGGTTGGATGACATAGGGATCCAATCCCTTTGTCAAGATTGTATAAGTATTGATTGTAGTCCTGGAGTTTCTGCCGATGCTGAATCTGTCCTCCAGTAGGGGATCATGTGGATACATCATATATGCCCCACAAAATAAACTTTTCAATCAACTTAATAGAACTTGGAAAGGGAATAAAAAAATGAATAAATAAGACCAAAGGGTCGAAACCCGTTGATCTTCTTGCTGTTACCTGCCTGCTGTATGATGATGATTTTCACTCAATAAAAAAGTCCTGTTTATACAACTTACCTTTATGGATGTTTTTGAGAGGCGAGAGCCATTTCTAAATCCGATGTTGTCGTCTGGAGGCTAAACACTTGGATGCTTGCACCGGTCTAGATGGAAGGCTAAGGCAACATTCAGGCTAAGGCTACATTCAGCCGCAGCATGCCATCAGCACACAGGAGAGAAGGAGGGGTTGAGCACTGCTGACCCCACCCCTCTCCATAGAGATATATGGCACACGGCGCCGTAATACAGGAAAGGATAGGAAATGTCCTATCTTTTCCCGGGTATGTACAGCTCCGTACCACGCTGTGCGCCCATTTCCGGCCTATGGGGGGCGTATGTTCGGTGGCCATATATACTCCCCCCAATGGTCGGTTGAATGAAGCCTAAGGGTGATTGGGAGTGCAGACTATTGTGTTTCTGGAGTAAAAAGTTTACCTTGTGTATATTGACCATAGAAAAGTCAGTCCTTTTCAACAGTTCCCTTATAAATAAATCAATCAACATTATTCTTCTACATAGTGTATACCTTTTATCAGGAATGGCCTAGATACCGTCTTCCGAGAAACTATCTGCACGTCATGTTATCTGTGTCTTAGATATGTGAAAAATGCATAAATTGGAATTTTACCTAATCCAACTATTTTATAATGAAGGAAAGGTTCATGGGTCTCCACTTTGGATTAAAATACTCATGTTCTACACTGTAAGTGGTGAATAGTATTTTGACTCGCAGCCAAACAGTAAAGAAGGTCAATTTCTTCTGCTTGTATAATAGAATAACGCTGCTAATAAACTGTATGAATCCATCTTTACGACAGTGGCACCAGCAGTGTTTATTCTGTCTGTAGTAATAAAACATGGGAATCTATAGCTGGATTTAAAAGGCCAGGTTTACAGGGGATAGGTTATTTATTCTTGGGTTTGCAGGAGTGTCGGGGGAGATTATAGTTTACGGAGTTGGTGCCAGTAGCAGGCCTATCTGGAAGGATGCCATAGCCTACTGGACTTGGGAGCTTAAGGTGAGGTTTTGCACCTGTCAAGACGATGGTAAAGTAGATAAGGGACTTATTTTATCTTTGCTACTCAAGGACTGGTCTTAGATAGTAGGATGTCTGTGCTGAATACTCATCTCTTGGTGTAACGATTCAATGTTTGGAACCTTCTTATTTCTAGGAACCAACCTTATCAAAAGTGTTAATTTTATGGTAAACATAAAAAAAATAGATTTGACCAAATTATTGCTGGACTAATGTGATTTTAGGGATGTTGTGAGGTAAAATAATATTACAGGTAAATGGGTTCTATAGGTGATTTCTAATATTATAAATAGTTGATTACCGATTCTCCTAGTTCCTGATGCACTTGACTTCCTAGTTGTCTCCCTACACCAAAGGCCACTCAACCAATTATTAGTTGGAGTAGTTACTGACCTCAGTCAGTGATTGGCTAAGAAGCCTCTACTAGCACTTCCTGTGATATCAGGGGACGTGCAGGAAGTGAAGACTAAGAGAATCAGTGACGGAGCGGGGAACAGCATATGACCATTCTTTATTTTATTGAGCCCAGTAAATTTTATTTGACTAAGTTAATCTCATGTCAGTCCTTCTTTGCTGTACATATGCCATTGCCAATATGCTATTTTAATAAGCTGAAATGAACATGAAGGTTTAACAGTGACTGACATTGTTGAGGGCTACATTACTACTTTTCTCTGATTTTAACACTACAAACACTGACTGTGGCGTTTACGTGCACAAACTATTTGGACCATACACATTGTGGAACTGCAGTGTTTCTTATTTCATTTTTTGATGTTTATTTGACTGATGAGCCCCTTTATTCTTTACCTGTATGGATAATGTTTTAGACTTATGCTGTCATATTCTGTAGAAGTCTTAAGAGAACGAGGTAAGACTGTATAAATCCCAGGTAGATGGTACCTAAGAAAATTTGATTGGTGGACACAACCACATCCCATGTGTACTGCTATCTAAGCAGACCTTCTTATAACTGCGTGTTTCTTCCTTCTATCGAAATACAAATCAGAAGTGCTGCATCTTTGATATGGCCTATATAATATTATACCTTATATTAAGGTTTTACAATGTTAGATTTCTTTCGGATATTACAAACTTTATGTCTGGTTGTATACTCTTCATTGTATCCATCCACATAAAAGCACATTGTATCCCAACTGTACACATGGTTTCAGCCTGGTTCTACACGTGATTCTGTATAATTCAATAAAAGATGTAGAACCAAAAGTTATAAGAGGATTTCTGGTCCCAAGGGGATGCTCTGCACTTGCAAAACATTAAAACATTTGCTATACAATCTCCAATTCCAGAATATCCCTTTTAAGTAGCTAAGTTAGTACATAAAAGGGCTATTGTGCGCTCCGCAGACCTTTTGTAATTAAATAAGAATGACCTTGTCCAGTGCCTGCAGTTATTTCTCATGGATGTTCTCAGCTCCTTGTTGTACACTTAAGTAATGATAAAATGGGAACTTTGAAAGAAGTGGCTGCAGGTCCTGTACATCAGACTTCTTTACATGTCATAAGCAAGCTAGTCTATCTTCATTATAGTTACTACGAACTTCATTACGATCACAGGGTGGATTATGTTACAGTGACTCAGAATACAGTACATATATCCATAGTGCCCCCCACTAACATGACCTTTCTCCTTCTGTGCACAGCACAGTACAAAGCTAGCGGTCAGCTGGGGTATGAATCAATACATCCCGGTAACTATTACATGCTGAGATCACTTACAGCACCTTGACAGGTCAATATTTATTGATGTTGACGTGTAATGTTTCCCTGTGATAGGCTTTTATATTATTTCTATAGAAAAACAACTTTTCATTATTTGGTTATTCTTATTTTCTGGTGATGACTGAAGTCTGAAAATAGCACATTGAATGGAGATCAGCATTTTGTTATTGAGTTGTATCTCCTGCCTGGGACAAAATGAGCAAACGGAGCAGGTAACTCATACCCAAGATAAAAAGGTACCAGCAACAGCAAACATAACATAGAAACCACCAGACCTAATTTCCCATCTCACCTAGCAAACAATATCAATTATCAAGCTGCATACCACTCACTTTAATGTTGATTTCATGTGTGATGCTACCACACTGGGCCATGCAAGAAGCAGGATCTTAAAAAAAAAGGCATGCTCTGTGCAGCGCTGTGTAGGCGCTATATAAATAAAAAATTATTATTTTTAAATAGGGAGATGCTTGACAACATAACGCTATTGGTTTAATTTGGGTGATAAATAAATGCCAAAAAGTTGCAAAAATAATGTTGGAGAGACAATAACAGGACAGACTATTACTTCTCTTGAAAAAGACCTGCTGCGGTTAAAACGCGCGTCGGGGTTGCACGCCAGGTAATAGTCTGCCCTGTTATTGTCTCTCCAACATTATTTTTGCAACTTTTTGGCATTTACTTATCTATCACTGATCATGTTATGTCTGTTGTCACGTTGGACGTACATCTGTTGGTAGCTGTGGTACACTCCTCACCTTATTGCTTTTTGTAAGCATGTATACGTATACTAGTGTCTATGGTCTATTACCTCTTGCTATATTATATGTGCTTTTGTGACTTTATATTACTTATTATCTGTACTACTCTTTTGATACGTTACTTTATCAGGACCTATTACCTGCCGTGCATTATGTATCTCGTCCTGTGATGCATTTATCTTTTATTTTTTATATAGTTTTTATGTCTTTTGATGTGTAATAAAGATTATCCCTTTTCCATTACTCATTTTGTAGCCTTATACTTCTATAACAGTTCCTCTAATTCACTCTTCTCTCAACTAGTGTAACTCTCTACAAATCTGCCTAATAAAATCCCATCTTTTTTCTAGTTAATATCATCCCTTATAAAATTGAAATATGTGTCTAGTAGTTGTATAGTGCAGACAGTTACAATATATACACACAAAATGAACAATGTCACCTTTAATGGTGAATTTCCATTTAAAGGGTTGATATACTGACATCTTCCAATCATCCTTGTACCATAAACTTCTCTTATACACATTTATCTTATTAAATAGTACTAGCTACAAGTCTTATTATACCATATAATTAAAATGAACTCTACTAAATAGGACATTTTCTTGACTCCATTATTGGTAATATGTCATAAAGCAGCAATAGAAGTTTAATAAACGAACTAGCAGATACATTTAATGAACAATTGGATTCTAGGTGACTCATTTGTATCCATCTATGAGTACAACTATAATATAAAAGCTACACTGGTTGTTTGAGTTAATATGCTAGAACATAGAAATGAGGAGGTATGATTTATGTGGCAACTTGGCCTCTCTCCAGGGATTATTAAACTGAATTACATTGTTCATAGTCTGAATAGATGGAGTCCATTAAGGTAACTGCATGAAATGAAGAATAGAAGATAGTCAATGGGGCAGATTTACTTACCCGGTCCATTCACGATCCAGCGGCGCGTTCTCTGCTCTGGATTCGGGTCCGGCCGGGATTTATGAAGGCAGTTCTTCCGCCGTCCACCAGGTGGCGCTGCTGCGCTGAAAGTCCGATCGCGTGCGCCACAATCCCGGGGCAATTCAGGTACAATCGGCGCAAATCGGAAATATTCGGGTAACACGTCGGGAAAACGCAAATCGGGCCCTTAGTAAATGACCCCCTATTTGTTTAGTTTATGAACCAGGCCACTATTGTATGATAGGATCACCTCTAACCAGTCCCCACCACCAACCTGACCCTCAATTATAACATGAATACTCATGCTACAGCATGGTATACATCTTACATATACCACAAAGCATGTTCATAATTCCCTAGTATAAGTCATTCTGAGGGAGAAGCACGCAGGAGCTCATGGAGGATAATCCAAGAACCATGAACACTATACCATCAACAAAGAGTACATGAAGATTGGGAAGCTGCTGGAGTTGATAAGTCACTTGTCTGTTTCTGATGTCTGTGCTGGTCTCCCTAGGGGCTTGTATGTCTTACTGACCCACTTCTTCACCTACTGAATCCCCTGTTACAGTAATGTACAGGCGGTCCCCTACTTAAGGACACCCGACTTACAGACAACCCATAGTTACAGACAGACCCCTCTAACCTCTGGTGAAGCTTTCTGAATGCTTTACTATAGTCCCATATTGCAATAATCAGCTGTAAAGTGTCTGTAATGAAGCTTTATTGATAATCCCTGGTCCCATTACAGCAAAAAATGTTTAAACTTCAATTGTCACTGGTGCCAAAAAATTTTTTGTCTGGATCTACAATGATAAAATATACAGTTTCGACTTACATACAAATTCAACTTAAGAACAAACCTCCGGACCCTATCTTGTACGTAACCCGGGGACTGCCTGTATATGTACTTGGATGACTGGTGATGTCAGTGTTATGGTATCTGCCCACAACATAAAGGAAGTTTTGAGTGGTGGAGAGTTTTGCTTTCTTGGGGGTAACCAAATGGAAGCTTTTATCTTTAAAGGGAGTGAGGGATGGGGGAATTATAAAGTTGAAGGAGGCGTCGAGGGTGTTGGCTGTATCACACAGTGACTCACCAAAGAGAAATCCCTGTGGGAGGGGGAATGAGGGAGACATTGGAGAATAGAAATCACACCCCTTCTGAGTCTACTAGTAAGGTGCCAGCTACTATTTTATAATTGATTTAATAAAGATATGAGCTATGGATTTTTATAATAAAAACTGAATGGGAAACAGTGAGAAGACTTCTGTGGGAACCTTTTATTGGGTTTAATGGCACATGGATTATTGCAGATGCCAGCTGGTAACAGCAACCACTGCTTTTTATGGGTCTATTATTTTCTCGTCTGCAAATTATTCTTTTTAGTTTACAGTATAACCTCGCAATCTCTCATTGTTGCAATGTATTGCATAACTACATACACATCTAAAGGTACTTGCAGGCAACGAATGGCGACAATCTGCAGAATATACTGCAAAAGTTCTTGCTTTTTTAATAAACTTATATAGACATCCATATTTACAAAAATCACCTGGTCAACTTACATCCAGCTTCTTTAACCATAGTGATTGGCTCTTAGTGATGGGTGGCACTAAAGAGAGACAAATATGATTTGCTATAAAAAGTGCATTTAAAACAATCATGTGCCAGCTATGTATCATTGTGTAGATTGTTTTATTCAATACTGCATGCCAGCTTTGGCGTGTAGTGCAAATATGCCACCTTGCTGCCCATCCTACCTAATAAAATCACATCTTTTTTCTAGTTAATATCATCCCTTATAAAATTGAAATATGTGTCTAGTAGTTGTATAGTGCAGACAGTTACAATATATACACAAAAAATGAACAATGTCACCTTTAATGGCAAATTTCCATTCAAAGGGTTGATATACTGACATCTTCCAATCATCCTTGTACCATAAACTTCTCTTATACACATTTATCTTATTAAATAGTACTAGCTACAAGTCTTATTATACCATATAATTAAAATGAACTCTACTAAATAGGACATTTTCGTCATTCCATTATTGGTAATAGGTCATAAAGCAGCAATAGAAGCTTAATAAACGAACTAGCAGATACATTTAATGAACAATTGGATTCCAGGTGACTCATTTGTATCCATCTATGAGTACAACTATAATATAAAAGCTGCACTGGTTGTTTGAGTTAATATGCTAGAACATAGAAATGAGGAGGCAGCTTTGGCGTGTAGTGCAAATAAAAATTTCTTTACAGTCCTTCATCTAGAATAATCCCAGCCCAAAGCAAGCAATTGCTAATTCAGTAGATTTTTAACCTATATACTTGTACAATGTGATCTATAGATTATATATGTACCAATATAGCAACCTGTTTTGAGAGCAATTATTTCTTATTCAGAATTTTTTCCTCTATAGTAAAATATACTGTATATTGTGCTTCATGACATGTTACAGTTGTGCTACACAAAGCGGCTGTATTGTTTCAGTACTATATTGCAGTTTTTTAATCGTACCCGGGAGCCTTCAAAATGTTATTAGAAAAAATCTAATATTTGCAGTTCAGGACATATTTAGTTGATTTTCTTCCCTAATGAATGTCAAAACACTGAGACATTTCTCAGCTGTACATATCTCATGTCGCAACATGTTACTGACGCTCCTAATTTCTAGAGAATCTGCCCAGGACTTACATAAATGAGTAGTTTTCTGGTGAATTTATGACTCTGGCAGTTATTTACTCCATTGTCTGCAGAAACACATTTTACTGTGAGGGGTTGATGGCTTCTTAAGAACACCCCGGAGATACTGTGTTATTGTATAATTAGGAATAACATGAAAGTCGGTTTGGAGATCAGTAGATTATAGGAGTAATCTATAATAACATTCATAGGCCAGATTTTAGCTTTGGTACAAGCACATACTTTGACTATTGGGTGGAACAGTTATTAGGTTCTTAAATGGGTAAGGTTTAGGCATCACAAAGGACAATAGTTTGGCAGCAAACCTATTCCTTTCTTGGCATTTCACTGGAGAGGTCAGTAGCTTGGACAAATTATTACAAGAAAAAGTAAATAAATGTAGAGGCATTAGGTCTTTCTGGGTAAAACAACTCTATGGGGTCCATGTGCCTCTCCTGCTACTGTGCACCTACTGCTCTAAGCTGTTGTCTCATTGCTAGATGCCATGCCTCTTCTGGTAGCCTGTAGGGCGGGCATCTCTAAACCTCCTAAATAAGATTTATGGCGGGCTCTTCAGCCCAACTAAAGCCTCTCTTCAAATCACACTCTGCAATGACATACGGAAACCCTCCTTCCCTGCATTGGTTATAGCTCTGCTACCACCAAATTGTATCATGTTTCACCATGCCAGTGTAGAATATCAGGCTTACCTATCTCTCTTACATAGCTATATATTTCTGATTTATCCCCAATATAACACATGTAATACCTGAAAACATAATTCCCCATAATTGCCCACAATAACAAAAACGTGGGTCTTGTTCTTGCAAATTTACAGAGCATTGTATGAATCATCTGCTATACTGCTCCATTTAATAATTTAAGAGTGTTGGAAATTAACAAGCACATTGATTGGTTTTCTTCTTCACTGTCTAAGTTAATGCCAGAGATGGCCAAGTGATGTGCTCTGCAATTTTTGAAACTCCCATAGTATTGAATGGAGTTGTAGGACACATGTTTGACCTGCCTTGTTACCCATTAGTGAGAATGGGACCCTAGTTCTGATTGACAGGAATTTCGGCATTTGGAACCCCACTAATCTGAGTGTTAGCCCCTATACTGTGAACAGGGATTAACAACAAAACTTGCTACAAATGTGTTATTCCCCTCGAGCTTCAGATTCCTAAACAGGCTCCATGGCAAGAAAAAAAATATGATTTTTTTGCATTTGTATTAATTGCCATGTGAATATACTCTATATGATAAATTTGTCATCTGCTTTGGTTTTAATGACCCTGACACATGACATAACTCCGCCATTACATATGAATGTGTGTGCATTTTACTATTTTTCTGAGAGACGGTTTCTGTGATTATAACTTTATTCAGTTTTCATGTTTTGCTGACAGAGGTAAATGTTTCCACATCAATGGATCACAGCGGTATAAAAACTCCTCTTACTTTCCCATAGTTTGGATCCGTATGTAAATGGTAATTTCACGGCTGCATTTTCTTTGTGCTTCAAACTGTTTTTATTATCAAAGCAAGAAAGAATTACAAACATGGAGCAGATGATAAATGAGATAAAGATTGTTAGAAATAAGGTAATCTGCATAAATCAAAAGGCAATGTACATGTAATAGCTCAAATCTGCTGTGGATATGTCACCATTTGAAACAACTGCTGCAAAGACTAGACACACTCATGTAGACTACACTAAAAAAAAAAAATTAAAGATAAAACCCAATGATTTTGTAAACATATATATTATACAAGTTGATTCATACTGTCATGTGACCAGGTTATACAAAAACTAAATTACTGGAGTAATTAAATTGTATTGAATTGTGTGTAGCATAGCTCATGATAGATGTCTTACCACTACCAAGTTACTGCCTGTGATATAATATCATAAACTGTACATGTGCTCTCTCCTGGTGTACATTACCTGCATATTTATATAATTAAACCACAAGATATTAATGACAAATGTGAAAATAAGGAAAATATGGGAGTATTGGAAATTGCTGAGCACAGTGATTGGCTATCTATCCTACAAAAAGGTTAAATGGAAAATACATTTAAAAAGGATAAATGGGTGTCTATGGAACAGTGACTAAAGTCCACCAAAGCAGGAGTGCCTTAGAAGCTGTGACTTGACACTGAATCGTAGATTGCAGGTATCTTAGTGGGTAACTCCCCCTATGGAGTCCATGTGAAGTGCCCCAAGTAAGGACAATATCCTTAACTATACACTGGAGATCAAAATTAGAGAACAGTACACACATTTCTAAATGTCAAGGTTATTGTGTAGTCTTATGTGAATATGCAACACCCCTGCCAATGTGCAAGCAGTGGAGTGTTGCGAATAAGCCACTCAGTTTGTGTCTCTCCCAGCAGGTGAGCCTGCACAAATCACCCTAGGGATTAAACAGTCCTATAGAGGTAATTAGCAGTTGTTATCCAATGATATTTTTCCATGTGAACAGGAGTGTGATTGGAGAGTGAGCCACCACCTGACCAGAGTTTAACAAAACTCTCTCTTTATCACCAGCTCTCCCTAGAGAGCACACCTTGGAGATTTGTCAGTGACCAGAGAGAGATAGTGTGACGTACACCTTCAGTGCTCCACACAGAACACCCAGGACAAAGCTGCAGCTTCCATATCTGGACAGAGCTACACCCCAGCCTGCACCTACTACCAGGCTGGTGAATCTATTCCTGAGGATCACTCTCCATGACCACTCCAGTAATCCGGAATCTCCAACAATCGGGCATCTGTAACAAGATAATTTGGCCCATTGCCTGCAGTTGTTCTAATAAAGAACCGTAAGTTATTTTGCACAATGTTGCCCCTGTCCGTTCCCTGGATACGGCTGTAACACCAAGGGCCCCCCCATCCATTACCGAGGGACTCATACTACAGATACCAAAGGGATTGCCCCAGGGAGTACATCAGCCTCTTCCTCCATCTTTCTTGCACACACCACCTGCTGGAGACCTGCCAGACTGTAGGACAGCCCTCCGGTCTCCATACCAGCGTGCCCTAGGCCACAACCGCCAGTCACTCCGATATTCTGGGCCCCACTTGCCTCCAGGCCTCAAGAAAAGGCTAGGCCCCGGTGAGGGATATTCCAAATATATCCTAACATAAGTAAAATACCATTTAATAGTATTTTAAGCTTATTTAAAGAGGGTCTTTCACCACCCCAAACTTCCTAAACTGAACATATCAGCATGTGGGCACTAGCATCCTGATTCTGGGGCACTTGTTCTTCACTCAATCAGCCAGCAATTCTCAATCAGACAAGGGACATTGCCCCCTGTCACACATCAAAACGAGTAACGCACTTCCAGAAAACATTGAACAATAAAATGGCCAGTGCAGAGTCCTGATATAAACCCAATAGAAAACCTCTGGAACAACATTGGTGACAAAGTCATGGGCAAGAAACCCCCAACATTCACAGAACTGTTGTAGAGTCTGCAATGGAACAAAGTGATGTCCTGTGGCTGCAGATGTGCTGAAGTCATTCAAAGCAAAGCCCTGAACACTTCCTACTCATTGGTGACTGGTGTAACCTTCAGAAAATATCACTATAATCTCTGTGCTACAGTCATTTCTGTTCTTTAATTATGATCACCACTATTTTTGCAAATTAAAGTTTGGTTATTGTGTAAAACAATTTTCTAGTGACATGGTCTATCCCTTACAAAAATCAACAGATATAAATTATTTCTGAAAAAATGATTATGAAATGTTCTCTAATTTTAATCTCCATTGTATATATTTCCCAATATTCGAGAATGTGCCAATGCAGCTTCATCCTGCCTCCTTACAGAACTCATTAGTCATACATGTATAGATGCCATTAGCCTGGGAGCCGTATCTTACACACAAGGTCTTGATGTTGCAGTTCATGGAAATGTTGAGCACATCTGAGTCACCATCCATTTACACTCCTTGTCCGTTCACCTTTTCCCACCTCCCTCCATCTATTCTTCTTCCAGGTGTGTGACGCTGTGAGCTCATCGTGGTTAAACATTTACCATTGTCTGCTACAAAATCTCAGATTTCAGCCTTTGAAACTCATTACACCAGAAACTTTTGACAAACACAAAGCTGCCCAGGTGAGATGCTACAGACTTCGGGAACCACACAGAGACCTGCACTTTGTAATCTAATAGCCATATTGATCTGGAATATGGTAACAAAGGCCTCCACGTCAGTGGCTTTATAGGTATTGTAATAGACGTGCTGGCCGATCTAACTGTTCCCACAGACGCACACAGCTTCAAACCTGAATATTAATCAAACATGAAAGAGCGTTCACTTACTAACCTGTAAAAAGCTCATGTCACGCCACTTGTACCCTTAGGTTGAAAGCAATTTAATGATTTCATTGTAGCTTTTACATTTCTACTTTGCTTGTTCATGCAGCTGAAAATCATTTATATGATAATATAGGTACATTACACAGAATCTTTATGGAAATGCACATTAAATACATTACCGATCTTCACGTTCTGCTTACAAATGTAGCAAGAATAGTAAATATTTACTCGGGAAAATGCTGCAGAAAATGGAACATTGGAAAGATATTATCTCGCTACTTTGTAACAGTAAAAATAATGATAATGGAGGCAGATTTAGTAATAATGCCTAAAATATAGTCAGATAAGAACCAGACTACAAATGTATCACAGTGGCTTATGTTGTATAACAATGTATTGATACACTTTGATCGGTTTACTATAGTTCTGGTGGCACTTCTTTTGCCATGTCCTCTCATGAAACCACACCCTTTTGTCTATGTGTCTGGCAGAAAGTAGTTAAAACTCTTAATAAACATAACACACAGTATGTAGTATGCACTATGATTCTTTTAACATTTTGAGAAGTAAACCTACACCACTGTACGTTACCTGTTTTTACTTAACTGCACTTATGACTTATTGCTTCTGAGCCGAATTTGTGTGACCCGCCCACAGATGATGCATAGCCCCATACCATAGCCACAGAAGTTGCTGTAGCTATTGGGAGAGTGCTTGCTGGTAAAATCAGGTAATAAGGATATCAGCACACGTTACAGAATGGCTGCAGGTTTTACTCCACCAGTAGTCCCGCATGCAATTCAGCAAGCGTTAGAGACAGGCCAAGATAGGCGATTTTGCTGCAGAATTTTTCCACAATGTATTGGTAGTGGTATTGTTATTAATCCAATACACCACAATTTTACTGTATTACTATTTGGATTTACCTAGCAGAAATGCAAAAAATAAAATGATACATGTGAAGATTCCCTAGCTCTCAGTCCAACCTTCTAAACTGCTTGGCACAGAAATCTCTTGGCACAGGAGGCGCAAGCGTATATATGCTCTTGTGGTAGGACTCATATCACACTTTACATTCTTCGATTTTTAGCACTAAATTTAGTAGGAACCACTGTACACTGAAGCTGGTGAGCAGTGCCCCAAAATCTACTTCTCCTACTCCTTGATTAAGCAGAAGGAGTTAAGTCAGAAGGCCACTGCCGCACTGCTGGGTGCATGGCACAGTATAGTAAGTTTAAAAGTGATGGTTTCCTTCTCCCTCGCTTGGCACCACCATTCTTATGAAGCACTTTGATGTAGCTGGTTTCTCCTACATTGATGAATGGGTGGTGCAGTATCATTTTCCCTCAACCCCTACTCAGGCCACAGTGTTTTCTATAGTAAAACCAATTAGGTCCTTTCTATAGGATCCAAGTGTGGCTTAACACTGCCATGGGCCCTGGGCTGTATGAATATTATAGCCCCTACAAATCTGGAATTCACTTCCTATATATGGTACTAGAATCAAGCTTCTTGGCGAATAGAGGATGTGTCTTCTATGCCTGCTATAAATCTGTGGTTTCAAGACCTTTGGGAGACTTTCAACAGTCCCGTAATGGCTCTTCTGTACATATGTATTGAGAGCAGGAACAGATGTTTGAGAATTTCATGAGCGAAGATCCTTCTGAGAATAAAATTTGGTGGGTGGTTTGGACGGCCGTGGGCCCCTTAAAAGGCTTCGGCCCCAGACGATTACCCAAACCACCTATATTATAACCCACTACTGATTGGACCACACTTCTAAATGCCTTAGCATGTCATATGGTCACCCAACCACCTGATGGCTGTATTACAGTTAAAAACACAACACGTTAAGGCAGATATTCATTACATATTATTGATGCGTCCATGTAGTTTTTCACAAAAATAGAATGCTCATTTTTATTGTTTAAAATATTGTAACTAAACTATAATAATATCACATTGCAGAAGATTCCATGAAATAATGGGATGACATGGTTTGCAGCTGTAATGGATTTTATAAGATTCTACCTAATTATGCTAATTCCATCATTCATTTACATAATTTCTGCATGTTTTTGTCTAAAAAAGACTCTGCCACCACACACCAGGCTGGTTAATTCTTTTACACCCCGGCTGACTGCTCAGAAGTAAAGCTTTCCACGGCTGTTCTAGAACAATCGCAATTGCAGCCTGGTACAACAGATCAATAGTTGCGGTTGGCAGGATCTGAGTTCTCCTACACTTTGATATAATCCACTCATAATAAGTGGAACGCATCAGGCTTCTCATCCAGCAGTGGGGAAACTGATAACATATCTCTTTCAAATCTTTTCTGTTTCAAGGCACAACTTGTGAAATTGGAAGGATTTATAGGAATTTTAATCTGTTCCAATATGTTCTATTTGTAAATGATATCTTTTCTCAAGGGCCACATGTAGGAAGTAATATCTGTTCCTGTAAGGAAGTCAGAATCTGTCAACGTTGCCAAACTGGTCTTGAGAGCGTTTCCTGAACCTGTTTGGCCGCAGTAATTGAGTGTTTTATAGGACCTTGGTGGGAGAGCTGTGATCACAGGCTCTGGGGGGTAGTTACCCAGTTACCAGACAAGGCTATTGTCAACTGGGAAATGGTTACACTTTAACTATCACAATTAATAGGTGCGTCACACTCTATATCTGCCAAAAAGAACATAGCATGATGACATTTATTGAACTTAACACCTGAATGACAAAAAAAAATCCAGACAATGAATTCTTTCCATGGTGAAATAATGAAGAGTTAAATAATCTTTTTACCATTAGTGGAGTATTTTAAGCCTAAGAAAAGCATCACATTCCCGCAAAATGCACTAATAGTACGTCAAGCTTCGTTCGGGAGCCGGCGCCAGAAGTTGCGGGTGTCGGGTGCGGGTATATTATAGCCGACACCCGCCTCTAACACCCGTGATCGGAGATTTCTCAGATCGCGGGTGTTAACCCCTAACAAGCCGCGGTCGCAGCATTTAGCTGGTGCTCACCGGGGGGGTCCGCTGCTCCGGTGCGCAGCATGCTCAGTGTGTCACATAATACAGTGTAATACATCTGTATTACACTGTATTAGGTGAAGAATAGCTTGAACAAGTGATCAATGGATCACTTGTTCAAGCTAACCTGTAAAAGTAAAGAAAAAGATTAAAAAACACTAATTCAACACACTTTTGAATAAAAAGAATTAATTAAATTAAGTTAAGTTAAAGTCCCCTAAACACAAACATTCCCTATACACATCTAATAAAGTGAAAAAACCTGAAAATCACCAAAATACCCTACATATTTGGTATCACCGCGTCTGTAACAATCTGTACAACAAGTCAGAAGCATTATTGGACCCGTACGGTGAACGCCGTAAAAACAAAACGCGAAAAACTCGCCAAAAATTAAAATTTTCATAAAATCCCTTCACAAAAATGTTCCAAAAAGTGCTAAAAAAAAAGTTATGTGCACCAAAATGGTACCACTGAAAAGGACAACTCAACACATAAAAAATAAGCCCTAAACTAGCACTGTCAACCAAAAATTATTAAAGTTATATCTCCGAAAAGATGGCGAATCAAAAACAAATGAGATTTTCTTTATATTCTTTTTTTCCTGTAAAATTGTAAAATATATAAAAAACTATATAAATGAGGTATCACCGTAATCGTAGTGATCTATAGAATAAAAATATTATAGTATTTTTTGTATACGGTGTACGACCCCCAAAATACACAAAAAAAAGAACCCAGAATTGACAATTTTCTTTTCCTCCATACATTAAAGAGTTAATAAAATCTCATCAAAAAGCTACAGACCCACTAAAATGAAGCATTTGTAAAGTGCATCTCATGTCGCAAAAAATAAGCCCTTATATGTCCAAATTGCCAAAAAAATAAAGATTGTATAGCCATTATAAAGTGACAATGAATAAACTGCTCTGAATGGCGCAGTTCCCTTCGATGCGCTAGCGTGTGCCCATACAGCGGTTACCACCACATATGGGGTATTGTTATACATGGGAGAGATTGGGTATCAAATTTTGTGGAGCGTTTTGGTATTTTATCCACTGAGAATTTGTACATTTTATGAAAAACACATTAATTTAGTAAAAAAAAAAAATTTATTTCAAAATTGCATCCGATTTTGTTTTAACCCCTGTAAACCAATTAAAGGGTTAACAAACTTCATAAAAGTTGTTTTACGTACGTTGAGGGGTGTAGTTTCTATAATGGGGTAATTTATGGAGTTTTACTTTTATTTAGGCCTCTCAAAGTGACTTCAATCCTGAGCAGGTCCCTCAGTAGCAGGATTTAGCTTTTTTTATGAAAATGTGAAAAATCGCACCTAACGTTCAAAGCCCCTTAACATCTTACAAAAATGAAAGTATGTATAAAAAACCACGGAGCTATAAAGTAGACATTTGGTGAATGTTAGTTATTACGTTTTCTGGTGTTATGACTCATGTGTGGAAAAAGTAGAACATTTTGAATTTCGAAAATTTTCCAAATTTTCACCAAATATCTGATTTTCTCATAAATGCAAAACATACCACCAAAATTTTGTAACTAACATGAAGTACAATGGGGCAGATTTACTTACCCGGTCCATTCCCGATCCAGCGGCGCGTTCTCTGTGCTGAATTCGGGTCCGGACGGGATTTATTAAGGCAGTTCCTCCGACGTCCACCAGGTGGCGCTGCTGCGCTGAAGTTCCCCGCAACGCACTGGAATACACCTAGCCGGGCTGAGTGAAGGTAAGTGCATGCATTTATTTTTAAAAATGCAGCGGTTTTTCCCGAATCCGTCAGGTTTTCGTTTGGCCACGGCCCCCGTTTTCCGTCGCGTGCATGCCAGCGCCGATGCGCCACAATCCGATCGCATTTGCAAAAAGAATGGGTCAAAGAAAATGACAACATCTGAAACAAATGTATCAAAATTTGGATAGACGAAAAGACAGATGTTATGGACAAAAAGTAACAAGTTTATTTAATAAAGGTCAAACATAGAGATAAAAACAATTAAAATTCCCATGATAGGGAAAACAGTGGACCCCTAGTGTCCAGCCCCAATAAGTAGTACATACAATATGTGATAGAGATTAAGTTAAACATCAGAACACAGGTACACAGTGCTGAATAAAAAAATGTATAGATCATATTACCAATGGATAGAATGCCGGGCTGGAGAGAACAGGGGATCACACGTGCACAATCCGATCGCATGCGCCAAAATCCCAGGGCAATTCAGGGGAAATCGGCGCCAATCTGAAATATTCGGATAACACGTCGGGAAAATGCGAATCAGGCCCTTAGTAAATGACCCCCAATGTGTCACGAGAAAACAATTTCAAAATCACTTGGATATGTTAAAGCGTTCCAAACTTATAACCACTTATAGTGAAACAGGGCAGATTTGAAAAAATGAGCCGTGTCAGGAAGGAGAAAAGTGGCTTCGGCGTTAAGGGGTTAATAGTCCTCATTGCTGTTTTCTGCAATGATAACAAGAATTACAATGCAATTGAAAGTGAGTGTACACATATTAAGCATAGAGGTAGAGTACACAAGAAGCCTCAGTCCAACTATGGTAATCCCCATATCTCCTGTAGGTATATTTTTTTCATTAACTCCTATTCCCCTTGTGGTTAAGAATAAATGTGATAAATTGATAACTGTTCAGAGTGGCAAACATAGCATGATAAATAGAGATGAGCGAGCACTAAAATGCTCGGGTACTCGTTATTCGAGACGAACTTTTCCCGATGCTCGAGTGCTCGTCTCGAATAACGAGCCCCATTGAAGTCAATGGGAGACTCGAGCATTTTTCAAGGCGACCAAGGCTCTGCACAGGGAAGCTTGGCCAAACACCTGGGAACCTCAGAAAAGGATGGAAACACCACGGAAATGGACAGGAAACAGCAGGGGCAGCATGCATGGATGCCTCTGAGGCTGCTTAATCGCACCATTATGCCAAAACTATGGGCAACAGCATGGCCATGACAGAGTGACATAATGAAGCTAGATAGCATCTAAAACATCCAATAATTGACCCTGACACTATAGGGGACGGCATGCAGAGGCAGCGGCAGCAGCGGCAGGCTAGAGAGTGGCATGGCGACATACCCTAAATGGACTCAGGCTTCAAACCAATGGGTGGCAGAGAGGAACCAAAGGAGGTGAGCAAGAAGCGCTCAAATAATATCGGTACATGATAAAAGTTTGCCAGTATATTTTGTGGATTACACAGCAGGGTGGCGACAAAGTTAACATGGAAGCCATGAAAACAACCCAAAATTCTGCCTGACACAGCTCGTTTGATAAGGGGACCATGTATGGAGGCAGTGAACTAGTAGTAGATTAAAGGTGCTGCAGTTAAAACTATGTTAGTTGGATCTTGGCATGGAGCTGGCGCTCCGCTGCCAGGCGAGCTTTTGCCAATCCAAGCCCCTGTCTCTAGGCTACTCCCCAAACAGCACTTCTAAGAACCTTTTGTATAAGATCAAGTGTAGTAGCGTTCTTATAAGTTTGGGATATGGCGGGTGAGGGGAATGTAAACAGATGCGCAAGAAGCGCTGAAATAATATTGGTAAATGATAAAAGTTTGCCAGTATATTTTGTGGATAACACAGCTGGGTGGCGACAAAGTTAACAACTTTGATGTGGAATCCATGAAAACAACCCAAATTTCTGCCTGACACACCTCGTTTGATAAAGGGACGATGTATGGAGGCAGCTATATGGACGACTTTTGGAGGTAGCAATGGAGACAACGTGTGGAGGCTGCTATGGAGACAATTTAATTTGGATAGTGCCTGTATGTGGCAGTCCCAAAAAGTTTTCAAACCAGAGGAGCAGGTAGGTGGCCCTCCAGAAAAATGAAATAGATTGAGTGCCTGTATGTGGCAGTCCCAAAAAGTTTTCAAACCAGAGGAGCAGGTAGGTGGCCCTCCAGAAAAATGGAATAGATTGAGTGCCTGTATGTGGCACTCCCAAAAATTGTTTAAAACAGAGGACCGGGTCGGTGGCCCTCCAGAAAAATTAAATGCATAAAGTACTATAGCTAGAGCCAGTGGGCCCTGTCAAAAAATAGCCAGTTTCCTCTGCTTTACTGTACAAAGAGGAGGAGAAGGAGGAAAATGAGGAGGAGGAGGAGTGGATAAATTATTCAGGTTGAGCTTCCTTCACCTGGTGGAGATTGGAAATTATGAGAAATCCAGGCTTTATTCATCTTAATAAGCGTCAGCCTGTCAGCGCTGTCAGTCGACAGGCGTGTACGCTTATCGGTGATGATGCCACCTGCTGCACTGAAAACCCGCTCGGACAAGACGCTAGCGGCAGGGCAGGCAAGAACCTCCAAGGCGTACAGCGCCAGTTCGTGCCACATGTCCAGCTTTGAAACCCAGTAGTTGTAGGGAGCTGTGTGATCATTTAGGACGATGGTATGGTCAGCTACGTACTCCCTCACCATCTTTCTGTAAAGATCAGCCCTACTCTGCCGAGACTGGGGACAGGTGACAGTGTCTTGCTGGGGTGACATAAAGCTGGCAAAAGCATTGTAAAGCGTACCCTTGCCAGTGCTGGACAAGCTGCCTGCTCGCCTACTCTCCCTTGCTACTTGTCCCGCAGAACTACGCACTCTGCCGCTAGCGCTGTCAGAAGGGAAATACTGTTTCAGCTTGTGCACCAGGGCCTGCTGGTATTCATGCATTCTCACACTCCTTTCCTCTCCAGGGATGAGAGTGGAAAGATTTTGCTTGTACCGTGGGTCCAGGAGAGTGAACACCCAGTAATCGGTGCTGGAATAAATTCTTTGAACGCGAGGGTCACGGGATAGGCAGCCTAGCATGAAATCTGCCATATGCGCCAGAGTACCAACGCGTAAGAATTCACTCCCCTCACTGGCCTGACTGTCCATTTCCTCCTCCTCCAACTCCTCTTCTTCTGACCATACACGCTGAACAGTGAAGGACTCAACAATGGTCCCCTCTTGTGTCTCGCCAACATTCTCCTCCTCTTCCTCCTCCATCTCCACCTCCTCCGATATGCGCTGAGAAACAGACCTAAGGGTGCTTTGGCTATCAACAAGGGAATCTTCTTCCCCCGTCTCTTGTGACGAGCGCAAAGCTTCCGACTTCATGCTGATCAGAGAGTTTTTCAACAGGCCAAGCAGCGGGATGGTGAGGCTGATGATGGCGGCATCGCCACTGACCATCTGTGTTGACTCCTCAAAGTTACTCAGCACCTGACAGATATCAGGCATCCACGTCCACTCCTCATTGTAGACTTGAGGAAGCTGACTGACCTGACTACCAGTTCTGGTGGAAGTTGACATCTGGCAGTCTACAATCGCTCGGCGCTGCTGGTAAACTCTGGATAACATGGTCAGTGTTGAATTCCACCTCGTGGGCACGTCGCACAACAGTCGGTGAGCGGGCAGTTGGAGGCGGCCCTGGGCTGCCCTGAGAGTGGCAGCATCTGTGCTGGACTTCCTGAAATGCGCACAGATGCGGCGCACCTTCGTGAGCAAATCTGACAGATTGGGGTATGTCTTGAGGAAACGCTGAACTATCAGATTTAACACATGGGCCAGGCATGACACATGTGTCAGTCTGCCGAGTTGCAGAGCCGCCACCAGGTTACGGCCGTTGTCACACACAACCATGCCTGGCTTCAGGTTCAGCGGTGCCAGCCACAGATCAGTCTGCGCCGTGATGCCCTGTAATAGCTCTTGGGCGGTGTGCCTTTTATCGCCTAGGCTCAGCAGTTTGAGCACCGCCTGCTGTCGCTTAGCGACGGCACTGCTGCTGTGCCTAGAGCTACCGACTGATGGCGCCATGCCCACGGATGGTAGTTCGGAGGAGGAGGTGGAGGAGGGGTGGGAGGAGGAGGAGGCATAGTAGGCCTTTGAGACCTGGACCGAGGTAGGCCCCGCAATCCTCGGCGTCGGCAGTATATGAAAAGCCGCAGGGTCAGACTCGGTCCCAGCCTCCACCAAGTTAACCCAATGTGCCGTCAGCGATATATAGTGGCCCTGCCCGGCAGCACTCGTCCACGTGTCCGTGGTCAGGTGGACCTTGTCAGAAACGGCGTTGGTCAGGGCACGGATGATGTTGTCTGACACGTGCTGGTGCAGGGCTGGGACGGCACATCGGGAAAAGTAGTGGCGGCTGGGGACCGAATACCGAGGGGCGGCCGCCGCCATGAGGTTGCGAAAGGCCTCGGTCTCTACTAGCCTATAGGGCAGCATCTCCAGGCTAAGCAATCTGGAGATGTGGACATTAAGGGCTTGGGCGTGCGGGTGGGTTGCACTATATTTGCGTTTCCGCTCCAGCGTCTGGGGTATGGAGAGCTGAACGCTGGTGGATGCTGTGGAGGATCGTGGAGGCGACGATGGGGTTTTTGTGGCAGGGTCCTGGGCAGGGGGCTGACTATCAGCTGACACAGGGGAAGGAGCAGTGGTGTGCACGGCCGGAGGTGAACGGGCTTGTTGCCACTGAGTGGGGTGTTTAGCATTCATATGCCTGCGCATACTGGTGGTAGTTAAGCTAGTAGTGGTGGAACCCCTGCTGATCCTGGTTTGGCAAATGTTGCACACCACAGTCCGTCGGTCATCCGGTGTTTCCTTAAAGAACCTCCAGACTTCTGAAAATCTAGCCCTCGCCGCAAGAGCCCTCGCCACGGGAGCTTCACTAGTTGACACATTTGGCGCTGATGCACCAGCTCTGGCCCTGCCTCTCCGTCTGGCCCCACCACTGCCTCTTCCAACCTGTTCTGGTCGAGGACTCTCCTCCGTCTCAGAAGCACTGTGTTCACCCAGCCTATCAACCCAGCTTGGGTCTGTCACCTCATCATCCTCCGATCCCTCAGTCTGCTCCCCCCTCGGACTTCCTGCCCTGACAACAACTTCCCCACTGTCTGACAACCGTGTCTCCTCATCGTCGGACACCTCTTTACACACTTCTTCCACTACGTCAAGAAGGTCATCATCACCCACAGACTGTGACTGGTGGAAAACCTGGGCATCGGAAAATTGCTCAGCAGCAACCGGACAAGTGGTTTGTGAGTGTGGGAAGGGTCCAGAAAACAGTTCCTCAGAGTATGCCGGTTCAAATGCCAAATTTTCCTGGGAGGGGGCAGACTGGGGGGGAGGAGGCTGAGGTGCAGGAGCTGGAGGAGTGGCGATTTCGGTGACATGGGTGGACTGCGTGGAAGACTGACTGGTGGACAAATTGCTCGAAGCATTGTCGGCAATCCACGACATCACCTGTTCGCACTGTTCTGGCCTCAACAGTGCTCTACCACGAGTCCCAGTAACTTCAGACATGAACCTAGGGAGTGTAGCTCTGCGGCGTTCCCCTTCTCCCTCATAAGCAGGTGGTGTCTCACCCCGGCCAGGACCACGGCCTCTGACCCCTGCAGTAGTTGGACGCCCACGTCCCCGCCCTCGTCCTCTACCCCTAGCCCTCGGGTTAAACATTTTTAAAATGAGAGTTATAACTTTAATTTTTTTTTTAACTTTTTTTGGTGTTTTTTTTTTTTTTTTTTTGTGTTTTTGAGTTTTTAAAACCAAACGATGCTATCCTATTGCTATGGCTATTTTCTAGCCAAGTATGAAAGCACACTACTATGCCAGATGAGATGACGCTGAGTTATTAAAAAAATAAACGTAAAATAAAAAAGGAAATGGCAGACTGTGCCTAATTGAAATCCAACCCCTAATAAATTTTCCCACTTCGGTCTTTGCAATGGATATGTGCGTCACTAAGCGCAAAACACAGCGGTCGCAAGTCTCACTACAAATTGCTCACAATTTGCTAGTAGATGCACTGCAGCAAGTACAGCCACCAGCAGATCAACCAGAAATCAAATATATATAACGCTACTGTAGGCGTAAGTAAGCCGTTTGGATTCTCCTATGGCTATTTTCTAGCCAAGTATGAAAGCACACTACTATGCCAGATGAGATGACGCTGAGTTATTAAACAAAATAAACGTAAAATAAAAAAGGAAATGGCAGACTGTGCCTAATTGAAATCCAACCCCTAATAAATTTTCCCACTTCGGTCTTTGCAATGGATATGTGCGTCACTAAGCGCAAAACACAGCGGTCGCAAGTCTCACTACAAATTGCTCACAATTTGCTAGTAGATGCACTGCAGCAAGGACAGCCACCAGCAGATCAACCAGAAATCAAATATATATAACGCTACTGTAGGCGTAAGTAAGCCGTTTGGATTCTCCTATGGCTATTTTCTAGCCAAGTATGAAAGCACACTACTATGCCAGATGAGATGACGCTGAGTTATTAAACAAAATAAACGTAAAATAAAAAAGGAAATGGCAGACTGTGCCTAATTGAAATCCAACCCCTAATAAATTTTCCCACTTCGGTCTTTGCGATGGATATGTGCGTCACTAAGCACAAAACACAGAGGTCGCAAGTCTCACTACAAATTCCTCACAATATGGTACTAGCTGCAAATAAAAAAAAAAAGTATAACGTTATTGTAGCCCTAAGAAGGGCTGTTGGGTTCTTGGAGAATCACTCCTGCCTAACACCCTAACGCTTTCCCTGACCAGCAGCAGCTCTCTCCCTAGCGGCATCCAGACACAGAATGATCCGAGCAGCGCGGGCAGGGGCTAGTCTATTCCAGGGTCACCTGATCTGGCCAGCCAACCACTGCTATCGACGTGTAAGGGTACCACGTCATGCTGGGTGGAGTGCAGAGTCTCCTGGCTTGTGATTGGCTCTGTTTCTGGCCGCCAAAAAGCAAAACGGCGGGAGCTGCCATTTTCTCGAGCGGGCGAAGTATTCGTCCGAGCAACGAGCAGTTTCGAGTACGCTAATGCTCGACCGAGCATCAAGCTCGGGCGAGCATGTTCGCTCATCTCTAATGATAAAGCATGAAAGTCAACCCAGGGGCAATGTCTGTGTTTGCGGGGGAGACCCCTTGTGATTACTGGCTAATTTGCACCTCCATCCCAGTGAGTCAGTGAACTAGTTACTAGTGAGACAGCAGTGTGCAAGCTGTGATTGGTAAAACAAAAAGCTGATAATGACTTCTTGGCAGCTGTCAATTTTGTTAAAAAAAAAAAAACATTTGAAATACCGTATAAAAATGTGCTGAAAAACCTCACCTCGGCTTATACATAAAAAATAAAACTTACATACTCACCCTCCGGCTCCCCGATGCTCGGTGTGGCTGCTGGCAGCTACTCCCATGTCTTCTTTCATCTGTAACAGCCAACAGAGACGCGGCCATGTGCTCTGACATCCAGCACACACTGTGATCGGTGGTGTCGCTGATGATGATGTCATAGTGTGCGCCGGCCAGTAAGAGCATATGGTTGCATCTCTGCCGGCTGTTACAGCTGGGGGACCAGAGCATCGGGGAGCTGCGCCGGGCATCGGGACCACCGAAGGTGAGTATGAAAGTTTGTTTTTTTTAATGTGCTTGGCAAACTGCGGGTTGGCTGGCTACTAAAGGGGGCTGGCTGTAAACTTAAAGGGGCTGGCTGGCTACTAAAGGGGACTGGCTGTATACTTAAGGGGGCTGGCTGTATACTTAAGGGGGCTGGCTGACTGTATACTTAAGGAGGTTGGCTGGCTGTATACTTAAGGAGGTTGGCTGGCTGTATACTTAAGGGGGGCTGGCTGTACACTTAAGGAGGCTGGTTGTATACTTAAGGGGGTTGGCTGGCTATATACTACCGGGGGCTGACTATATGCTACTGGGGACTGGCTGGCTATATAATGGGAAGCTGTAACCAATGCATTTCCTACCCTTGGCTTATACTCGAGTCAATAGGTTTTCCCAGTTTTTGGTGGTAAAATTAGGGGCCACAGCTTATACTTGGCTCAGCTTATACTCAAGTATATACGGTAGGTTAAAAGTCGTTTCACAGAACTGAAGGAAATGTACATGGAGACCCCAGCTCTGTCCTTGGATGGCATCAGGAGTAAGGTGTTTATTCCAGTTTTTGGTGTAAATTATGCAAAATGTAACCAGAACTGATGAAAGTAAATTAATCTTTAGAGATGTAGTCTGGTACAATGAGATAAAATTCATAATGTGTCTGGTGTACCATAAGAGAAATGTCAAAACCACATTAAAGAAGGGGTTTTGAAGTTAGTAGACTTGCTTTTTTTTATCTAATTTTGCTTCAAAAAAAGCATAGGAAAACTTTTCAGGAAAAGTGTCAGGATTTGAGGATCTGTACCCAAATTGAGCAACCAAAAAATAGTCATGAAGCTAAATTGTGGCATTGACATATAATATATATGGTTTAGCAAAAAAATACGAGGCCGCTAAAAGATTGGCTCAAAGAAAACAATAAATGATCCCAATGACTCAGACTAGCTACAAAGTGATCTTAAGCAGTACTATCGTGTCACTTGTCAGTAAAGTACTTTCATTACAGTTAGCAGTGGAAAAGCGATCATTGTTGAAACCTGCTAATCTTATCTTATATAAGCAAGAATAAAACTCTGATATATCAACAACAAACAGTTAAAAATCCCTTTTTTCATAAAGTAGACTTAAAAGGGTTTTTCAGGAACTCTACTCCATCTCCTAATTCTTGTTTCATGTTGTTCTTTGTCACTGAAGTCTGACCCAAAAGTTCCATGACTGAAGGGAATAACTTTGGCCAACGAGTGACTTCCTTGGATCACAGGAAATCACTTACTCTAATGTTGAACCATCAATGCCAAAGACTAAAAGACCACATGCGAACTGGGATCTAGGGTAGGAAAAGTGCAATTTCTTTTCTTTTTTTCTGGAAAACCCTTTTAAAGAGGACCTTTCACCACCCCAAACATCCTAAACTGAACACACCAGCATGTAGGCACTTGCATCCTGATTCGGGACGCACTTTGAATTTTCCTCCTAGCTCCCTCCATTCCTGAGATATGAGCCCCGGGATCTGACTATTCCGAGTGCAGCATCGTCAGAGAGGAGAAGCTACAGCACAGGTGGGGGTGTGACTATGCTAAATTCCTCTGACACCATCCAATCACCGTCAGAGGGTGTCAGAGAAGAGATTCCTTTCTAAAGGGCTGAGTATGCGTCGAGCAGCGGCTGTGCGCTCCCGGCATCATCTCCTGGCTTTAGGTTGGAACACATCGTGATCTCTCGAGTGCAGTGTTCTGTGTGCTGTACACAGACACAAGCAGCTGCTCGGCACGTACTCAGCCCTTTAGAAAGGAAACTCTTCTCTGACACCCTCCGATGCTGATTGGATGGTGTCAGAGGAATTTAGCATAATCACACACCCCCACCCATGCTGCAGCTCCTCCTTTCTGATGATACAGCACTCGGAATAGACAGATCCCGGGGCTCATATCTCCAGAACAGAGGGGTCTAGGAGGAAATGCAAGTGCCTACATGCTGGTATGTTCAGTTTAGGATGTTTTGGGTAGTGAAAGGTCCTCTTTAACTATTTTTTGACCAATCAACAAATAATTATGTTGACTGGGCGTTAAGGGGTGTATGGAGAGTACTCACAGACTGAGCCCATTCTATGCACTGTAAAATACAGGCAGGGCCGGCGCCAGCACCCGGCAAACCCGGGCAAGTGCCGGGGCGCCCAGCTGCTGGTAGGGCCCACTCGTGGCCAAACCCCCGTCCCAAACAGCCTGGCCGTGCCGGGTGCTGGCGCCGTAAAGCGGCGCTCTGTGTGCTGCAGGACGCTGCGTCTCTGCATGACCGCGGTCACAGGTTCCGCTAGCGTCGCGTTCCTAATGCGATGCTAGCGCACAGGGGGCGGCCCTCGGCCCGATCACATATGCGATCGGGCCGAGGGCCGCCCCCTATGCGCTAGCGTCGCGCTATGAACGCGACGCTAGCGGAACCTGTGACCGCGGGCTGAAGCACTGTGAGGCTGCCGGAAGGAGAGGGAAGACGGAGAGGGGGAAGCTCCAGACCTGAGCAGAAGGCTGAGGTAAGTTTTATTCTTTTATTTTGAATGGTCACATTTACTAGTATAGGGGCTGTTAGTAATGAATGGGACTCGAGGAGGGGGCTGTATGTAATCCATGTGGGGAAGGGGGCTGTATATAATGTATTGGGGGCTACATATAATGTATTGGGGGTCAGGAGGGGGCTGCATATAATGTATTGGGGGTCAGGAGGGGGCTGCATATAATGTATTGGGGTTCAGGAGGGGGCTGCATATAATGTATTGCAGGTCAGGAGGGGGCTGCATATAATATATTGGGGGTCAGGATGGGGCTTCATATAATGTATTGGGGGTCAAGAGGGGGCTGCATATAATGTATTGGGGGTGAGGAGGTGGCTGCATATAATGTATTGGGGGTCAGGATGGGGCTGCATATAATGTATTGGGGGTCAGGATGGGGCTGCATATAATGTATTGGGGGTGAGGAGGTGGCTGCATATAATGTATTGGGGGTCAGGATGGGGCTGCATATAATGTATTGGGGGTCAGGATGGGGCTGCATATAATGTATTGGGGGCGAGGAGGGGGCAGGGCTGTATATAATGAATCCATGCCGTTACGCGAGTTGACTGCAAAGGGGCCCACTGAGGCTCTGTCGCCCAAGGGCCCACTGAAACCTGGAGCCGGCCCTGAATACAGGGGACAATTGACACTTACTCCAGACAACCTGGACGCTGCACGTTTGCAGCACCGCATACGTAGTGATAGCTACTCCATGATCGCTCCCCCGTGATCGTTCCCTCTCTAAGACACTCTCATAGTTGCTGCCCCATTCCCTAGAAGACATATAATAATAAAAAAATAAAATCATAAACATGTTAGGTAGCCCCACGTCCCAAAATTCCCAATAAGAATATACGATTACTATGAGCTATCCAAATGTCAAAATTCACACTTTTTTCTCCCATAAAAATTTTCATTTCATCCTGCAACCTTTTTTAAAGGAATGTGTCACCTGAACTGCCAATTCCACCATATTTGGATTTTTTCCAGCTTCCGGTATATTGCCCAGAGAATTAAATGATGCCACTAGAAAGTAAAATTTGTCCTGTAGATAACCAGCCGTCATGTAGCTTTGTGAACTGAAAAATAGAAAAAAATGGGTTGTGGAAGGAGGGGAGTGAAAATGGAATCGCAAAACCTGGTTGTGGCGCGGTGAAAGGACAGAAACATCACAATGTTACCTACAAGCAAAAGTTTACATCTAGTTATATGCAAGAATTTTAAAGAAAAGTTTGTGTATCACTTTTTTTACCACTAATATTTTTTTTTTCAAAGGTTTTCAGTATAATCACTTTGCTTTTGTTATGTATTCTCTCTGGCTACTGTATTTACAGTAGGGATCAGAATATTTGTTGCTTTAATATTTTACACTTTAGGGCAGTGAGGAATGAAGAATGTAAAAGATATTTTTATAGCCATGTTTGATTTTATTGTGGTACTAAATGGTTTCTCCAGGACCACAACTACTGTTTGAAACAAGTAAAGTGTGGAAACAATTTGTATACAAACTCCTTTGTACAAAGCGAGGCCTTCCACACAGCTCGGTGGGAGGTATATGTAAAGCTGCAGCACTTTAGAACAACAACTGTTACTTTTAATGTTAAAGTCCCAGGGAGCCCCTTTAACTGATCCAGACCTTTGCTGAAATGAATAAATTGCTGCATTTATCCAGCATTATGCGATCAGAGTTTAGTAAGATTTCAGTCCTTATTCTCTCTGAGCATCCTCTTTTGTAGTCCTAGTGTCATTCTATTTGTGTCAGATTTTCATATCCGATTTCCACAGCTCTAAGCTATGACACACGTGCGTGAAAATGTAATCGCACTGGAATGACATCCCAGCTCTTGTCCGTTTTCTTCACACACCAGTTCACTTCAATGGGTGAGTTTCACCCATGACTCGGATCATGGTTGTGCATGCTGTTTATTTTCTTATATTAGATCAATAGACAGTAAAAAGGATCTAACAGGTGCATATCACAATGGATAATCAAGGTGTCAACCAGGGGCGTCATCAGCTGAAAAGCTCCTGGCACAGGCCTAAGGCCCGTCGTGTAAAGGGAACGGAATTTGAAAGGAACTGAGGTGAGTAGTAGTGCTTACTTTCTAGATATACAGAGCACATTGAGGGGTAGCATTACTAACTTTGGGTGGCAGGCAGGGGCGTAACTTGAGGGGGTGCAGAGGCTGCGGTCGCACCTGGGCCCATAAGGTCTCACTTTCCAATATGAGAAGACTATTACTATAAACCATACATTATAGTCGGGGGGCCTGTCAGCTTCAAGTTACCCCTCTGGCAGCAAGCATTACTGTGGGGACTTTACTGTGGGGGTAAATGCTAGTGGGGCACATTACTTTGGCGGCATCAACGTGGGCATTACCATGAGCTGTGGGGGCATTACTGTGGGCTGTTGGGACATCACTATGGAGGCTGTGGGGAAATTACTATGGGATAGGGGGACATCACTGTGGGGACATTATTGTGGGGGATGTGGGGACATTACTTTGGACACATGTAGTGGGGGGGAGTACTAGCTGGGTGGCTCTATCAGTCGGCATTATTAGTAAGCGGGCTACAATCAGGGGGCATTAAGTGTAGTGGCATTGAGGGGCCATTTTTTAGTATAGAAGGGTGTTATGTAAAGTGGGGGGCCATATACTATGGGGGCATAAATGGCAGGTGCATTATAAAGGATGGGGGCGACAATGTATAGGGCAGACAGTATAAAGAGTGCGGCATGCATTAGGGGGCATCCTACAGGGGAAGGCCTATTTCACAGCATCTTATTCTAAGAAGCATTACGTGTGTAGTGCTAGTATTATCAGGAGGACTTTATGTTTATCATTATTTCAGTGTTTGCGGAATAGGTTAAGGGTTAGCAGAAGGATAACACTGTTAGTGTCCTGTGATGTAGGGAACGATGGGAAAGTGAAGAACATAAGAAATCTGTTTGGTAAATTCCACAGGGAGGACACCTGGCCGAAGAGGAGGTGACTGTGAATCTAATGGAAAAGATAAGGAAGGAGAACATCAACAGGGATTTTTCCTGTGTTTTATGTAACTGGATATGATAAGTACAGTTGATTTTGGTGCAAGGACATTTTTTTTTGGGGGGGGGGGGGGGTTTACAGGAATGGAAATTACTGAGCTACTTTTGCCCTGGATTTTTTACGAGCCTAGCAACACCCTTGGTGTAAATCACTGACGTTTAGCCATTGGTAATGATGATTATGCCCCATTGTTGCTCAAAGCACTCCTTTACTTTCTAAGGCTTCATGCCTATGATCATGTTTTAGGTCTGTGTGGTAGCAGCGAGTACAAGTGCCCACTGCTTTCTATGGACTCATGCTCAACGGCCATGGATTCCAGGGCTCCATGAATAAGCCGACCACCCAAGATACAGATGGTCCTGCCCGTCTCTGTGAATCAGGCAGTCCTTTTATTTTATAATTGGCCCATGAGCAGGCTGCAAATAGCACACCTTCATGTGTGTGTATCCTCATAGTGCCCTTGAAAAGTGAACAATGAGCTATGATTGGTTTTAGCAAAGACAGTATATTTTAGACCATAAAGTTGCAAAATTGATGACTTATGTTAAGGCGTTTTCTCACAGCTGCTGCATATTTCCCATTGTTCAACAGAATGATGATGGCAAGTATGATCAACATGACCCGCAGGCACTAGTCACATCATAACAAGCACATACTCGTCATTGAGATCACTTTACTGTATTATCTGTATTATCAGTGAATGCATGGACAATATTGTAAGCAATGAGAAGAATGGGGAGTTTTATCCTGTGAATTAGAGTAATTTGCGGAACAACCCCTTCAATGTGGCAACTCTTTGGAAATATTTTATACAATGTGATCTGTAAACAGTTTAAACATTGTGGCCATTTTAGCTTCTCTTTTCTGCTCGTGGACCTTGATTAATTGCCTTACTCCAGGCCCCCAAAACAAAAACCTTAATAATGAATAGATATTAATACATTGAGAAATGTTGCTGTCTGAGAAGAGCAGTCTCTTATTAATGAATATGACCCAGGCTGTGCTGGAAGACATATAGTTACAGCGGGGCACATTTACTTACCGGTCCTGCGCGTTCTCCCTGCTGTGTGCTGTCCGACGAGAATGAACTTTGTTGTGATTCACAAAGATCGTGCCTCCATTTCCTAGATCTGTCGCTTCCCCGCTCAGGTCCGCCAGAGATCACCTTCTTGTTCGTCACTCAGTCCAAATCTGTTGGATCGTTCGATGACCTGCCCCCCCATTTCTGTCGCATGAAAGTCGGCGCGATTGCGGCAAAATCAGATTGCGTGTGACACAATCCCTTTCAAATAGCTGTCATAGCGGCGCAAATCCTGAAAATTTCTAAAAGCAGAAGAAAGTGCGTTCCGCGGGACCCTTAGTAGATAAGAACCCGGTGTTTGTGCTGTATAGGAGTATTCATCACTCTGCTCAATAGCAGACAGTTTTTTGTATATGGTCCGGAAACTTAACCTCAGATGTCTGAAAGAAGTAAATTAGATCTATACAGAACATGACTGTTATCCATTGTGGCTTTTGATCAACCCTGAAGTACACAATTTATTAGAACACTAGACAGCATATTCAGGATGTGGTACCTCAACACCTGGGATCCCTCAGGCATTACATAACACAAGCCGGATTACATGAACTAAAGAAGAATTGTAGCTACTATGACTCCATGACCTAGGTCAAAAAGTGCAACTCAACAGTTTCCATGTTCTTTACAGAGCAAATGCAAATTGTGCACAACCTGGATGTGTTAGCAATCGTAGATGTTCCTATTTTCCATGAGTAGAATATGAGCTGTAAAACTGCAACTGCAACAGTGAAAGAAAAAAATCTGCGAAATGGACATAGTCAACATGCAATGCTAGCCTAAGGCCCCATTCACATTGGCCTATGACGACCCAGCGACGGTACCTTGCCACATGTGGGGGCACCGTACCGTACATGGTGCTATTTCATATGGAGAGGGGAGGGTTAAGCAGCGCTCACCGACCTGTGATTGCCTGGGCTACAGCCGGCCAAGAAAATGTTATTGTGAATGTAGCCTTAATGTGGATGTCATGTCCCAAGTTATATTGTTATCCCCTATCCAGCAATCTCCCATAGTATTGAATGTAGGGACCTGCTTCTTCATTCAGTTATTGAACCCCTGTATTCCCTGTAACTGTGGGGTCCGTTCTAGTGATCGATTCCTATCAGTTGGACCAATATCAATTAGATTGTTATCCCCTATCCTGTGGCGCACTGGAGAAAGGTCTATGCAGAATGGTAATAATAGGTGTTTTGACCACCACAGTTCTAAAATTAATATAAATTAAATGTAATAATGCTTTTGAGGCAAACCCCTTGGTTTTGAAGTTTACCTCAGTTTCACCCGATTTGCAGAATGAAGCTGAAGGAATAAAATCTAGATACATAGCATATGTTCTTCATGACTAAGCAAAGTAAGCAAGAACTCAAATGTGGTTTTACACTAGATTTATTTAGGGAATATTATGGGTAAAATATTCTGTGTGTATAGAATTATCATGTGCAAATAAAACTGTAGCTGTGCACATATAATAAAACGATGGGCAAAAAATAATCTCACAGCCTTCTTCCAGCTGCAATAACATCATGTTGTATCTGGGCTTCTTCTCAGATATTAACTGGAAGCAGGTGTGTGCAGCTCGCAGCCAGGCTCGGGGAGGAGAAGCGCCCATATACTTGTGGTTTAGATGGACCACATCAGCCCGGGATTCATTGGGTGAGGTGGAAGCTGTTTCATCTTGCATAATTAGAGGGGGAAGCAGCAGTTCAGGGCTAAAAGAACTAGTGGTTGGCATCCTGGACTGAAGATATAATTCATATTGGTTACTGTACTTCTTAACATAAAAGTAGGACTCCTATATAATTCTAGGCAGCAATAATTATTGTAAAATATAAACTGTTTGGGCGGTGGCACAGTGGTTAGCAATGATGGGGTCACGAGGTCAGGTGCAACCTGGAAAACATGTTTTGTGCACGCTCCCCATCTTAGGGCATATTCTCCCCAATGTCCTTGCTCCATGAACAGTGGTGTTACTAGAAGAGCTTGGGTCTCATAGCGGATTTTAACATGGGGGCCCCCTACTGCTTAAAAAAAAATATACATGTATACACTTATACGCACACATTTCTGTACTTATATGCACTTTTATACACTAATACATACAATTTATACAAACACATATAGAATATACACACGTACAGTATGTACACTTCCATAAATGTATACACACATACCATGTATACACATCAAATTTCCACACATAATGTATAGTACATACACATTATGTAATACAATACAAATAGTATATATCATATACCTATACATACAGTATACGTTCACCATATATAAACATACATACAGAATACACTCACCATATATACACATACATGCAGTATGAACACACCATTTATACACATACTGCATATACATACATGTATAAAGAGAAAAAAGAGTTCAGCTCACCACTTTTCGTAATCGTCTTATAGTTTCTGCCGATGCACGGACGTGCTGTGCGGGGTTGCATATACAAACAGTATATACACACATACTTCGTAAACATACAGCATATACACACATACTGCAGAATAGTCATGGACGCCCATCTGCTCCACTCATCTCCAGGAGTGACCAGGGGTCCCACGGAGGTTCCTGGGACCCCATTGGACCCCTCGTTCTCCTGATTATCACTGTGGATAGGGCCTAACTTGCTTGGTGGAAAAACTCCTTTAAATACTTTGTGAGACATTAGCTTGTACTACGCTATATGCTGGAAGAGACATACAACAGTTTGATAAATTTTGCCACAGATTCTACACAAACGCCAAAATGTCAAACAAGTGAAAAATTGACTCCCGGAGCACGTCTAATGATAAATCAGCTCATATATCTTGGTTTTTCATGCAGGAGACTGACATTGCATACTATCGTTATTAACATATACACCAGGGTATAAATGACTTGGTGATATCTTTCCTTTTTGTCATTCTATCATTCCGACAGAGAGTGTATATATCTCTCACATCTTGTGGAAAGAGCTAAGTAATCTATTTTTATTTAACCAATCACTCCAAATTGCACATAATAAAATGAGTTGGATGGCTTCTCCTTTAGAAACGTCTGTTGAGGGAACAGGGAATAAGATTACCAGGTTCAAAGTCAAAGCAATACAGCTATATAAATGATGGATAACACTGTGTAATGATATTAGTGTCATTGCTATAACTTTATCAATATTTATAAGCAAATAAAAATCTAGGAATACATAACCAAATACAGGTGTAATGAAGATAAAGGAAGACGGGGGCTTTATATTGATCTTTTGCTATTATAAACTAAGTAAAGTACTTATAGATATATAACGGATGTATAGATGGGGTCGGTTTTATGTCACATATGAGATGTTTATAATGCAGAAATTGGATCTGCCACATATCTGGATACTAAGGACCATATAATAACGTTATTTCCATATGTACCATTTACATACGTAACTTATATGATTATAAAATTCACTGGTATAAAGCTGCCATTAAAGAACAGCGTGGGCTTTTTATTCCTGTCAAAAAAAGAGATGAAATAACATGAGTGCAGCTTTTATGTTTCCACTTAGGCTCTTTTCTGCATTAGGAACCTCTAATGTAGATTTCTTCACATGCAAATAAAAAAAATGCACAAAATACTTGACTATTGTTTCAATAAAAGGTGGACAGATGATGAAAACCCAAATTACCTTATTATAATTCAGTAGGGTTTGTTGAGCATCATTGGTGTAATGGATTGTAAAGGATCAGGTAAGCAGCAACACAACTTTCAAGCAAGATATCAACCCATAGCATTTCCCATGCTGGAAGCACTTGGGCATCCAGGGTTTTATCACAGCTTTTACCTGTTATTCAGGTTCACATCATTTTTTTCTTTTTTCTTTGCATCAAATAGGCTGCCTGCCCATGAACATCTTTGGGCTTTAATATGTGAAAACTAAGCCTTGTGCTGGTCGGATTCCAGGGACAAAGCACAGTCCCTGCTTGCTGAGGCAACTGTAGTGCCAAATTGTAATACATATGATGCAAGGACCCCCGTCCCAAGCACAATCTGTGGAATCCAACCAGTACAGGATCTAGTAGGCAACAAAGAAATTCTTATGATAAGGTATCCTGGAAAGGATCTGCTCTTCTTTTTTTAAGGTTTTAAATATGATGCAAATGAGCCTGGGGGGCTCCAGGCTCCCTAGGTGTTAATAGAGACTGGAACCCCTCAGACTCATTTGCAGAATCCTTAAAGCCTTTTTTTTCTTAAAAAAGAGCGGATCCTGCCCGAGAAGGCACACACCAGGATGTCAGTGTACTTTGTTTAAAATCATTCATCCTGGTGGTAGATTTCCTTTAATAGTTGTCAGTCAGTGTGGTTTTATTCAATACCAATAAAATAAGTCGATTTGTCAATGGTTAGATATTTGTTCTGGGAATGTCCAGCTACATTTTCCGGCACTATGAGCCAGTCTTCTGCAGGATACATTGGAGTGCATAAAAATATGTATAATGCCAGAAGCTTTATTGTTTGCACTGCATTAATCCATTCATTATCTGAAGAGCATTAATCCAAAAGTCTGCAAAGATAATTTGTATGTAGCAAATACATAAATCAATAAGTGTATGTGGTATCACTTATCAGCTGCTTGTTCCAAGAGCTATTTGCTCTATAGATCTGTAGGTGTAGGAAATGAGTCAGCAGCTGCATAGAAGAATATAGTTTGGTAGATTATAAGAGGAAATCTCATTGAGAGTTGTGTCCCCTGGAAAAGGGATTACAAACGAGTCCAACTAGAACATGAATTATAAAGTAGAATATTGGTTATATAGTGAGACGGGACTCCATGCAGTTACTCCATTAGATGGCAATTATTTAACTAGTTTGGATCTTGGAAATGTTTCCTAGTGTGTTATTGTCCTAGACAATTGAATATCCTGTGCTTAGCCCCCTCTTCCAATGCTGCTGTCTATGCACACAGTGGCATGCATCTGGGGCATAAGTTCAACAAAATGGGGCTTATTTACTAAGGGGACAGGGATTTAGAAGGGGATTGTGGCGGCTTTCATGCAACAGAAATCTGGCCGCCGGACAATCCTACTGATTCGGACTGTGCGCGGGATTTAACTTTCAGCGGGGAGCGACACATGCAGGTTATAGGGCGCACAATGTAAGTGAATAACGGCAGATGTGGATTCTCGTCTGACACTAAATGTAGGAAGTAAATGTGCCCCAATGTTTCAAATACATGTAAAGACCTGAAATACATGGAAGTGTGAACTATGATTTACTTGGCTATTTACATTTTTCGAGGGGCTAGAAGTCACATCCAGGTACAGAAGACATATAGGAAATCTATCAACGAATATTGCCTTTATTAACCCTTCATACTGCTGTGTAGCTCTCAGGGGCATGTGTTTATTAGACGCTGTGCTGCTGTAGGTTACTTAAAAAATGAACTTTTAATTTGTTATTCAAATGAAGTGCAAGAGCTTTGAGGAAATCTGGCTAAGCACTTAGCAGCTGACATCTATTTATATGATCAGTGATCATCTAGTGATATTCCTCTAATCTTTCAGGACCCTAGTAGTGCCCCTTTGAAATATTAGTGATGACACAGCAGCTCTCTGCACACTGTCTTCTTCATGGACAGACTGTCACAGCGTTTGTGTAATATTTAATTAGTTAAACTGCCTAAAAGAAAAGATGTCTGTGATGCCCCTGGTGACCAATCAAGGAGCAGCTTTCATATTAAGAGAGAACTTTCAGAAATTAAAGCTGTGCTGTGATTGGTTGCTATGAGTAACCAGGACAGTTATTGCATGTGTTGGGCCTTGTTACCCCAGGGATGTGTGTATACCTGAAAACTGGGCAGTTCACAGGGCTTCTTCACTTGGTAAGGGGCAACTACTGGGGCACATGCATCCATAGGGGCAGTTATTGGACTGTGCGATATGTGATGTGTACAGACCCTGTATGGACACTGATTCTCAAACCAAAGAAGACACAATAAATACACAAAACGCACTTCATTGGGAATTAAAAGGCCAAATCTTTATTTATAATCCCACCCTATGGCAGACCCCTGACTCACGAAGAGTCACCCCTCAGCACTCAGGAGAGGAAAAACCCCCTGTGGGGGAAACCTCTAGGGAAGCCATGGCTGAAGGGTCGCCCTTCCTCTGGGCTTAGAGGGTCACTGCCAATAAATATCTCTCCCCCAATTTATAGAGGAATAATTTGGCTGATCTGGTGGTGGATGTCCCTTCCTCCCTCGCAGCTCCAGGTCTGAGGCAGACAACCCCTTGAAGAGGATGGCGGGGCTGTGGTGATGAGTCCTGGGCTGATGGGGCGTCCCTGCTAGAACCTCCAAATCGCATCAAGGTAGGTATATTGTAGGTAGTCAAGCTCAAGGTCCAATGGCACAAAATGGCAGCGGGCACAGCAGTGCGGAAGCTATTATGGAACCTTCAGTAATTATGACATCAGCACAACATCTGTGACCACTGAGGGCGTGTCTACACGTGTCATACATTATGATGTCACACACAGGGAGGGAGCTGAAGGAATAATGGCTAAAAATATGTCTCATTACAGTAGAAAAAAGTGTCCTTTTACCTCGTATTGGTATCAAATTAATTATTGGTTTAATAAATAGACAGAAATTACGTGCAAAGAATTTAAACCCAATGCAGTCTTAATGTTTTTATACAGCAAAGGTTTTTTCTGGGTACTTAGAAGATTAGTGGTACTTTCTTTGTAACATTTATGACTTTTTTCTTGACATTGTGGGATTTGTGCTTGGGGCTCAGTTAAGGGTGAATTTACACGTCTGCAAGTAGCACGGACACAATGGCCCACATGTATTAAAATGTTTTATGTAGGGTACATTCACACGACAGTTCACATACCCGCCAACATGCTCTATCTTTTCCCAGTGTACGGCATCGCACCACCGCCAGGCCGTCATTGCTGTCTATGGGAATGTATATGCGGCCGCATGTGAATGAGGCCTAAGTGTTTGCATACTGAGGTGGGGGCTGGAGTGCCGGGAGCAGCTCAGTGCTGCATCAGACAGGTGAACAATGTGGCACATTTACTAAGGGCTTTGCACTAGTTTTCTGACTGACTTTGCACATTGTTTTAGGTGTAAAGTGCTTGCACATGTATTTAAGAAGTGTCTGCATCACAAATGTGTCGCACGCAACCGTTTTTGTGGCGCAGCTGCACTAGGCACTAGGAACAAATTAGGGACCGTGCCCTTAATTTAACATGCAAAGTCTGTTGCACGCCCCGTGGTAAACTACTCAACTACTTAAGTTCCATTGCGGGTCCACAAGTATTATTAATATTATTTTTATAGCACCATCATGGTGCTGTATATTCACATGAATTGGGGGAGATGTATTGTGCCTTCCCTGACAGTTTTCTGGAGGAGAAGGCATGTAAATCTCCATATTTCTGTCATAACCATCGGAGACCAAACCCCTCCAGCCCGCCCCCCGGTGAGGATTGTGTCATTCGGAGATATATATATATATATATATATATATATACACACACACCTTTACAAAATAAAGTGAACACTAAAATACCACGTCTGAGTTGTCAGTGAATGAGATATTTATGCTTTACATAGTGGAATACGTTGAGGACAATAAAGCATTAAAATGATCAATGATAATAAATAAATGTCCCATGGAAGTCTTCATTTGGAATGATACTGAAAATCAAAGTAGAAAATTACATTTCAGGCTGATTCAACTTCAGTGGAAATGCCTCTAGACAAAAGAAATGAGTCTCAGTAGTTTGTGTGGCCTCCAGCTAAGTAATTATAATAGTATTTGGTGTGTGTTAACCAAGAAATCAAGTATAAAACTTAGTTTCTCTTAGCGCTATTCATCAATTGTGATATAATATAAACATCCCCATTCCTGTAGACTGTGTCACTCTTGTGTTTCCACTCCAAAACATAACAAATGGATAATAAATGGAATAATAAAAATAAATCTATTATCAAAATCAAGCATGGATGAACCAGGGACACTTACTCAAAGATCCAGGCACCGTGATGGTGGTAATCTTTTTATATTTGTTATCCCTGGCCTCCTTCATTCTAATATCAACATGTAAAATTATGCTAATGTGCCTGAGGGTCTACCCTAGCCCCTCTGTAACATTGTCTCATCCTCCCCCTACTTCCTCGGCATTGTGCAGGGAGCACTTTCTGCTGTATTATCAGTGCTGAGGAAGCAGGGGGGAGGGAGAGACAGTGTAACAGATCAGCCAGATCACAGAGGGCCTAGCGTAGCCCCTCGGGCTCATTAGCATAATTTAGGAAAGAGGCCATGGATAACAAATACAACAAGAATACTACAGTCATGAGGCTGCCTCTAATATATACTGACAAGCTACATACACACGATGGTGTGCTCACTGGGGGCCGAAACCAGGTGGAGAAGGGAGGGGGATTGAGTGTTGCTCACTCCTACGCTCTTGATTATAAGACATGCGTCAGAATTATGGTTCATTCGGAAATACAGTCAATCAAATGAATGACCATATATTTAATTGAAAACAATGGGGTTGTGTTCCATGAAAAAAAAAAGTTGTGATACGGCTAGCACTCGTCCAGAAAATACTGTTGTGTGCATCTAAGTCAGTAGTAGCAGTCTAGCCAAGGATGAGATTGTTACATTATTATAATGTTACAATAGTAAAACTCTCCCACTTCTGAGAGCGCCCCTCTATAGTTAAACACCATAGTCCAGGCCCTCAAGTGCCTAATTGCAAATACATCCATGACTGTACACCAAACATTCACTGCAAAGCATATAGACTTTGATCTATTAAAGGAAAATATTTCCTTCCCATAATGCATTGCAGCACAGAGTATCCTACCATTAGCAGCCACAAGAAAAGATGAATGGGTCTCAGGACTGTAATACCGGCTGGATCAGTGCAAGCAATTACTTATGTGCTGAAGTTTTTCACCTAAATTATATCAACAGTAGATTAACTGTAATATCATGTAACTTTATATTGAAAGGTGCAAAAATGCTTGAAATAGGAGCGTTATAGATGGAACTACTTGAAAAAAGTGATACTTTTTACACTAATGAGTGCCGCAGACATTGTCCCTCTATAATTCATCAGAAAATGGCTTTGTTACCGAGAACCTAATTACCGGATCATTAGCGACATGAAAATACTGAGCTGCTAAACAACTGCAAAAGTTTTTAACAAGGCAGCAACTCTACAGCAACTCTCCTACACATGACAAGATGACAGTCTAAGGAGCAGGAACAAACTGGGACACCTTTACCTAGACAGAAGATTAGGGAGAATAATTAGCTTTGATACCTGACAGTCTTACATCACATACCCCGCTGTCAGGGTACAGTGGATTCCTACAGTAGCGTGATATGACTAACCAGCAGTTAATATACATATATGTAGCACCATCTGCTTCTGGAGCATAAATCATTGCAACAATTACAGAAGACACAGTGGTACAGATGACTAAAACACTTGGAGAATGTTCTAGCCACACAAGTTTACATTTAATAAAATATAGTTGTTAACTATTTCATTTCCTCGCCATGTTTGGATAAGTAATGACCTGAAGTTGTTCTCCCTATCCTCATGGAGTGTGACTTACTCATGCAGTAGAAAGGCTACCATAGCAGTGATGGCGAACCTTTTAGCGGCCGAGTGCCCAAACTGCAACCCAAAACCCCCCTTATTTATTGCGAGGTGCCAACCAAAAATTAAAGCAGTAACTTACATCTCCCTGTTCTTCAACAACGTTCGATCATATTGGCCTCCTGAGGACAAGATGGAAATTTGCATCATTTTAGCTTCTTTCCAGTGTCCCTCCGTACACAGAGAATCGTGGGGACAGCAGAAGGTCTTCCAAAGATAATTCGGCCCTTTCTATTCATTCTCTCTCTTTCTACATACCCAAGTAGTGAAGTAAGTATCACTTTAATATATGACTGAAAGCAGCATCTTTTAAGTTACTTGGAACTGCAGGAAGATTCTATGAGTTCTGTCTGGTGTGCTGGAGCGATGGCCCGGGTGCTGACAGACAGGGCTCTGAGTGCCCCCTCTGGCACCCGTGCCATAGGTTCGCCACCACTGGCTTATAGTCATATGTACCAGTATCTCTTCCAGGCCATTTGCCAAGGAAGATAGTAGTCAAGAACTGGGCTGTAGATTTCCAATATGTGTATAATGGTACCATAACTACAGCACTGATACATGAGGCTATTCTTCAACTTTGTCCCTTGCAGATTTATTTTATGCATTGGGAATTGCCTTGGCTCATATAGTAAACACACCCATATGCTGCCATTATACAAATCGGAAAAAGAGTGGGCTTTTGTTAAGGATACTACACTATTCCTTATGGGGTCCTCCATACAAGCATTCTAAGTCTACGCAACGGAAACTGATCAACCTAATGTGAAATAAGCCAATGACCCTCATAAAACTATGCACAAACTTTTTTATTGTTGTTAGATGATTTCCTTGCGGAAGAGTTATTACAATGTCATATTACGAGCCCGTAGGTTCAGAATTTGAATTAATGTTACTTTATTCCCCATGAAATAACAATGCTGAAGTATGTAACTCTGTGTTATCCCACTGTTCTCTAATACTTTCTGGAAAAACATAAATAAGTTAACGAATAATGTCTCCATATGGTCCTTTGCACTTCAATCAGCGTTGACAAGCGCTGGGGTATTTATAGTCACAAGTCAGGTCAGTGGTAACTGGTGGATCTCAGAGACAGAAGGTTTTGATATTATGCCTCCAGGTTCAACTCTTGGCGCTTTCAATACAAACATTGAACTTGCTCCAATGTCTATTTGTGAAATGCTGTGAATGGCAAAATATGAAAGGACTTGTAAGTCACAGTGCCATTTGTTGATGAGGATCTCTCAAGCTTCCTGTAAAGTATTATACACTCCAGCACATGGCAGATGGTCAACATACAAGAAACAGTTATGTATGAAAGAGACATGGCTGCATAATAGCTACAATACTGAGCTGAGCTTGAGTGGCTGGGACTATTGTGGAACTTCCAGGGTATATGAACAATAGCATTCCTCCCAACCATCCTGAGAGAGTCCCAAATTTCTGTCTCTGTCCTGCTGTCCTGTCTGGAGAGAGGTATGTTTCGGGACATGAACTCTATCGTCTCTCTATATTATCACTCTGCCTCAGCTGCTGGATGGAGGAGAGTTGGCATGCGGAATGATATGTCATCCTGCCTGCTGGCTTCAGTGCTGCATATAGCAGTAACAAGGAGGAGTGGGGGCCACAGTATGAAGGGAAGCTGCCTGGGGGGCACAGAATGAAGGGGAGCTGTTCGGGAGGCACAGAATGAAGAAGATCTGCTGGGAGGGCACAGTATGAAAGGAAATCTGGGGGGGGGGCACAATATGAAGGGGAGCACCTGGGGGACACAGTAAGAAGGTAAACTGCTGGGGACAAAGTATGAAAGTATGAAGAAGAGCTGCTGGGAGGGCACAGTATGTGGGGAAGCTGCTTAGGGGGGGTTCATGGTATGAAGGGAAGCTGCTGGGGGACATAGTAAGAAGGTATGCTGCTGGGGGACATAGTAAGAAGGTAAGCTGCTGGGGGACAAAGTATGAAGGGAAGCTGCTGTGGGACATAGTAAGAAGGTATGCTGCTGGGGGCACTATATAAAGAGGAGCTGCTGGGAGGGCACAGTATGAGGGGAAGCTGCTGGGGGGGGGGTCAGTAAGAAGGTAAGCTACTGGGGGGCAGTATGAAGAGAAGCCACTGGGTGGCCACAATATGAAAAGGAGCTGCTGGGAGGGAACAGTATGAGGGGAAGCTGCTGGTGAGACAGTAAGAAGGTAAGCTGCTGGTGGGGTTCACAGTATGAAGGGGAGCATCCAGGGGGGAGCACAATATGTAAGGGAAGCTGCTCTGGGGCCACGATAAGAGGGGGAGGTACAATGGGATTTCAGGGTGGAGCGAATATTAGGGGGAGCTGGGGGCACAATATCACAGGTATCTGGGGGGAAACAATGTGTGGAGGAGATGGGGGAGCTAAGGAGGTATTTATACTGTATGGGGGTGGAGTTAGAGGTGGGTTCAAAGTTCAAATGCACAACTTAGAGCAAAAACAAAATGTATCCTATTGTCTTGTCTTATAATTGATGATGCAACTTGTCAGCGGCAACAAAAACTACACCAGATTTATCCAACTGATACTGCATAATAAATATATATAATTATAACCTAGTTTAAGACTGTCTAGTCATATTTTACATATTTACATATTCATATTTTAGTTATAGTTTTCTGGTTGGTTTAGTTCAAACCAGAAAAATATGTCAAACGCAAATTACAACATATTTCTGTTGTAAAGGGTTTGAAAAATCTGAAATTCAGTGATTCAGTTAGATCCAATCTATTTCTTGTCTATGTCCATGACCAATGCTAAAAACATATGCCCGAATTCTAACACCACTAACACTGTGGAGGAGACCGCCGGGAGAATACACAGTAAACTAGACACGTACTAGAGATTAGGAGCAGGTTCTTTTCAAGTGACACAATGTTAGTGTGTTTTATTTGGAAATAAATCCTTCCAGTTTACCGTATACTTTCACTTGTTTCCATGGAAGTTCATGACAATCCTCAGCAGGATGCAGTCTGGCATTCAATACCTGCTCACTAATAACACTTAGTAATATCTGAGAGCAGCGGCTGAATGTGGACAGACAATGATATATGTGTTACATAAAGAGCCTTCAATGTTACTCTCCAAGCAAAACTTCTCTGCCTCAAATCCTATTGTTTTCTCCTGTTCTTCAACTGACACACATTGATAACGCTAGAGACAACATAAGCGGCAACTGTTCCTGCCATCAGGGCTGCACAATCAAACTTGCCCCAGAGTTGAACAGGACTTTGCAGGATTCGCCAGTGTACCGGGCTGCATGCCAGTCAAATAGGAAACAGTCAAGCAATACACATGTAGAGGAAGAAGGAAAATCTTGGGCACTCACGGATAATACACCACAACTTTTATTCAGGCCAAACGGGAATGCAAAGAGGTACCGGACACGCTGCAGACGAAGGGGCCGTTTCGCACTAACAGCGCTTTCTCAAGCCTGTTATAGCCCAGACGTATGATAGCCCCACCGCCAATAAGGCGCATCTGCATACATCAAAAGGGTCCTGCGCAGTGTTTATCTCTACTCCAGGCAGAAATAAGCACAGCTGGCAACTTTTCATGTATGCCCGGTAACAGGAACAACCCTGCGCCGACCCATTCTCTGCCGGCCGTGTCCACCTCCTGACCGGCCACGCCCTCAAACCCCCCCCCCCATACCCAGCTAGCTGAGAGGTGACACATTGGGGGAAATAATCGCTAGCAATAAGTTAGCATTTGCGATTATTTCACAGCTTATACACCAGTGTCTAGGCGAGAAACACCCTGATAAATACCCCCCAATGACCTCTCTAGAGCAGCTTTATTTACCATAATTTTGGGTGTCTGTTTCCATTTGACTCCAGTGAACTACATTGCCCAGTCTAAATACTAGGTGCACTGGTGCATTGCCCAGATAACATCTAAAAATGAATACACCAATAACAACAATACAAAAAATAACTCAAAATCAAACATTTAAAATATGATTTTATCTTATTTTAAATTTAAAATCAGCGATGTTGTCAATAGTTTTTCTTTACTTTTATAACTGCATATAATAATTACAGATAGCAACCACAAATCTGTGAATTTACTGAGAACTTAATGGAAAAGGTCACAAGTGTCCACACTAATGGCTGAACAAGAACTGTTAATTATGAGAAGAAAATACTCCAAGTTCAGCAATGTCATGAACTTCATGGTCCCTGGATGAATAATGCAGTGTGCCATTTTCATTAGTAAAAGAACATGTAGTCACTATTATTTGGTTAGCAGCATATTCTGGCCTAGCGTTTCTTACCATAAGCAGATTATAAGAATTCTATTATGGCTCATGCACGTAGCAGCCCTGTGCGCAAAGGGCCACAGGCAAAGCTCACTTCTTATTTTACAAACTGTCACAAAATCCCATAGGAAAACACAGGTGGGGGAATTTATTATTCTACTTGCACAGTTGCATAACTTGAAGCTGATGAGCCCCAGTGTAAAGTGTGTGCCAGGCCCCCCCAACTAACTAGTTTTCTCATATGGGAAAGTGACACCTTTTGGGACCCGTAAGCCTGTTGGGCCCAAGTACGGCCGCCCTCTCTGAACCCCCTCAAGTTATGCCCCATCTCTACCAGTTTTGTAGTGTTAAACATTCAAAAATGATCAGTTGTTTTAAAAGGGCTGTAGGGCTATTGGTTTGTTCAACAATGTTGGCAGATCTATTAAATTAATTAATACATAAATTAATTAATAAATACATTAAATGGGTTATCAAGGTTCAGAAAAAGAGTACCGTATATATGTGGCTGCAGGGTGTATTAAAACAATAAACATCTTATACTTACCTCTCTCCGCACTCCCGTTCTCCCACATTACTGCTGCCATAAGCCACTTGTTAAGTATCAGAATGAAAAGAGTATCCAGTTCAATAGTTGTCTCATTGGATGCACCATTCTTTATTGTATTGGGAGATAAGAACAGGTCAGAAGTGCCTGACGGTGACTATTCTCCCTTTCTTCTTTGTGTATGTTTTTGAGAAGTTTAGTAGTGGGGGAAGGAGATAGAGTTGTCAATATAACAGATATAAATGTGATATAACTGTACATGGCCAACTTGTTACCTGTTCTATATACAACATTTTTATTTAAAACAAACTTTTTTTCAAATAGTGGTGATTTTACAAATTTGACATTCTATATACATTTATTAAAAATAATCTTGAAGTCACTGACCTTAGTAGAGGAAAAGAAACATCAGAAGGAAACTTCCCTATTATGTCAGTGATGGATGCAACTCACATTCTCTTCCATGAATAGTGACCCCCTACACAAGTCACAGAACATACAGCATTGTCCTATAGAAGTCAATGGAGAAAATCGCTCACAACTGGCGTTTCCTACATCACAATTGATCTCCTCTTTGAAATTCCTAAGACTTATTTTTTAGTTATGTTTGTAGCAGGCCTATGAAATGCAGAGTCATGGTATACCGTAGCTTGAAAATAGAAACTAATCTATAAAACATCAGGATGATTGGACATTCACACATAGATACCGTATATACTCGAGTATAAGCCGACCCGAGTATAAGCCAAGACTCCTAATTTTTCCACCAAAAACTGGGAAAACCTATTGACTTGACTATAAGCTGAGGGTGGGAAATGCATTGGTCACAGCCCCCCCAGTATATATCCAGCAAGCCCCCAGTTATATATAGCTAGCCTGCCTCCTGTAGTATACAGCCAGCCTGCCCCCATGTAGTATACAGCCAGCCTGCCCCCATGTAGTATACAGCCAGCCTACCCCCTGTAGTATACAGCCAGCCTGCCTCCTATAGTATACACCCAGCCAGGCCCCTGTAGTATACAGACAGCCCAGCCTTCCCCCTGTAGTATACAGCCAGCCCCCTGTAGTATACAGCCAGCCCACCCAGCACCCTGTAGTATACAGCCAGCCCACCTAGCACCCTGTAGTATACAGCCAGCCTAACCTGCCCCCTGTAGTATACAGCTAGCCAGCACTTAAAAAAAAAAACTTATACTCACCCTTAGGCGCCCCCAATTCTCAGCGTGGCTCCCAGATGTTGGCGCCGCTCCTCTTCTGTCTTCCCCGGGGCTACTTTTCGATTTCTGAAACATTTTCTGACGCATACTATTATGCGGCCGATGATGACATCATAGTATGCGCGGGCAGATAACATGGCCGCGTCTCTGCCGGCTGTTACAGAAGACTGAAGAAAGAAAAAGGAGATGCGGGGAAGACAGAAGAGGAACCGTGCCAACATCGGGGAGCCGTGCTGAGCATCGGGGCTGCTGGAGGGTGAGAATATAAGTTTTTTTTTTTTTAATTGACCTGTGTATAAGCCGAGTTGAGGTTTTTCAGCACATTTTTGTGCTGAAAAACTTGGCTTATACACGTGTATATACGGTAGATATCTCATAGATGATGATGTTGAATAATGTAGAATTGATGGCCCCGTATACAACCCTCAATCTTCCATCAAATGCAATTTATATTACAGTTTTTGGTGTTAAAAAATGAACATTTTTTTTATTTTCATAGATCTCATTCAACAAATGTATTTTCTTTTTTTTTTTTAATTCAAAAATTGTAATCATAATAATATGGAGATGGTCAACAAAATGATAGCAATGCTTTCCCTCCAGTAATATGAACATATAATAATCCTTCACTTTGGATTCTGGAAAATCCATGAAGCTTGTCAGCGGTAATGAGCAGTGAGTGCAGAATATTAGATCAGTTCTGTTCTAAAATGTATCATCTGTAATAACTACAGTGTGTGGCCTCTATGTGCGAGTGCAGATGTCTGGGCAAAAATGCTTTATAATCATATTCCTGGGAGATGTAATAAAGATGCTCAGAGACTCCATTCAGTCCATTTCACAGAATTCATAATGTGGCTGATCTGCATTCTCTGAATGTAAATTATTACCTTTACCATCAGTATAAATATAGGATCTCAGCTTCATACATTTACAGGGACTATACTGTACCAGATACAAACACAGCCCATGCAAGTCAGTGGAGGAAATTTATAAAGTGAATGTGCACTATATACACATTCAGGCTTTCAACATTTTTTTTAAACCCCTGAAAATAGGCTAAAATTTAAAGGAATTCTACCATCAGAATCAAGCATAATAATCCAAAAGCATTTACTCATAGACTTATATTTCATATCCATGGCCTCCTTCCTTTAAAAACCAACTTTTAAAATTATGCTAATGAGACAAACGGGCTCTGAGATGAGTATTACCAGAGCACCAACTTCCTGTTACACTGTCTCCACCTGTCTCCCCCTACTCCATCAGCACTTCCCCCTTTCTCTGCCTGATGTAATCTCACTGCAGAAGAGGAAGTTTCTTCACAGTGGGAGGGGGAAGTTCCTTACACAGTGTAACAGCCTGTGAAGCTGCAGCAATTCTGACCCGGTGCCCTTCTGACTCATTAGCACCTTTAAAAAGTGGCAAGGAAGTGTAGAAGGAAGTGTAGTGTTACAGTGCCTGGATCTATGAGTAAGTGTCCCTGGCTTATCATGCTTGATTTTGATTTTTTAACAGATGTGATAAAGACAAATTACATATGTTAAAGAAACAGATGCGGATAGAATTCAAACTAAACACAGACATCATGCGTCCGCATTTTTTCCGGATGGGCAGTGGACCCACCCATCTTAATAAGCCTTTAGTGGTACATGATATTTGCCACATGTTCTACAAAGGAACCCTCTGCTGTTAGAACCTCTCCTTCCTAGAGAGATATAGTGCTGCTTAATAATAGATACAAACCACTTCACAAAATCTCTTATTCACTGCTTTATGGGGAAACCATCATCATACTCAAAGAGAGAAGAATATAATACTACTGCTGATGCTGTCCAGGTTGGAAGAGATCCAGCCATTTATGAACGAAACAGGTGGCCGGATACCTTCTCCAGTACTCTAGGGCCCGATTGTACAGCGAGAAGAAGATAATACATGCAGACTCTGTTAGGCTGAAGACCACACATTGTACATTACACTATACAACCAGATTATACTACCATATCAAGTACAGTATTTTGGTTTCCCTTTCTGCTGAGCTACATAGGAGAATGGCAAATCTAAAGTAAAAGCAGCACCTATTTGACTGAATCACTGCTGTGACTTGGCCAAAGTCTCCCTCAGCTCCTTTAATCCCCCCTCCCACAGAAATGGAGGGGATATAATGATTGATGTTGGTTTACTTGGCTGAAGAGAATTCCTAAGGTAGGGGGGATAAGGGAGCTGAGGAAGACATTGTGCAAGTCACACAGTTACTAGGCCGGATAGGGCATACACCATGTAACCGATGAGCCTGCTGGTACAGTATGAAGTCTTCTGTGAGAACCTGTCATTAGGTTTAAAAGTGAAAACCTGATGACAAGTATAAATAAATGTTTAGTCAATTATACAGATATGAATAAAATGTCAAAATTCTGTAGCTTACACATTCACAGCCAAAGATAACATATCCTCACCATTGCAAGGTAAGCACCCAAGCAGCCCAGGTCTAGTCACACTGTCCACAAAGGCACCCGTGGGCATTAAGGCCAACAAATGGGATGTATAGGTAAGACAATATGGAAAAGGGCTACTAATTTTAGACATACATCCATAAGAACAGAGGAGTGGTGCACAAGACATGCCGGCAATTAAAATACAGACGGTCCCCGGGTTACGTACAAGATAGGTTCTGCAGGTTTGTTCTTAAGTTGAATTTGTACATAAGTTGGAACTGTATACTTTATAATTGTAACTCCAGCCAAATTGTTTTGGTCTCTATGACTATTGGATTTTAGAAATGTTGGGTTGTCACAAGAACCAGGATTAACAATAAATCATAATTACAGACACCTTTGATAACTATTATAATTGTTTATTGTAGCCTAGGACTAAAGAACAGTAAATTACCCAACTCCAGAGGTCCGTTTGTAACTAGGGATCATCTGTACATCGGGTGTTCTTAAGTAGAGGACCGCCTGTATTGTCTTCAGAGTGTCTTGGGCTTTACAGGTATATACACTCACCGGCCACTTTATTAGGTACACCTGTCCAACTGCTCGTTAACACGTAATTTCTAATCAGCCAATCACATGGCGGCAACTCAGTGCATTTAGGCATGTAGACATGGTCAAGACAATCTCCTGCAGTTCAAACCGAGCATCAGTATGGGGAAGAAAGGTGATTTGAGTGCCTTTGAACGTGGCATGGTTGTTGGTGCCAGAAGGGCTGGTCTGAGTATTTCAGAAACTGCTGATCTACTGGGATTTTCACGCACAACCATCTCTAGGGTTTACAGAGAATGGTCCGAAAAAGAAAAAACATCCAGTGAGCGGCAGTTCTGTGGGCGGAAATGCCTTGTTGATGCCACAGGTCAGAGGAGAATGGGCAGACTGGTTCGAGCTCATAGAAAGGCAACAGTGACTCAAATCGCTCATGTTTCTTGAACATGACAATGAGTTCACTGGACACAAATGGCCTCCACAGTCACCAGATCTCAATCCAATAGAGCATCTTTGGGATGTGGTGGAACGGGAGATTCGCATCATGGGTGTGCAGCCGACAAATCTGCGGCAACTGTGTGATGCCATCATGTCAATATGGACCAAAATCTCTGAGGAGCTTCCAGCACCTTGTTGAATCTATGCCACGAAGAATTGAGGCAGTTCTGAAGGCAAAAGGGGGTCCAACCCGTTACTAGCATGGTGTTCCTAATAAAGTGGCCGGTGAGTGTATAAGTGTATGTGCCTTCAGTTTGATAGACATGTAACCATTACTCTACCAAGTAAATTGTGCTATAAAATTTGCCTTACCTGCTTCCGGGTCATTTTATATATCAACATCCAGGGCACCACAATTAATCATGGGTGGGCTGGGAAATTACTACCATAGCAGCCAGGTGTTTGCCCTGGATTTATGCTTTTCTTCACACTCTTATCACTGGTCCCACAAGTCGCAGCCTTGAACCTGGAGAAACCGCAACTGCAACTAGCATTTATATCAAGCCTAGACACACCACCACTTGAGGACCCCACCATCTCCTGCAACACCGACATCTAGCCATTTACACTTTTTGCGAGCTAGAGGATGAAACCACAGGTTTTAACCACTCCATTCCCCAGGTGTACCACTCAACCAGAATCGAGGAGAGATTACCGGTGTATATACTATATATATGCTTATTCTACGCAAGCAGTGAATACAAAGTGGAGAATGCTATATGACACTCCTACAAATATATGTTTTTTCTTTTAATATCTTCATATTTTAAAAAGATATAAAAAGGGTTTAAAAAAAGCACATTTTGATATATTCCTCTGGTCATGAATTGGCAGAAGCTTTGTTCTGTGTTAACAATTGTGAGATTTCACTTTACCTCTTTACATTTGCAATAAACATCGGCTTTGCGTTGCATGTTTTGTTGCTTTTTGTTGTGCAGCAAAATATCAGTTTGAAAATGTGTTTTATAATCGCAATCAGATGAAAGCAATTGTCTTCTGCCCCCTTAAAAACGCTTAAAAGTTGGGACCTTGATGAAAAAGTTAAGGGAAACTGCTTCCTAGCAAACTGTAAAAACGCAAAGCGACGCAATGCAATAAGAAGATTCTGTGCAACGCAAAGGCATAAACACAACATAGAGACCGAAAAACACATTAAAATGTAAATGGAACAGGAACGTCTTTCAAAAAGCTTCAAAACCGCATTGAAAAAGGCAAAGCAACGCATTGTGTGAACGCAGCCTCAAGCATCTTGTTTCCTCATAGGAAGGTGAGCACAGAGACATTAATGGTACGAATAAATGGGGCGGCCATGTTGTGGCCATAATGCAATTGTCATGCGTCAGGCCACATCAATGAAAGGGCATCAACCACCAGGACCAAGGGTTGTAAACCAAGTACACTGACATACTGCTGTGTGCCCCCTTGTAAGGGCTCTTACAATTATACAAATGAGCCTGAGAGGCTCCCACCTCTATAGAGGTTAACGGAGTCCAGAGTCCCTCACTCTTATTTGCATAAATGTTAAAGCCTTTAAAAAAAATCAAGGACATAAGAATCTAAAAGAAGAGCCGATCCTGCCAGAGGGGGCGCACACCAGTATGTCAGTGTGCTTGGTTTACACTCCTTTAAAGAATTCTGACAATAATTCATAACAAAGTTATTATTTAGTGAAAGTTTCATGTTAACAGTACAAGTAGTAGAAGCAGTTTAATAGTTTCGTTGTGAATTATAGGCACAATTCCTTAATTGATGCGACAGCCACATCACAACTGCATCACGGCCACGTCATGGGCCGCACCATTTACTTGCATCCTTAGTGATTTATGAGGTTATAGAAACCTGCAGACTGGCTTTATGGAGTCATTCAGCGGTCTGTGGATGTCACTTGTGACTTATCCCTCAAGGATGAGATTGTAATCTGCGGATATCTATCAAGCCATCAGCCCCTGTACTCCTGTCTCTGAGCTGGGGAGCGTAGTTTGTCATATTTTCTCGCTTTCCAAACCACTTTTCAAGTGCATATATTATCAGTTTAATAAAAAATAGGTATAATATAATGGATCAGGTGCACAAATGCATTATCACTGCAACCTCTGAGTTGTACAAATCCATAAACAGTAAGTAATCATAGAAATATATGGGACCTTATTTTAATTTGCCTCAGATTTCACACAGGGTTTTTGCTGCATTTCCTAACCTTCGCCATTAAAGGGATATAATCACATTTATGGGATATTTACACAGGTACTTTTTTTAATAACATCCAATTGAAGAAATGTTTGTATATGGCAGATCAACTAAATTAAATGTAAATATCCAGATGACAGTAACCCTTTAAGTTATGAATAGCACAATATTTTGCAAGACAATGGGGTAAGTTATCAGTTTTCTGGTGTACAAGCATGGCCAGGAATTGTGCCTATTCACCCACTTCCATCAACTTCAAGACAAGCTAAAAATAATGGTGTATATCAGGTTGTTACATCTTAACTAGAGATGAGCGAGTATACTTGTCTGAGCTTGATGCTCGTTCGAGTATTTGCGTACTCGAAACGGCTCGTTGCTTGGATTAGTATCTCGCCTGCTCGAGATCAAGCATTTACTTAAGGAAACACAGTGAAGAACAGTGAAGAATACAATGAAAACAGTGAACACAGTGACCACAGAATCATTTAAGTGAAGAACACAGAGAAGAACACATTGCAGATGTTCGCGTACATCTGCTAACTTATCGCAAGACATGCGTGCTGAATGGTGTTCTTCACACATATTGTTCTTCACATACTATTGTGAAGAACACCATTCGGCACGGGTGTCTTCGGATAAGTTAGCACATGTACGGAACATCTGCAATGTGTTCTTTCAGTGAAAACATCTGCAAACATCTGCAATGTGTTCTTTCAATGTGTTCTTTCAGTGAAAAATGCTCGAGTCTCCTATTGACTTCAATGGGGTTCGTTATTTGATATGAGCACTCGAGCATCGGGAAAAGTTCAACTCGAGTAACGAGCACTCGAGTATTTAGTGCTTGCTCATCTCTAATCTTAACCAGAAAAACTCCACTGCAGGTGTTTTTGATGGAATCTGTGACTTGTAGCTGAACATAGGCCATTATTTCTCTGGATCTCACATGATCAGTGATATTAGCTATGGTTTTATACAGTAGCTGCACTGATTATTGTCATTTTTAAAAAAAATTTCAAATGGAATTAACATTCGACAAACCAAAGTATCATGTAAGGATTGGGCTGGGGTGATGGCTGCTGACAGCAACAAGTTTCAGCCAGCACTTATCTACCATGCATGGCCATCTCCAACCACACTTCAGAGAGATTCAGGGCAAGATTAACATTTCACCAGTTTTTATTATACACGACAGCAAAACCTCTAATTCTTGTCTTACGGCAGTCAGTAGACTTAATTTTAACTTAAGTTCTGCTGGTCAGATGGTAAGCAGCTGTACTATATCATTATGGATGTCTTAAAGTAAACCATATTGCACCGATGCCTGGCGGAGTTGAAATGCAAGGCTGCACATCCATGACGGCTTCTTCACAGAGTGTTCCCCTCCTTTTATCAGCAAGACAGACAGGTCTTTTTCATGTGTTAAGCTCTTTTATTTCCTAACAAAAACACTGAGTGTGTAACAATGACAAAGATATGTATAGACAGCGCGTGCTGATTATATCTGCTGTCACTTTGTATCAGTGTCTAAAAATACAACAGACATTGTTTAAACATCCAAGAGTAATTTTAGTGACATCTCTAATCTGCCTCTCATAAAATGTAATAGAAAAGTCACAGATGTAACATGGCAGCGTGCCACCATACTTTCACTACAGGAAAAACTTTGGGGTCACCATTATGTCAAATCCACAATACAAGACACTGCACTTACGGGCTGGTAAATACACTCTGGTAATAGTTTATGTCAGAGAAATGTCATAAGAGTTGTCTGATTGGGGGACCCTTTTCTTAAAGAACACCCTCAACTTTGACATGTGCAAATCACTTTTTACCACTTAAAGGGGTTATCCGGGTGTTAAAAATTACTTATGACCTGACTGGGGTGGGCTATTTAAAAATAAACATGTACTTATCTCCTCCGGCACCGCGGTCCCTGCTTACAGGGGCACAGAAGCCGCGCACGGGGAGCTTTCTGATCCGCAATGTGGCCGGCTCCTCCCATCCGTCCCTATCTCTCGGCATTGTAAGTGCTGGGAGATGGTGTCGGATGGGAGCTTCCGGCCGGCTGGAAGCTCCCTGTGAGCCCTTGTAAGCAAACGGGCCGCGGCGCGGGACATCAGCGGCGCCGGACGAGGTACGTACAAGTTTATTATTTTTAAATAGCCCTCCCCAGCCCGGCCATAAGTAATTTTTAACACCCGAATAACCCCTTTAAGCGTCCAGCTTATTTCATTAAGTTTGTACTGACCAAGAGTGCATTACAGAAGTTTTTACCATATACAGATGTCTGTAGTATTATATGTATCTCTCTCTCTCTCTGTCATATAATATATGTATATATAGTCAAGACAGAGACAAAGTGAAAGCCCTCTGCTCCTACAACCTCTGTCCCTGCCTACTGGCTGGCCCAGTGCTAAATTGCAGGTGACAACTGAGACAGTCCTTACCCTGTGTTTGTGCACAGAATAGTACCATAAACAAAAAAGAGAGACAGACAAAAATAACGAGGTCAGGCAAACAGAGTCAAAAATTAGATGCCGGCAAGGTACAAATTCATAAGGCAAAAAAAGAGTCAAAGGTGCAATCAAAAGATCAAAAACACAGCAGACTATATAGATTACCAGAGCCGGAAGACTTGTAGAAGACTTCTACATAGGTCAATGAGGAATTTATGCAGTGATTGGACACTGCTCCAGAAGCTGATTGGGCAGTTCTCCAGCTCTCTAATAGCACTGGGTGCCCACACAATCTCAGCTGAGACAGGCTTCTGATTTTTGTTATTTAAGCAGCCATTGGCAGATCATAAACTGTGACTGTGGTTCTAAGCCCAGAGAACTCACACTGTAAATAGCAGAAGGTCTAATATATATATATATATATATATAACACAAAAAGAATCTATCTGCCATAGTATATTACTATCCAGGGTATCACTTTTTATATGTCTTCCTTATCCATTGAATTATACTTTATGTGAAATGTACTTTCTCTGTTACTTTCTTTATATATTTCTTTTCTATATTTTTTGGCTTTTGACTTTTGTCCATTTGGTTATATTTGTCCTAGAGAAGAAGACGGGAAAGATAAATGCCACTTCATGAAAGCCTTTCAACCTTGCCATTCATTGTTTGATTTAGATGACTTGTACAATGCTCCCTGTCATTTATATGGAAGGAGAAAAGTGCTGATGCAGCAGCTATGACAATGCTATGCGGTGCCTAAATAATCCAACCAAACACTACATAGACAAGTGCGACTCATCAGCGCAGCCCACAACCTGCAAAATGTAAGATGCATTACGTACCATGTGCAACATTACTGAAAATTAACAGAAAGTTATTTGCAATTTTTTTAATGTAATAAAAAAAAAGATATAATAAACTGATTATCAGTTGCCATGGACACAACTTACATTTTTAATGCTCTAGTTTTCATAAATGTATCACCATGTCCTTGTAGGGAATTTACCCTGCTACAGAGAAAGCAGGATGAATATATTTATGCAATGAATAAATGTATTAAATGCATAGGCTAATAGAATTCAGAGGAAATGAGGACTTGTAATGCAGTTATGTATCTGCTTTACAACCAAATGTATCCAGCTAGAAAGATTGCTAATGGAAGTTTCTTCAGCACCACAATTATGAGAAGCTTTCAATCTGGCTATGAAACTGGGCCCCTCATTGTATACTTTTATAAAGGATTAAAGGGCATTGAAGGACTGTATGAAAACGAGCCTAAGGGGCTCCATAGGTGTTAATAGAGACTGGAGCCCCTCAGGCTCATTTGCATACATTCTTTCATCCTGGTGGTATATATACTCGAGTATAAGCCTAGTTTTTCAACACAAAAAATTTGCTGAAAACCGCAACTGGGCTTATACTCAAGTAAAAAAAATTGGTTTTACCAGGTTTTTGTGGTAAAATTAGGGGCCTTGGCTTATACTTGGGTCGGCTTATACTCGAGTATATATGGTAAGTGTTAAAGGTGTTGTCCTGGATTTAGCATTACCAGTAGAACAACCGTGGGCCTAATAAAAGTGCTCGGGTCGGTCTTTATGGTGTTCAAATAATATTATCAGCATTTCTAGACTTCTACAAAGGCCACGATGATGAAAATCCACATATCATAAGCATAGTGTTGGTGGCTCTGGACAATGCTACATTCTGCTCATTCTGTATTTTAGCCTAAATAAATAGCACTCTATACTGCAGTACTAATGTTAAAATTCCAAGATCTCTACAACAGGTAGAGAGTTCACAATATACATTCATTATACAGATATTTGTACGTATCCTGGCTGCAGATTATGAAGCAGAGACATGTAAGTGTGTAATCTGTATGCAGCATGTGATCTTTCTGCCATCAGTTTTCTATCATTGTCAGATTATATGATGAATACATAGAAAACTTCAATATAACATTTCTAACCTTCATCTTTCACTGATTAGAAATAAAGTTCATGCTTATTCCCTTTGCCATTTCTTCCATACTTTGACGATTAATTTTCAATATGTGTTTAAGAAAAGGCAATTCATATATTAAATATATTTCAATATATCAGGAGTTCAGAAAAGGCGCACCTCTCACAAGTCTACAGGTTCTTTAAAGGGAACCCGTCACCAGCTTTTACCCCATTAAACTTCTAGCCCTCTTTTATGGTAAACTCATCTCTTTTCCTATAGTAAAATCAGCACCTCACTCATAAGCAAATGAGGTGAGATTGTCACTATTTTGCAGGGGTTTGGCTTAGAGTCTGGGGAAGAGTCACTCAAGTTTCACATATTTTGGGCTATGGGTTCATATGTGGTATCATATTGAAGATAATAATCTAATCTTTTAATTCATATGAGGTTAGTATCCTGCATGGTACAAAACTGAAGATATGAGAAGTTAAAGAGATGGAATTGTATTCATATCTGCAGTTCACATTCCCAACAATAGCCCATATATATTATTATGTCTCGACAGTTTATTGTCTAAGTTTGCACCAGAAAAAGTCTTTGGAGCTTGCACATGTTGTTTATGCCACTTTTGTGTCAGGGTTGCGCTTTGTCCGACACTTTAGAAAACTAAGCACCTAAAGGGGCGTGATAGTGTTTAGTCTGAGATTGCAACGCATTTATTATGGAACTGCGTCACATTTCTGTCGCAACAGTATAAAGCATAGTGTATGAAAAAAGGTGCAACTGTGTGCACATCCTGAAAACAGACCAGATTTACTAATTGCACATTAAGGAGGCAAACTGTACTAAGGCGGATTGCACCAGTCTTCATGTATTTAGTCCTATGTCTTTTACTACCTGTATCTCTGGTTCTGTAGCTCACAGAACCACAAGCCTGATGCGATCTAAAGGTGAAATTATCTAATCTTCAGTATGATACCAGAATGGTTCTTGGTACTGTAGGTACAAGATATGGGCATCTGAAGTGACCCCCCTCCCCCCTAACCATCACCTTCTGCTCATTTTCACATGACTTTGGCATTGATTTTTAAAGGGAAATGTAATATGTATGTAATGATGTAATATAAAGAGGGAAATATAGAAAAGACATGTCTTACCCTTCCTGGGAGGGCTAATTTAGTTATGAAAAAAATGGTGATAGTTTCCCTTTAAGTGTGATGCCTGTTTTCCCAAGCAAATTGGATGTTAAAAGATTCAGGAATAAATAGAATAATGTGGTCTAGTATCTTAATTATGAGCATTTGAAGACAAGTCTTTCATCATTTACCCACAGAAATTTCTGGGGATTGTTATGTTTCCTAGTAATTGGAATTGTATAGTAAATTGGTGCTGTATATCTGAATATTGAGTACTGATAAACCTTCATGAGGTCCCTATAAGACACCCTATGATAACTGGTGAAGATAGACATTAGCTGACGGTCCATCCATAGTGTAGTGTATAATATACATTCAAATATATATATATATACAGGCGGTCCCCTACACCAGACTTACAGATGACCCCTAGTTACAAACTGACCACTGGATGTTGGTAATTTACTGTTCTCAAAGTAAAACAATTAAGTTTTATTATTAATCCTGGTTCTTATAACAACCCAACATTTAAAAAAAAACTAATTGTCACAGAGACCAAAAATATTTGTCTGGAGTTACAATTATAAAATATACATTTCTGACTTACATACAAATTCAACTTAAGAACAAACCTACATAGCGTATCTTGTACATAACCCGAGGACTGCCTGTATACAGTAATATATATATACATATTTATATAGCCATTAATAAATGTAATCTCATGTTAGACCATTGTAATACATTTTCTCTTAACAAGCAAACATCACATAGGTATTGAGAACACCCAACAAGACGTAATGGATGTATAATCCAAAGATCATTAGAGATTGGATATAGTAACATAAAGGGAAACATCAAAACAAAAAATCAATGAAAACATTTACGTGTTATTCATTAGCAGGAAACATCTGGCCTGTCGGGATACTGTGTTGTGAAGCTGTAAGGCTCAAGGCAGCAGGGGTGCGAAATCAGACAACATGTGGCATTATATTTACTCTAGTAGTTTCTATATACAGCCGATGCACACATCCTCATCAAAATCCACTAACCAGATGTAATCCTGGACAACCACGTTAATCACCATATAACATATAGATGATATAATAATATAATGCTACTGTTTACCCAAGTCAGAAATGTTACTGGTATATCCATTAAGAAATTATACATGGAAATCCTCTATTTGAGGGAAATCTACCATAATCCAGCATGATAAATCAGGAACACTTAGGCTATATTCACACGAACGTATGGGGGACGTATATACGGCCGCCGTATATACGGGCGATATACGTCCCCCATACACTTCTATGGGCGCACGGCACCCTACGGGAGCGGTACGGTGCAGCACACGTGCGGCACCGTACCGTTCCGTACCCGGGAAAAAGCTTGGACCTGTCCTATCTTTTCCCGTAATACGGCGCCGTGCGCCATAGGTTGCTATGGAGAGGGGCGGGGGTGAGCTGCGCTCACCTCCTCCTCCTCTCCCCGTACACTGCCGTTGCCCGCTACGGTACGGTACGGGCGGGCAACGGCAGTGTGAATATAGCCTTACTCAAACATACAGGCACCGTGACTGTGATAATCTGCTTAACCCCTACGGGACGCAGCCTCTTTTGGCCTTAAGGACGCGGCCCCATTCTTCAAATCTGACCTGTGTCACTATAAGTGGTTATAGTTTTGGAACGCTATGAGATATCCAGGGGATTTTGAGATTGTTTTCTCGTGACACATTGTACTTCAAATTAGTTTAAAAATTTGGATGAAATCTTTTGTGTTTAGTTATGAAAAAAAACAAAATTTGGCAAAAATTTGGAAAAATTCTTTATTTTCAACGTTCTAAATTCTCTACTTTTGATGCAGATAGTCATAGCTCCCAAATAAATTCATAACTTACATTTCCCAAGTGTCTGCTTTATGCTGGCATGGTTTTTTAAGATTCCACATATTTTACTAGAATGTTCTGAGGCTCAGAATTTAGGTATCATTTTTCACATTTTTTGTAAAATCACCAAAACCCGTATTTAGATGGACCTGCTCAACTTCTAATTGACACTGAGAGGCCTAAATAATAGTGAGACTCGTAAATTACCCCATTGTGGAAACTACACACCTCAACGTATGAAAAACCACTTTTAAGAAGTTTGTTAACGCTTTACGTGTTTTATAGGGGTTAAAACAAAATGGAGGTGCAGTCTCCAAATTGTAATATTTTTTCACAATACACCCATTTTGGGTGGAAAATTAAACATTTACAATGGATTAAATGAATAAAGGCTCCACAAAATTTGTTACCCAATTTCTCCCGAGTACACGGATACCCCATATGTGGTGATAACCTGCTGTATGGGCGCACGGCCGGGCATAGAAGGGAAGGAGGCGCCATCCAGATCAGATTTGCTATGTCACATTGTACAGGCTATAATTTTTTTCTTTTTTTTATTGTGGACCTATAGGGGCTTATTTCTTTTGCCACATGAGATGCACTTTTCTGGTACGTAATTTGGGGGAATCTATAGGCTAATTGGTGAGATTTTATTAACTCTTTGTTGGTGGAGGAAATGAAAATCATCACTTTTCAGGAAGATTTTTATGGGTTTTTTTTTTTGGCTGTTTACCATACCATAAAAATAGTATATTATTTTTATTCTATGGGTCGCCACGATTACAAAAAGACCTCATTTATATAGATTTTTTATTTTTTCCCATTTTTACTGAATAAAAAGTAATTTGGCAAAAATGTTGTTAATTTTAGCATCACCGTCTTTCATATGCATAACTTTTTTATTTTTCGCCTCACAAATCTGTTTAAGGGCTTATTTTTTGCGAGAAGGATTGTTCTTTTTAGTGGTCTTATTTTAGAGTGCATAACATTTTTTAAATCCCTTTTTAGAGCATTTTTATAGGGTATTAATTGAAAATGATCTTTTTTCTGGAGCTTTTTTTTGTTTTGTTTTTTACGGGGTTCACTTTGCGGATCTAATAACGATTCTATTTTATTATACAGATTGTTACGGACGCAGGGATACCAAATATGTGGGGGTTTTGTGTATTTTATTCAATTGTACTGAATAAAAACCAATTTGGAGAAAATCTTGTTCATTTTAGCATCACCATCTTTTCATATGCATAACTTTTTTATTTTTCGGCTGACAAATCTGGTTAGGGGCTTATTTTTTGCGAGAAGAGTTGTTCTTTTTAGTGGGCTTATTTTGGAGTGCATAACATTTTTTAAATTACTTTTTAGAGCATTTTTTTATAGGGTATTAATTAAAAATTATCTTTTTTCGGAACGTTTTTGCGTTTTTTTTCTACGGCGTGTACCGTGCGGGTCCAGTAACGATTCTGTTTAATTATACAGATTGTTACGGACGCGGCAATACCAAATATGCGGGGTTTTTTGTGTTTTTGTGTTTTTTATACTTTATTAAGTGTTTTTATGGGAAAGTGACATTTTAGGGGCTTATATTTTTATGTATTTATTTTTTATTTATTATAATGTGTAGTGTTTAGTGTTTTTGCATATTTTTACTTATACATACTTGAACTTGAACCAGTGATGCTCTGATCACTGGTTTAAGTTCAATACACTGCTCTACAATACTATTTTATTGTAGAGCAGTGTAAACTGTCTGAGCAAGCTTGCGCATGCTCAGACAGTTTACAGTCAGACCCGGAAGGGGTCTGGCTGCCATGGAGACCGGGCAGCTCCGGGGCACATGCCAGTCCTCGGAGCTGCCCAGAAGTGGATCGGATCCCCCAGTAAGCGGCACGGGGGATCCGATCCACAGCGCAAACACCCTTACACGCCGCGGTCATGTTTGACCGCGGCGTGTAAGGGGTTAACACCCGCGATCGGAGCCGGCTCCGATCGCGGGTGTTAGCGCAGGCTGTCAGCTGTACTAGACAGCTGACAGCCGCTGCTTCTGGTACCGGCTCCGTTCGTGAGCCGGTGCCAGAAGCAGGACGTTATAGAACGTCCCCGTGCGCTAAGCATCTAGCCCCGGGGACGGACTATAACGTCCTGGTGCGCCTAGGGGTTAAATTTGTTATCCATGGCCTTCTTCCTTTTAAATCAACTTTTTAAATTGTGTTAATCAACCAGAACGGCTCTGGGGAAGGGTGTTACCAGAGACCCCCCGTGCTGCAAATTCACAGGCTGCTACACTGTGCAAGAGAAATATAGTAGCCAAAGCCAGACTCATGCATTTTCTAAAATAATAATAATAACCAGTAAAGTGTCCCTGAGCTTTAAATTAACTTTGCATACAATGTAGTCCAGTGTGTGTACATGTGGAATGTAATACAGACGGTCCCCTACTTAAGGACACCCGACTTACAGACAACCCATAGTTACAGACAGACCCCCCTGACCTCTGGTGAAGCTTTCTGAATGCTTTACTATAGTCCCAGACTGCAATGATCAGCTGTGAGGTGTCTGTAATGAAGCTTTATTGATTATCCTTGGTTCCATTACAGCAAAAAATGTTTAAACTCCAATTGTCACTGGGGCAAAAAAGTTTTGTCTGGAACTACAATTATAAAATATATGGTTTCGACTTACATACAAATTCAACTTAAAAACAAACCTCCGGACCCTATCTTGTACGTAACCCGGGGACTGCCTGTAGTGTCTGCACATTATATGACTTGTAGTCTACATTTTAATCTTTCAATTCTGACAGCTGTTGCTTTTGCAGTCTACAGTAGGTCTATAAACCTACATTTAACTTAACTTTAAGCAGGTGGGTAGAGATCTAGCTGCTGTGACTCACCAGTCCTGTCTAGATGTCAGAGAACTGACCCAATCATGTTCTGGACCGGAGCTATGACATCCTATAAAGGGTTTTGCAGGCTAATCACGCCTTGCTTGGTATATTATTTTATATAATATATGATTACTGTATTATGGATTCTTTGAGCCTGTAACCATTTACTTACCAATTTTGAACTGTATTTGTTCTCTTTATCCTGACCCGTAGCTTGTAGACATCTCATTGGTATTTGTATTGCTCTGTCTTTTTCTCTGTATTTGCACTTTGATGCAGGCAGGGAACGTCGACTACTTGCCAATTACCACTTAGGGTAAATTGGGCAATTAGGTAGGGACAGTTACGAAGTGGTTTTAATCTTAGGGCTCACTGTCCTTGCCTGTCCTTCCTGTCGGTTCAGGACGCTCCCTATCCCTGCATAAAGCAGAGTTTCCAGTACAGTAGTCATATGTCATTTGGAACTTGCACTATGCAAAAGTAACGTGTGCTAAAACACCTTATTAAAGATTTTGTCCCATTATAGTCCATATACAGCATCTCTTAAGTGCTGTATTTATATATTTAACAACGATCGCAGGTGTTAACTCTTTAAATGCGGCTGGCAAAATCAGCAGCAACATTTGGATTGCTGCGACCACGTGACCGGAGGACATGGTGTTGCCATTTTGAGGAGGAGCAACGACCCTCCATAAAATCCACAGTACAGTAGTGTGAATGGGGCCAAAGAGTATATAAGTTTGAGTATAAGTGAAGAACTGTATGTATATAAGTATATATATATATGTGTAAGCAGGAAGGGGGCCCCATGCAGAAGTCAGCTATGGGGCCCTGCCTCTCCTAGTTACGCCCCTGATGTGCTACACAAATAAAGGAGCTTTACTTTTGGATCCGTTTTATGTGTTGGTTTCAGTGACGGACTCCCAAGTGTTGGACCCCCACCATTCTAATATTAATGACCGAGACATTATTAACACAAACCTAGGAAAACACTCCTTTAGTACAGCAGTTCCCCCATGTGTTTGGGTTCATACACTATACAGCATTGCCTTTCATCTGAAGCATTACTGCACTGCTGTCTCCAAATACATGAAGTATATGACGACCTGGGCACTACTCAGCGCCACAATCTTCTACTGGAGCCGGCCGCCACATGTATAAATTATAGAATAATAAAAATAGAATAGAAACAAACTGTCGGGAGATGAAAACGACATAATAAATCTTTGACAAAACTGCAATGAAAAGCTTGGTTTTGTTTTTATGGAAATGTGTCACATTATGCTACATCTTGATCACTAAGGAAAAGAAGAAGACACAAAAGTGAGGAATTCCTGGAGCAAATTTTTGGAAGTCTCCACAGCTACCGGGAACAAAGAGAAAACCAAACACTCCAAGCCTTTTGTTTATGGTGGCAAAAGGTGATCAGATGAAAAGGGAGGCAATACTGCCCTCTGCAGTTCACATGTGCTATTACAGTATATAACTTGTTTTACTGCAAAAGCATAGCCTTGCCCAGACTTTACAAAATCCATCTCACCCTGTGCTGCTCTAAAGAACAAAGGGATCAGGTACTTCTATAGACTTCCAATCCCCTATCTTCCTGTACATTAAAACACTCACCTGCCTTCCCCCTCAAAGACCTTTTGGGTCACCATTTTTGTAGTCTTTGAATTCTTCAGTATGTCGCAGTAATCTAGGCAAGTATAAAATAAAAGCAAATAAATAAACACAGAGAAAAAAATCATTCTCCTGAGGATGCCCCTCCTTAACCTGAAGCCGTAGGCAGAGATCCTTAAAGGAAATCCACCATCATGATAAACCATGGCTTCTTTCCTTCTAAAATTTTGCTCATAAGCCACAAGGGCTCTTGGTGATGATATCAGAGCCCGTCCATGCAGCTTCACAGGCTGTTACACTGTGCAGGAGCACCCCCTACCCACTGTGTTAGATTACAGCAGGCAGAGGGAAGTGGGTACAGAGGTAGCAGGGGAAGGGGAGACAGTGTAACAGCCTATGAATCTGCATCATGGAGGGACTTTGGTAACACTCTCACTACCCCAGAGTCCTTCTGGCATAATTGTAAAAGTTCTTTTTAGCAGGAAGGAGGCCATGGATAACAAATATAAGAAGATCACCACTGTCACGGTGCCTAAATCTATGAGTAAGCGTCCCTGGTTTATCATGATGGATTTTGATGGCAGATACCCTTCAGCAAATGATGAGCTTCACCAAATGATGCCAAGACCATACAGTAATTTAACAAGAGTTTCAACAGAGAGCAGGCCTGTGAATAGCCAACTAAAGAAGTTGAGTTCACATCATCATATCTAGAGGTTGTATGAGTGCTGCCAGCATTGCTGTGGGGGTTCTGCATGGATGTTGTCCTAGAGGGAAAAGAAGAGCGGATCTTGCCAGGGGACACTTGCTTGGTTTACAATCCTTCATCCAGGTGGTAGATTTCCTTTAACCCCTTAACCCCGAGGCCCTTTTTTTGTTTTTTAATTTCCATTTTTCACTCCCCACCTTCAAAAATCTATAACTTTTTTATTTTTACATGTAAAGAGCTTTGTGGCGGCTTGTATTCTGCATAACAAATTGCACTTCATAGTGATGGTATTGAATATTCCATGCCGTGTACTGGGAAGCAGGAAAAAATGCAGTGAAAATGGTGAAAAAACGCATTTGCACCATTTTCTTGTGGGCTTGGATTTTACGTCTTTCACTGTGCGCCCCAAATGTCTTGGGTTGGTACAATTATGGGGGATACCAAATTTGTATAGGTTTTATAATGTTTTCATACATTTACAAAAATTAAGACCTCCTGTACAAGTTTTTTTTATTTTGCCATCTTCTGCCGCTAATAACTTTTTCATACATTGGTGTACAGAGCTGAGGGTGGTGTCATTTTTTGCGACTAATGATGAAGTTTTTAAGCAATCATTTTTAGGACTGTACGACATTATGATCACTTTTTATTGAATTTTTTTTATATTTTTCAAAATGGCAAAAAAGTGCCTTTTTCGATTTTGGGCGCTATTTTCTGTTATGGGGTTAAAAGCAGTGAAAAAACGTTATTATATTTTGATAGATCGGGCATTTTCAGATGCTGTGCTGATCGCACATTGTAATGAAAGAGTTAAAACGAGACAGCCGCTCCCCAATGACGCTACGGGGAGCGACGATAGTCACCAAGATGCCGGCGCCCATGCGCCGCTATCTTTCTGAAGCCACTGGCAAAGCTGGAGTACATACCAAGGGGAGGGAGGGGAGATGTTCCTCCTTCGGTGCAGACTGGACCGACAAGCCGGAGTGCAAGCCGGAAGAAGTGCATGTAGTGCGAAACGGCTGTCACTCCAGTCTGCACCGCAGGAGGAACATCTCCCCTCCCTCCCCTTGATATGTACTCCCTTGATGCCTAATAAGGACACTTGTTTTTGCTACATGGTCTGAGGATCGTCGATGAACCTGGGTGAGTGCCATCCAACTTCTTCCATTTTACATTCACCTCTGCATCACTTTGTTGGATTGAGCACCACCTACATTGACTGGGACCATTCACCCCTCCCCATACAGGATGCATGGTCCCCTCCAGGAGCAAAACTCTGAGCGGAACACCCAAGGGGTTGCAGTGCCGCTCTCCTATCTGTTTTCTTCATTCTGTAGCTACACTGATGCAGGATCATATCTTGGTTAATCCCTGATCTGAGTGGTTTTGCTGAAAAAACAATTACAACATTCAGGACCTTGGGAAAGCTGGTTCAGGCTGGCTGACATAAACACATTGCACACGGAGCTTGTAATTACAAATGGAGGTTAGTCAAGACATGACTAATCAACCTGAGCTGGATCGCTCATAAACAGCAGCTGGGGGATGGTGCAGCAATTGATTATTCTGCCTTCAGGCACAACCCAGGGATTACATCACCCTCTCCTGCAGTGAATAATAATGTTATATCTGTTTTATCAGCAAAACCACAGGTATTAAAAAAGATATGATCCTGCATCAATGTATCTGCAGCATTCTCAAGGTATGTTTGCTTCATAATGCATCAAATCAAGTGGTAGGTTTTATTTAAGGTAAAGGATATATTTATAAACATATTCCCCATCTTGTACCATGTAAGGCATTAGTAGCAAGGGAAGGTAAAAAGTTAGTGTAAGCTTTACATTGCCCAGACACTATGAGACAAAAGTTATGTTGTCATTTAACCAGAATGTTATATGCAGATGATATCTCTAATAAGCAAATAAAAAGCATCTCTGCTGTCTTTGCTACCCTGCCCCTGTACATGTCACATTTGGTCAGAATCTTCTCTCTACTGAAAAACTTTTTCATTCAGTTCATCAGGGGAGATTTATCATATGCCGTCGCTGCGCTGGTGGCCAAAACAACACGCACTGCTAGCTGGTGTAGTTTTGCACAAAAACCATGGGCACGTTCAAAGTAAAAGTTCCCATGGTCAATGTAGTTCCTGCAATGCACCAGCCCACTTCACCACCAGCTGTGAAACCTTTCACCCCCCTCGAGGCCACATTGGCGTGGAGTTTGTGTATAGGAGAAAATAATTGCAATGACTAGAGGTTCATAAGACATTGGGGCTTATTTACTAAGTGTCCCGCGGCCGCATTTTTGTCTTGTATCCCTGACTTTTCAGGGATCACGCCGGGGATTGTATCGCACGCAACATAAATCGGGGGGCGGGCCATCGGATGATCCGACGGATTCGGACTACGCACACGATTTAAAATTCAAATTGTGTCGCAAGCCATGCACTTACATAAACTGGGAGGAAGAAGGTGGACGCCGGAGGACCTCAGCGGGGAAGCGATACATGCAGGATATCAGGCACAGGATCTTCATGAATCGCGGCAGATAGGCATTCCAGCGAACAACGCACAGCGGAGATTGCGCAGGGACTAGGTAAGTAAATGTGCCCCGTTGTGATTATTTCAGGGTTTCTAAACAAGTTGTCTGGCATAGAAGCCCTGTTAAATGTCCCCCATTCTCTTTGTTTTTTCTAATAGTCCAGAATTTTTCATAGCTATGCAAGTAATGGGCAGCAGATAATGGGAAGTTTGCTGTATCAATCCACAAGCCTTTACATGTATAACGTCAAGTTAATGGCAGTAGGAAAAGTTAACTTCTTTATTTATATATATAGCGCACACAATAATTTCTAGTTTTAACCAATATACAATGTCCTTTAACTTTGTTCGCCAGTTGTTACTGGTTCCATGCACCATTAATGTCTTATCTCATAGTGTAATATGTGGGAACATAAGATCACACATGAATTTATCACACATGATAAACCAGTGATATATAATTGGGGTGCAGCAGGTAAAGTCAGTGCTTTGATAAGCAGCATAAGTGTATTCTGCCATCTAGTGGCGATTTTTGGAAATAACAGATGCAAGAGAATCTTTAGCGAGTGCCTTGTAAAGAAGACAATATAATTGTATTATGGAGGAAATATAAACACGTGTAGTTAGGAATCCACTTAACCTCATGATCTGATACATAATTACCAGGTTGACAATATAGCAGTGGAGGCATTTTAGACTTTGGTATCCTCTAGCTTTATACTACAATTTTGCTGTACATCTTGAAATTGGGGATATAGACACATTTGTACATTTTGTAGCAAAATGGGCTACAAGAACCCTCCAAGAATATTTTTCCTCCATAACCAGATACATCAGCAATATCCCCCACCGGGGCCTAGCCTTTTCTTGGGGGCTGGAGGCAGCCGGGGCCCAGAATACCGGAGTGGCTCGCAGTTGCGGCCTAGGGCGCGCTGATGTTACGGTGCTTGGTATGGGGACCGGAGGGCTGTCCTACAGCCTGGTAGGTCTCCAGTAGGTGGTGTGTGCAAGAAATATGAAGGGAGAGGCTGATACAATGGTTTCTCCCTGGGGTAACCAATGAGGTGTCTGTAGGATGAGTCCCTGGGTGACGGATGAGGGAACCCATTGGTGGTAAGCAGCCATATCCAGGGATCAGATGGAGGCAAAGTTGGGCAAATCAACTTACAGTTCTATATTGAACAGCAGGCAAACAGATAACGGAGAGTTGGTCCTCAGGAAAGGTGCACGCAGCAAGATAGTAGATGCAGGTTGGGCTGGTTCAGGTAGAACTGAGTCAAAGTGGTGGAAGCTACAATTCTGTTCTTAAGTCTCCAGACTTGCCCTGTGTGCCAGGCAGTAGGCCTGAGGCACTAGAAGTTCCTGGGATTAGGTTGTGGCAGCACTGAAGGTGTGCTGCACACTCTCCCTGGGATAAGACCCCAGACTAAGACCATGTACTCTCACCCAGCAGTGGTTTTTATTCTCCCCCTGGTCAGGTGGTAGCACCTCTCCAATCTCCTTCCAGCTTTTATAACAGACACATCATTGGATAATTACATACACCAGTTAACTGTTGCCTTGCCAGGCAGTAGCTACAGCTGCAATTACACAATGACAAGAGTCTAAAACCTTCCTAGAAAGGTGATCAATCTCCTCAGCTCCTGACCTGAGGAGGGCCCTATTTGCAACTACCAGCCTGCCTATGCATTGGCAGGAGTGTTGCACATTTGTACACTGACATACATATGGGAAATCACTAACAATTTTAAGGGGGGAAATCCGAGAATGCTAATACCAGATATTTTCTTCAAAATTTCTGCACCCACAGAGGTTTGCCTTGTGCTTTAAAATATAAGTCACATATCTAAACACAGCCTTAGTTTGGTGAGGGATGGGGAGAATTTAGTAACTAGGGTGGCCAAGTATACATTGTGTGTTTTTCTGTTCAAACACTGAGACTCCTGCCTTTCCTCCTGTACCTGCTGAAATTTTGGGAGCTTCAGAGACTGCAGAAGTGAAAGGGCTGTTCCTTGTTATAGTCACTACAGTATTCTATGTCTCTCTCTGTTTCATGTTCTATCCTGGTCAACAGTGGAGATAACTTTTAAGGTAACTGTATATAGGTATATGACTGTGAGTATCCATTTATACTGTGCATGTATAAGTTTCCATGTATATTGTGCATGTATTGGTATGTATACTAAGCACAGGGCAGTTTCTAGGTAATTTTTTGTACAGGGCGAAGCTAAAAAAAAATGTGCCCCGATTTTTGTATAAACAGCCCCTGCACCAAATAAAATTTTTTAGAGACATGCATTTATACACTCACTGGCCACTTTATTAGGTACACCATGCTAGTAACGGGTTGGACCCCCTTTTGCCTTCAGAACTGCCTCAATTCTTCGTGGCATAGATTCAACAAGGTGCTGGAAGCATTCCTCAGAGATTTTGGTCCATATTGACATGATGGCATCACACAGTTGCCGCAGATTTGTCGGCTGCACATCCATGATGCGAATCTCCCGTTCCACCACATCCCAAACATGCTCTATTGGATTGAGATCTGGTGACTGTGGAGGCCATTTGAGTACAGTGACCTCATTGTCATGTTCAAGAAACCAGTCTAAGATGATTCCAGCTTTATGACATGGCACATTATCCTGCTGAAAGTAGCCATCAGATGTTGGGTACATTGTGGTCATAAAGGGATGGACATGGTCAGCAACAATACTCAGGTAGGCTGTGGCATTGCAACGATGCTCAATTGGTACCAAGGGGCCCAAAGAGTGCCAAGAAAATATTCCCCACACCATGACACCACCACCACCACCAGCCTGAACCGTTGATACAAGGCAGGATGGATCCATGCTTTCATGTTGTTGACGCCAAATTCTGACCCTACCATCCTAATGTTGCAGCAGAAATCGAGACTCATCAGACCAGGCAACGTTTTTCCAATCTTCTACTGTCCAATTTCGATGAGCTTGTGCAAATTGTACTGTTCTTAGCTGAAAGGAGTGGCACCCGGTGTGGTCTTCTGCTGCTGTAGCCCATCTGCCTCAAAGTCCGATGTACTGTGCGTTCAGAGATGCTATTCTGCCTACCTTGGTTGTAACGGGTGGCGATTTGAGTCACTGTTGCCTTTCTATCAGCTCGAACCAGTCTGCCCATTCTCCTCTAACCTCTGGCATCAACAAGGCATTTCCGCCCACAGAACTGCCGCTCACTGGATGTTTTTTCTTTTTCGGACCATTCTCTGTAAACCCTAGAGATGGTTGTGCGTGAAAATCCCAGTAGATCAGCAGTTTCTGAAATACTCAGACCAGCCCTTCTGGCACCAACAACCATGCCACGTTCAAAGGCACTCAAATCACCTTTCTTGCCCATACTGATGCTCGGTTTGAACTGCAGGAGATTGTCTTGACCATGTCTACATGCCTAAATGCACTGAGTTGCCGCCATGTGATTGGCTGATTAGAAATTAAGTGTTAACGAGCAGTTGGACAGGTGTACCTAATAAAGTGGCCGGTGAGTGTATATGGATTATAGTGTATGTAGGACTATCCCATTAAGTTACCTTAGACATTGCTAATCCTGCATTAATTCTAACATATACATTGTCTTTAAAATTATAATTTTGTGCCTGTCATAAATTATAATAGTATAATTAAATTATAATAGTGATTTACATATTAACTTCACCAGAACAGAGCTTAGTACATAAATACAGCACCAGTACGGAGTCCAATAGATTAGTATAGTCCTATAACCGAGCTTTATAAAAAATAGGACCAGGACCAATCATCGGTCCCTATATACATGTATACAGTATCGCAAATGATTTTACATATGTACAGAGCTCTCTAATTTCCGTGTATACAGTATCCCCATAATGAATGAATACATCCAGTCACCGTTTTAATTAATAATGTGCAACCAGTAATAAATATAGAGAGATGCTGTGCCATACAGGGTATTAGCTATATACTCTGCCCCCTCTATTAAATACCATCCTCCCTTAAATGTATATACTGAGCCCCTCTTTATTCAATATGTATGCATATATGAGATGAGGCACCTGTATACATATCAATGACTGACCCCACTGACCGCATGTTGTATACTAATAAAGCATCACCCCTCCAGGATGGGAGCGCTGCGCTTAGAAAACTAAGAATCCCAACAGTGAACATTCAGAACTGCAGCTTCAAAAGATGATAAAAATTCTCTAATTTTGGTTCATGCTGTAAAAGTATGAAACATGACTCCCCCTCAAAGGATACACAATATTTAATCACTACAGTATTCTGTGTCGCTGAAAGAAGTACATATGTACCCTCTCTATTATATATGAATGTATAAATGTGTCTGATGTAACTCACATGTGTGCAGGGGCGGTTATAGACAAAGTGGGGCCCTGGGCAAAACTAAAAGTGGGGCCCCAAAATAAAACTATTTTATGACCAGTCACAGTCAGTAAGAGGCTCCTTTAGTATGGTAAAACAAGCTGTAATATGGGAGAATTTTATAGGAGATAGATAGATGTTAGGGAGATTGATGGGCAGCATGGTGGCTCAATCGTTAGCGATACAGCCTTGCAGTGCTGGTCAACATCTGCAAAGAGTTTGTATGTTCTCTCTGTGTTGTGGGTTTCTGGCCCTGGTAGGTTGATTAGATTGTGAGCCCCATTGGGGACAGGGACCGATCTGGCAAGATCTGTGCAGCGCTGCGTAATCTGTGTGCACTATATAAGTAAAGGAATTATAATTATGATAGAAGATAAATATGAAAGATTTCTAGATGCAGAACTATAACGTAGATGATATATACAGTAGATAAATATGACAGATAAATACAGTAGAAGAGAGATAGAAGATTGATAGAAAAAGCGAGATATAAAAATGGTCAGATTAATAGGAGATGATAACTAGACAGATAGATGATAGATTTATAGACAGGAGAAAGATGATAAGCATCTTCACTAAACTAAGGGGTATTAACCCTTTCACCACCTGGCAATTACAGCAAAAAGAATTAAAGTAAACTGCAGCAAACCACTACTTCTGAAAGTAGACACTTGCCCCATTTTTAAAAATTAAAGAGTTTATAGAAAAAGGCACCTTCATGCAATTTTGATTCAAATTGAAACATTTTATAAAAAATACTTAAAATTTGACTTTGATGGCCAAAAATGTGCTCCAAACAAAATGTTTACCTTCACATCTCCAAAATGTAATATATGGACATGTGTAGAGTTCACATATGCCTCATATTGATATATTTACATAAATAAATCAACATAATAACACTAAAACTGAAATAACTAAATATCTGCTTTTCAGCTAGAAATGTTAAGACAGTCACAACCTGCAAAATAAATCAATAAAACAGATTAAAAAGTAAAGGCACCCGTAAAACCTATAGAATTTTGAAAGCAGACAACCAGGCCATGCATTTGGCAATTAACATTTTGAAAAAAAAGTGCACCCAAAAATGATAAAATAAAAACTGTGACACATTTGGTAGCTATCCACAAATGTGTTAATAAAAAGCTAGTATTCTGTCAAAATGATTTTTTTCCAGAAATCACCATGTAAACAAAACTAACTTTTAAATTCATACACACTACCACCTTCATGCAACTTTGCAGCAAACAGCAATAAAATGCAAAAATTGCACGAAAATTCAAAATTTCCTCTAAAATATGTATAAAGAAAACATACTTTCCTAAAACAGCAAGATGTGAGGAGATCATACATACCCCACATGTGTATAAATGCAGCAAAGGGAATGTTAAATCCACAGGGGACACCAAACTATTATTGCAGAAAATTGCACTGAGCATCACACAGATCTATCATTGTATCTCCCTTACACAATGGCAACCCAAATAAATAACTATATATCCATAAACCAAGCTGATGAGATAATAAAAGTCATGTTTAGATGTCGCCATTGTATTATCCGCACAATAACAGAACCCTCTGCGCTTCATAAGAATTTGAGTAAGAACGTCATAACATAGGTACATAACGAAGGATGGTGTGAAATAAAAACTTTATTCCAGAACATGTGTGTTTGGTGTTACATATAACTTTATGGACATGTTCTGGGTCAATTAAAATCGGAATATCTCTGGATCCATGGCACCTAGAAACACAATTCTAGATTCATTTGAAAGAAGAGATTCTCCTCTTTGCCTACCCATAGCACTGACCCTGCACTCACCCTTGTGTGAGTATAGAAATATGTATGTCCTCCATATCATTGGACATGCTCATTTTCAGATGTTCAGTCTGCAGGAGAAGTTATATATTGTTATTCCTCACAGTCAGTTAGTCATTGGCTCTGTAGAGGGCAGCATCGTCACTCTGCATACTGTACATTACTATGTGACATTAATGGTTGCTGGGTGTATTATTGTGGTGACTGTCCTCTCAGCTTTGGAGGATCATGTCATATACTGTTTCACTTACTGAACTTATCAGAGGTTGTAAACTGTTATCTTAAAGGATTTTCCGCATGAAGCTTTTATGATGTATGAACTTTTGTTAAGGGGTTGAACGAAGTTTGCATATTATACCCTACCCACAAGATAAGTGATAAAAATGTAATGGGTGCCTGCTGAGACCCCCTGATCAAAAGCATGGACCCCAACCAATCCAGAGTATGGGGGTCCCTTCCTCACTAATTGATTGAGTGGCAGGTGGAGCATGTTTCTTATCACTACTTCTAATAGTAATGGTGTATTGGAATTTGCTGAGCACAGTGCTGCTGCTCTACCTATTAGTGAAAACAAAACCTCAGTTTTCAGGGTCGCGGGAGATTTGTTTGCATGATCACGGGGGTCCCACCAGTCAGATCCTTAAAAATGAGATTGTTGTTTCCTATCCTATAAAAAGAGGATAACATGCAGACTTGGTACAGCCTCTTTAAAGGCGTTTTCCCATAAACGAAAGTTAGGCCCTATCCAAGACCCCCACGGATTGCGAGGATAGGGACTAACTTTAGTTCGTGGGAAAACCCCTTTACGGATGGCTGCACTGGTTTAACATAGACCTGGTTTAACATTATCCTCACAAGAGTATTCAGTATAACTGTATTTAGCTGAATAGTTCTGGCATTACTACTCTGTCATCAAGAAAAGGCACAATAACATTACTCATCCCACACGGTGCTTTTGTTGAAAAGTGCAGCAATGTCCGAGTTTAAATCTTTCTCCTCTCACCATTAAAATCTTTCCCCAAATTTTTTCTCCCTTTGTTTGAGTCCCCACCCCCCTCTACCATGTGGTGCCCCCACCACCGCTTGGGCTCCGCCCACTGTGGGGTGAGTGAAATGGTGAGAAGATCTGTAGTTTCCCACACAGTGCTCACTGCTGACTACACCATGGAGTGAGAGGGACCGCATTCTAGTAAGGAAAGGGAGAGGACTTCCTGTCTGCTCAGGCCGAGATTTAAAAGACCACTTTCAATCAAAAGAAGGAGGCGGGGTTCACTGGCAGCCTGGAGAAAACTTGACTCTTCTCTTCAGAAATTGACTGTCTGCTCATTTACATATCATAAACACGTCTTTAATTAAGGTACAGTGCATCATTGGCAGATAATATTAGTTGGAGAACCCATTACCAGCAGGTATTACTGGTGTGAGGGGTCAAATTCTGGCAGGTCCTCTGTGAGCTGATTCAATTTTTAGGTACAACTAGTTTAAGGATATAGCTCATTTAAGTGTTTTGCACCCACTACCTTATATTTGTAATGTTCCCTCATAGATGCCCTAACATTACAGGGTTGGTCTGGTAATACTAAGGCTGTGTAAGACTCGAATCTAAAGGCATTCATTTATGCGTTGTACAGCTGAATATGTGAACTTACCATAACCATATTTAGTGTTCCCTGTCTCACTGTACTTTGTTTGGAAGGGAGATGGGGGAGGGTTCCTAAGAGGCTCTACATGTGCTATTCCTAAATACAGTGCTCCTGGTAACTTTACTGTAGTAAGGTAACACTTTTCCTGGTATTAACTCTTTATGCAGCATATGCTACCGATTTACATTTGCAATTTCCCATACAGTCCACTTTAATTGATATTCTTTTGTTGTTGTTATTATGATTATTACTTTTTTATAATAGTATTGTTACCATCAAAGGAAGGGTCTGAGTGGTCAGAGTTAATCCCCCTAACACTCTAAAAACATATCTATCATCCTGTGGATAATGGATAAACCCCCTCAACAATGAATACTAGGTAGGTTTTGAAGCCGGTAATAGAGCTGTGTAGCAGATATTGTAATTTAGGTTGAACAGCAGGGCATTAAAGGACATCTACCACCAGAATGAAAGATTGTAAACCAAGCACACTGACATACTGGTATGTGCACCCTCTGGCAGGATTTACTTTTATTTTAGCTTCTTATGCCCTGGATATTAAAATTATGCAAATGATCCTGAGTGGCTCTGGGCTCCATTGACATATATGGAGAATGGAGCCCCTCAGGCTCACTTGCATTTAAAAAAAAATTGGGGGGGGAGGACAAGGGCCTAAAGGGTATTCCCACATAGACAAGTTTCTTATATTTACTCAGGGTAACAAAATAACACATTGGGGCACATTTACTTACCCGGTCCCTCAGAGTTCCCGTTGTCCGATGACAATGCACTGCGCTACGATTCAATACGTTTGAGTGCCCGGTTTCCAGAATGTGTCGCTTCCCCGATTAGGTCCGCTGGAGTTAACCATCTTCCTCCCGGTGCATGTGAGTGCATGTCTTGCGATACAATTTTAAAGTTAAATCCCGTGCATAGTCCAAATCAGTTGGATCACCCAACAGCCCGCTCCCAGATTTGTGTTTTGCCTGAAAGCTGGCGCTGCTGCGGCAAAATCCTAGCGCGTGCAACAAAATCCCCTTCTAAATACCTGTCCCAGCTGCGCGATCCCCGAAAATGTCGGAAGACCCGACGGAAATGCGATCCGCTGACCCTTAGTAAATAAGCCCCAATCTATAAGTCACTGTTATTAAAAAATAGATAAGTCCACAGATTTCACAGATAAGCCCAACCTGTCTCTATCAGTCCTGCTGTATATCTCAGTTGCCTCTAAACACAACCCTGTAACTTCTGACTTAGGGTTGGGCCGCCATCTTGGATTTCTGTGTGATATTGTGCGGATGAGATTTCTGTCTGTCTCTTCTGTGTGCCTATAGCCATGCCCACTACACGTAATTCAGAGACACTCACTGACCACTTGCTGTCAGGATATCGTGAGCAGAGAGAGGCTGCAAACTACAAACTAGAAGGAGATAAGTGATCCAGGGGAAGGGGGAGGCAGGCACATATCTGTGAGATGTAGCAGAGCTGACAGTGTAACAGTGTAAAAGTCTGTTAGCCTATGTCTGTCAGCCTGTGTCTGTCAGACTTTGTGTAATAGGCATCATGTATCTTTGATTTGTCTCATCTCTCTCTATGTGTCAGTGTGTTAGTACAATGTCAGAAGCCAGATGAAAGTGTATATACACCTGTACCCTGATAATGTAATCACATTGTTACCCCACAGAACTAGATGGATCATAATGTGTCTGCTAAGAGAGTCCGCACCCACACCCTGGGATTTTACATTGAGCACCCGAGGGAGTGATAGGAGCTAAAACAGCAATAACACTGGTTAACATTTTAAAGTAAGGGGTTAAAATGATCTTTATTGTGTTGGCATCACTAGGGGATTGAGATGTGAGAATTTTCTTTCGTGGGAAAAATAATTGCCACTGGCCGGCCCTGATAAATTCACAGCCCCATTCTGTGTCACCTGCCAGATCTTTGTGCCTCAAAGCCTTAAAGGGGTTGTCCGAGTTCTGGAAAAAAAACTAAAGGTGGCCGGGAGAGGGCTGCTTAAAAAAATAAAGTCCTACTTACCTTCTGGTGCCCTCTGGTATCCAGTGCTGCTGTCACTCCGGTCCGGGCGCTATGTAAATAAACATGGCCGCCGGAGCAGCGCAGGACTCAGCTTCCGGCTGGCCGTGGCCGGGCACGCCTACCCGTCCCTATTCACAGCATTGTGTATGGGGGCCGGAAGGTTGTCGGGTCCGGCCGGAAGCCCCTCCAACTCTATATAATATTTAGGAAGAATTCATGTGCAATTATAACTTCTAGTTAAATCAAACACATTCAAAATGGTATAAAATCACTGTTTGGGTCTAGACCAGAACAGGCTGTACAAAACCAATGCAAGATCTTTTAGGGCAAGATAAAACTTGAGGTAATATCCCCACCACGTTTATAGCCCTCTGTTGTGAGGATATGTTGGACAGATTCCTGACAGTGTCCTTACAATGGATGGCTAGGGCATTTTCCATTGTAGGCACATACAGTGGGATCTGCCATCCTTCCCCCCTCCCCCCCCCCCCCATGGAAGTGGGAGTAGTGCACATCTGGGGCACATGTATCATATTTTTGGGGCTGCCACTTTTTCAAGTTTCCTGAAGTTGACCTACTTCATCATTGCAATGTATCTTATGTTTTTCCCCCTTTGTGATACATGTGATGAGTTGCCTGTTTAGTCTCACTTTTGCAACTTTTTGTGGTGTGTAACATTTTAGTCCCAAAAAGTAGTTTACCAAAAGTAAGTCTGGGTCTAGTATGCTCTGTTTTGGGACTTATTAAGCGCAAGAATCGGACAATTTCAGAGACCAAAAGTCACAGAAGTTGAACAAACATCAGGGCTACAAAGATAAATACAGCAACTGCGTTAACCTTATCTTTGGTATGCTGCTTGTTTCTGCACCTTAAAAGTCGCCAACTGCTAAAAGTCGCCCAAAAAATAGAAAAAGAAAGCAAAAGGTGTGACACATATCCCCCATTGTCTGCTGCCAAAGTTCAGGGTGTTTCCCCAGTGATGTTACTGCCCTTACATGGGCAGTGACATCACTGGGTACCTTCCTGAGTGTACACTCAGTGGAGGACAGGAATGAATGTATGTAAATAAGGGATTGGGGCTCATTTACTAAGGGTCCGCATGCCGCACTTTCATTGGGTTTCCCGAATATTTCTCTTTTGCCCTGAATTGCCCCGGTTTTTTAGGGCACACGATCGGATTTTGGCGCATCTGGCTTGCATGTGGCAGAAATCAGGGGGTGTGGCCGTCGGACAACGCAACGGATTCGGACAAACTGCAGAATTTAAAAAAGGAAATGTCGCAAGATCAAGCACTCACATGCACCAGGAAGAAGAAGGTGAACTCCGGCGGACCTCGGGGCAGAAGCAACACATGCAGGAACTCGGACGCACGATCTTAGTGAATCGTGCCGGACCAGAATCCTTGTCGGACAATGCACCGCGGGATCACGGCAGGACCGGGTAAGTAAATCTGCCCCATTGTCTCAGATTAGCGAAGGTTGATGTCTTTGATGAGACAACCTCTTTATCATCAATATTATTAACATAATATCTAATATAATTATTGGAAATAAACAGCCCTTCCCTTTACATTATATAATGTACATTTACTGATTATTTAAATAAACTTTTTGTAATTGCCCAGTTCTACGATAAATCTTCATCATATTTTGTTACAATCCTTTAATAGTTCTGCAGTTGGCACCCTGAGAGGTTAATACATAACCTACAATGTATTTGCTCTGACTGCCTCGCAGTGGCCGTATATTCCTAGGCTTACAGCCAAGAGCTTTAAAGCCCACGTGGTCATTTTGCAATCCTTTCCCAGTAAAAGCTTCATCTCTGTTCTAAATTTAGCCATCCACCACAGGAGCAGAGCACAGAATGTAACCGGATTGTTTCAGGAGAAGAAACATTCTCTTTCAACATCTCATCCAAAGTGTTAATTATTGCTGTTTAAGATTCTTCTATTTACAGTATTTTTGATTTGCTTTTATATAACTTATTCTTTCCTTTGTTATATTGCAGATTGTTTTTTTTGCTTTGGGTTTTTTAATCTGATATATTATATTTTACCCAAATGACTACTTTCAGGTGCAGGGCAATGTTCTACTCAGAGAATATGAGCAGTGGGAAAATATTTCATTCTGTATCCAGCCTAAGGAGTGTGAGAGGAGAGCTGTGATAGCAGCAACTATGGATGTATCTATTTTTAGCCAAAGAAAATGAAAGACTCTTCTGCATAAATTAGAATCTCTCCTCGGCGGCTCTTGTGCAGTGCAGATATGTGAGTAGCACAGAGGCAGGAATGATTTCATATAATAAATGTGCTGAATATTCTCCAAGAACCAGCATGTGCCCCAGCAGGGAACCAGCATTTATCAGCAGGGCTGGCACCCTCGGAATGGAAGTTGGGGTTTGATTCTAAGATCTACAATTAACAGGCTCCAGCTAATGTACTGCCTCCTGTACATGTACAGTATCTGGGAAAGAACACAGAATCTTTCAAAATGACTAAGTTAGGTAAATAATGGGCACATTTACTAAGGCTACATGCACACGATCGTATGCCAGCCGGGGGAGCATACGTTCGGTGAGATGGAGAGGAGAAGGGGTGACCCCTCCCAGCTCCAAAGTGATGCATGGCACCGGGCACTGTAACACAGGGAAAGATAGGAGATGTCCTATCTTTTCCCCGTGTACGGATCGGTACAGTGCTGCACTGTATCGCTCTGTGCGCTTATTGCCATCTATGGGGGAAGTTTGAACGACCGCAAGCTTACTTGCCCCAGACGGTCGTGTGAATGCAGCATAAGGGCCATGTGCCAGTTTTTAGTTTTGACTTCGTTCTACGTTCTTTCTAGTGCAAACTGCTTGCACAGGTATTTAAGAAATGTCTGCACCATATTTGTGTTGCAGGCAGCACTTATGTGGTGCGGCTGCACTTGTTTTTATGCTGAATATTAGGGGGCGTTGCGGTGTTCAGTCGGGCCGTGCGCCACATTTATCATGCAAAGTCCGGCCAAAGTGTGTCACATGCCCTTTGTTAAAGGTGCACAAAAAAAAGTGAAGAACGGGCACCAGAAATCCAGAATCTGGCACTGTTCTGAGTAAATGTGCCCGGATATGTCAGGATTGGCACCCTTCTCTAAATCAATCAAATTTTCATCGGGCTCCAATAAGTTAGTTTCATCTTCCCGTCAATGGTCACTAGCTGGGACATGTGTAGGGACTTATTTACAGCAGATTCAGCCGGTCTGGCCGCCCATCTAGCATGCTACACTTCTCTTTGGCATATTAGGTGCTGTATGATAGAAGGGCACATGGGACACAATCCTCAAAGATTCCACCACCTTTTAAGCCTCCCTAAAAAAGACTCCTATCATCCCTTGATCTTCTGTGAGAAGAACAAGAGGATTGAGACATAGCAATGGATTTCCAGTAAGGGGCCCATTCCAAATATGAATGTCTGCACTCTTCTTCACCACCTTCTCCATCCAAAAGCCATAGCTTTGTTAGTTGCTGAGGTTCTCAGGCAAAATAAAATGTGCTTTTGTCATATGGCCGTCTCTTTAAGGTTGCTATGCTGACAAGTCAAACTTCAGTCAATCAGAGAATTGGAACAAAGACCGAATTAGGCTTATACTTTAGATGTCCAGAAGTGAGGAACTCAAAACTACCTCTGGCATTGAATCTTTGGATGTAATTTCCTAATGTGTCTTGGCTACTTTTATGAGCACAAAACCTTTTCCGTGGGCCTTTCCCATCTTTTATGGAATTACTTTTATATTGATATGGTCATCTGCCTGTAAGGCTGGATTCACATTTTTCTGTGATACTGATATATGATGCATATATGAGTTCTTGCTTCCCCGATATGTAGCTGTACCGTCGGCTCTGCTACATATCAATACCACGCACAGAGTTCAGGCCCCAGCACAGTGATCAGTCTGTGGCGCAGCACTTTTCACGTCCATGATCATGGACCGATCACGGATAAATGTGAATCCAGCCTATGTTTGCACCTGGTCTTTGGCAATTTACTCAGCAGTAGCCTCCTGGGTTCCACACAGCTAAGACCAAACTAAGAAAAATTAAGGGATGGCCTTAAACTGTCCCAACTAAATTGGTGTCTGATTGTATGAAGTATTAGATTTTCTCAAATCTTTATCTGTTCTTTTTTGTATTCATCAGCAGATGCTTGGCAGAATATACCCATGCTGCAGACAGTATGTAATTGTTGTATCCTCTGTGTTCCTTCTACCGGATTGCCCTGTTCCTTGATTGTAGCCTTCCAGGAAGGAAGGACAACATTCTGCAATGGTGATCTGCAAGGACATTTTAAACTTGCCTTTACCCAGCAATAAATGTCTTATTAAAAACTTGGTATAGTTTGTGGATTCCTCAACTAGGAATGTGTACTTTGCACTGTCCAGTTGCCAAACGCTCAGAAGCACATCCATCTTGTTATACATATAGGAGATTTATCAGTGCTTCTACTCTAGTTTTTTGGCACAGATGCACTGAAATAATCGCAAATACTTGCGCACTCCACATTTTCATTTGCAGATTTTTACAAAATGGGTCACATTTACATCCTGTCGCGATCCCACGGTGCGTTGTCCGATTCGGGTCTGCTGCAATTCACTAAGGTCGTGCGTCCAATTTCCTGCATGTGTCGCTTCTGCGCTGAGATCCGCCGGAGTTCACCTTCCTCTTCCTGGTGCATGTGAGTGCTTGATCTTGTGACACAACACCGTTTTGTCCGAATCCGTCAAGTTGTCCGATGGCCACGCCCCCCCCCCCCCCATTTCTGACGCATGCATGCCGATGCGCCACAATCCGATCGCGTGCGCCAAAAAGCCCGGGGCAATTCAGGGCAAAACGGAAACATTCGGGAAACCCGTCGGAATCGCAGACCCTTAGTAAATGAGCCCTAATGTCTCTTGATGTTTCAGTGGGCCCAAGGGCAACAGACCCTCAATGGGCCCCTTTGCATTAAACTCATGTGACCCCATTAAAAATTTATAAGCTAAAACAGAGTCTCCTGTTCCCTAAAATATTCCCTAGTTTATCATCCCACACAGACCCCTCTTGTTGATTTTATAAAAAGCCCACTTACCCCCTATGGATTCATTATGTACAGCCTTATGTGCCCCCCCCCCCCCAATCTGGGCCCTGGCACTTGCCCAGATATGTCCATTACTGGCGGTGGCCCTATTTTTTATTGACCAGCACACGAACGTTGCATATGATTAATTCCCCCCACTGAGTGTTAAAACTGGCTGTTTCAGCCACGACACTAGTGTGAGCTCAGTGCTTAGTAATACACATACCATTGAACTCAATGAAAGTTGTAAAAGTCTCTTTGCACTCTCTAGAAGTGCCCCTGGTGATAACTGACAGAAAATGCCATGGCTCTATAAAAGGATGAGATGCAAAATTTTGGTTCCGTATTACGTTTTTAAATTATGGGGCAGATTTACTTCGAAAGTCGGAAACTGCACTAAAAGTCCTATTTATGTGTATAATGCTGGGTGCTCTGGGAAATCATGAATTTGCAAGTTAAATACGGCGCAGGGTCCGAATCAGTCGGACAGACCGATGGCACGCCCCTTAATTTGCATCGCATGGAGGCCAGGGCAGCGAAACAATTGCGCCGAAGACACTTCTTAAATACCTGCGCAGGCCATTTTAGCCTAGAAGAATGTGCACAGTCCGACAAAAGTGAGGCGCAAAGCGTTTAGTAAATGTGCCCCCATATGTATACTATTGTCCCTTTTCGGTATTATTTCCAGTATATATTATGTAGAAATTTTATGCATTGAATAAATGTGCAGTCTAAATGTGTCTGTTGCTATTTATGATATAGTTACACAGTAGGTAATGCAGGAGGAATCCTCAGTATAGGGGAAACAAAGGAGCCTTTGTCTTCTGCGTTGCTATATTTTTATTTATTCTTTCTCAGGGAAACAGGTTTTTCCTGTGGGATTTGGACTGGGAGAAGACAGATGTTCTTTCTGATCACTGTCAGTTAATATTTTACTAGTATAAGTTGTCTAAGCAGTCTAACAACCTCAATCCATACATGTTATAGATTGTGTACAATGTTAGTTTTCAGTGGCCTGGAGTTTATTGAACTTTTTGTTAAGCATACCACCAAGAATCACATGCCCAAATGACAAGGCACGTGGTAAAAATCCTCTGTTTCCAAACATATGTGTGTATTCTAGACTGGAACATGAGATAACAAGGAAATGGGCTGAATGGGATATTGGACAGAGGAAGATTCACCTTAGGTCACTAACTTTTATATAAACTTTTTATAAATCACTAATCGGGTTATCGGATTATAACAAACTTTTAATTACAAATTATCAGAGTAATTTGTCACTTATCATGTTCACTCGATTTGGTGACCTCTCCCCTCTCCATTGCAATGTACGACACACGGCACTGTAACACAGGGAAGGATAGGACATGTCTGATCTTTTCCCTGTGTATGGAACGGCACGTGTGCGCCACTGTATTGCTTTGTGCGCCCATTGCCTTCTATGCAAGCTTACAGCCATACATACGCCCCCCTCGGTCGTGTGAATACACCCGACTTACAGACGACCCCTAGTTACAAATGTACCTCTGGATGTTGGTAATTTACTGTACTTTAGACTTGATCAGCTACAATGATCGGCTCTAACGGTTACTAAAGGTGTCTGTAATGAAGCTTTATTGTTAATCCTGGTTATTATGACAATCCAACATTTTTAAAATCCAATTGTCCAATTTACATACAAATTCAACTTAAGAACAAACCTACAGTACCTTGTACGTAACCCGATGACTGCCTGTATATACACTCACCGGCCACTTTATTAGGTACACCTGTCCAACTGCTCGTTAACACTTAATTTCTAATCAGCCAATCACATGGCAGCAACTCAGTGCATTTAGGTATGTAGACATGGTCAAGACAATCTCCTGCAGTTCAAACCGAGCATCAGTATGGGGAAGAAAGGTGATTTGAGTGCTTTTGAACGTGGCATGGTTGTTGGTGCCAGAAGGGCTGGTCTGAGTATTTTAGAAACTGCTGATCTACTGGAATTTTCACGCATAACCATCTCTAGGGTTTAAAGAGAATGGTCCGAAAAAGAAAAAACATCCAGTGAGCGGCAGTTCTGTGGGCGGAAATGCCTTGTTGATGCCAGAGGTCAGAGGAGAATGGGCAGACTGGTTCGAGCTGATAGAAAGGCAACAGTGACTCAAATCGCCACCCGTTACAACCAAGGTAGGCAGAAGAGCATCTCTGAACGCACAGTACGTCAAACTTTGAGGCAGATGGGCTACAGCAGCAGAAGACCACACCGGGTGCCACTCCTTTCAGCTAAGAACAGGAAACTGAGGCTACAATTTGCACAAGCTCATCGAAATTGGACAGTAGAAGATTGGAAAAACGTTGCCTGGCCTGATGAGTCTCGATTTCTGCTGCGACATTTGGATGGTAGGGTCAAAATTTGGCGTCAACAACATGAAAACATGGATCCATCCTGCCTTGTATCAATGGTTCAGGCTGGTGGTGGTGGTGTCATGGTGTGGGGAATGTTTTCTTGGCACTCTTTGGGCCCCTTGGTACCAATTGAGCATCGTTGCAACGCCACAGCCTACCTGAGTATTGTTGCTGACCATGTCCATCCCTTTATGACCACAATGTACCCAACATCTGATGGCTACTTTCAGCAGGATAATGCGCCATGTCATAAAGCTGGAACAATCTCTGAGGAATGCTTCCAGCACCTTGTTGAATCTATGCCACGAAGAATTGAGGCAGTTCTGAAGGCAAAAGGGGGTCCAACCCGTTACTAGCATGGTGTACCTAATAAAGTGGCCGGTGAGTGTATATCATATATATATATATATATATATATGAAACTTAATGGTAAATATATTTTGAAAGGTTCTATCTGCTATGCAGTTTGATGTGTTAAACGAAGGACTCTCGTTTTGCCCTAATAGTCATGTGGACCGGTTCCAATAAGAAGTTGAGTTGAGCACCTTTTTTACATAGATTAAATAAAAGAATTGGTTTAAAAACCGCGTTATTTGTTTCACGGCAGAGCAGTAGACTGTACTGTTGTTAAAACTATTTGAATTATCCAATAAGAGTAATTTTGTACCATCCATATCAAGTCCAGGCATTGATGCTTTTATTAATGCTGTACAGAGGGATATTAAAATCCTCAAAGAAAAGGTATCTAATCAATCATAGAGCCACCCTAATTTACATTCCAGTGAATTCATGGCTTTAATGGAGCTTGTGACATCGCCATTAAACCCGCTGACAATGGGGATGAGGATTTATCATCCTGGACACTAGCTCCTATTTGAGTGAAATTAAAAGACCATTGGATGACACTGAAGTGTATATTAAGCTAAATGGGGATCCTAAGTTTGAAATTTTGAGAAAACTTGTGTCACTTCTTGGTGAAGATAAAGTGGATAATCTTATTGATGATGAGTTGTACAATTTTTTGATTGTTAACCATCTGGTAAACCCAGTGATTTACTGTCTTCCGAAGATATGCTAGGGTCTAATCTTCCCCCAAGAAAGACTTACTGTGGCTAGTACTGAATCTATACTCTCCAATGTAGCCATATTTCTGAACAAAGCCTTTAGACAATTTGCTATGAATAGTGATTCATATGTACGTGTCATATTTTCTAAACATGAGGAAATTGATATACCTCTATCACTCACCAACATAGTATAAGGGCTTTTGCTAAGAGGTTGGAAAATTCAGAGTATACTGAAAAATGTTGTACTTTGATTGTGACTTTGTTATCATTGGTGTTAAGTCCCATCAAGTACCATCCAGGTCAACAACTGCAAAGAGTTTGTATGTTCTCGTGTTTGCGGTTTGGGTTTTCTCTGGCTCCTCCGGTTTCCTCCCACACTCCAAAACATACTGACAGCCATGGAGGCTAACATGGCTCCCACATATGTGAACATTTATATGTCGGATCTAGAGGAGTAACACATCTATTTGTCTCATCACTTTGGCCATGTTGTCTGGTGGTGGCGATACATAGATGATGTCTTCCTTCTGTGGACAGGATCTGATGTGGAATTACAATTATTTCATGATTACCTTAATACGATTGACCAAGAAGGGAAATACACTATGGTTAAATCGAAGACAGAGATACAGTTCTCAGATGTTTCTGTTAAGTTGGAAAATTAAAAGATAAAAACTAATCGTTTTACAAAAGGTACTGATAGGAACCAATTGCTGAGATATGAAAGTCATCATCCTAGACCCATGATTAACTCTCTTCCCTTTAGTCAACTACTGAGAGTAAAAAGAATAGTTAATTCTGAAGATTAAGTGCATATACAGTAAGATCATATGAAAGACAAATTTAGGGAGAGAGGATATCCAAAAACAACCATTCTGAAAAGTAGAACCAAATTAGCCCAGTATAATAGAGACACCAGTGAAGAGTATATTCCCAAGGTTATACTGTACGTAAACACTGGTATATACTGGGAAGTTGTGATCAAGATGTGGAAGAATTTGGGAAACCCTCACTATTGTCCTATAAAAGATCTAGGAATCTCAAAAGCACTTTTTGGAGTGTGACAGTACATATGTGATTCATGTTTTGGTTTGTCCATGTAACTCACTTTATGTAGGGGAAAGAACGCAGGATTTTAAAACCTGGATTAACCATCATAGATATACAATTCACAGTAAAAGGAAGGACTTGCCTGTATCAGGACATTTCTTTGAACACACTGAAGGTCAATTGAGATTTTGCTTATTGGATCATGTACCACCATTGAGACGGGGTGGGGATAGAGAGGCACTATAAGGACGTAGGGAATTAGACTGGATATACAAGTTGAATACATTGAGACCCAATGGTTTGAACATGGAATTTTCTTTGGTAGGTTTACACCAAACTTTGGTGGGTTTACACCCAGGAGACCTCATTGCTGGAGATCTTCTAGTTCCTTGGAACATCACCTTTGCTGACTGCAAGTTGTCTATACTGCACCTTCAGCTCCTGAGATACTCAGACTATCACTCTGATCTCTACACTCCTGTTCAAGACTGCTACTGCAGCCCCCTGCGGGCTATCCATGTACTGCCTCCAGCCTCCTCTGCCTGACCTGACTACTGGACTCCTGCTCCCGTCCCACTAGTACCGTGACAACCGGATGTTTGGATGACATAGGAGCAGGTTTTTTATATTTACAAATTCATATGTATCACTTATCCCCACCCACTGATATATCGGTCACTTCCCATAAATATGTTTTCTGTGCACTTTGTAATTTGCTTGATAAAGGATGAAGCTAAAACATAGCAGCTTGGGAATAAAAAACACTTGATTTTGGTTCACTTTCTTGGAGTGCCGCCATTTTTTAAATATATATATATGTCACGGGTGTTCCCGCATCCCGACTCTGATCCTGTGCTGCCTGTCCTGACCTCCTGCCTGTCCCTGACTACGATTCTGCTCAACAACTCTGCACTACGCCTTGGCACCCACTGTGGACAAAGTCGCGCCTGTGTAGCGACCTGGTGGTACCACACCACAACAAGTCCAGTCTGCTTTTCGGCGGACTCTGGTGAAAACCGGGTACCACTTAGACTCCGGTCCCAGCTGTCTGCTTACGTTATCATCCGTGGTGGTAGAGAGGGTCCACTACCTCTCAGCCTGACTATATATCTTATACAAAAAATGCAGCTTATAAAAATTAGTATGATCACTGAAGATATTCAAGGATAAAAAGGAAGCAGATTGCCCAATGGTTTCCTGTTGGAACTAGGTAAGTAACATCATCAAAGAGAACATGTGATCTGTGTACTGATTTGTAATACTGCAAGCTGAGTACACTTGGCTATAGCGCAAATAAACATTTCAATACAGATCTATTGAATACTTTGTTCTGAAAACACTTTGCATTCACGGGGAACTATTGCCCTGCTGTTCTGATGCAACAGTAGAAGTAGGTCAAACTCAAGACTACGGTAATTGAAAAAACCTAGCAACTCAAAAACAATCTGAATATGCAAAGTGAAATGTGACTACAGAGTGATATCATACACTGGCTAGACCATGGACCAAGCACCCCTAAATTAAACATCTGTTGCTATTCACCTACAAGATGATTAATTAATGTTTGTCCATCTTTGTCAGCATCAAGATCGTCACAGCGCATACAGGAGAAAATAAACACAGTTATATCATAATACAAGGATAATGCACACAATGATGTCATAGGACAGGGATCATAAATACTGTGATGTCACAATACAAGGATAATGCACACAATCAACAATGGCGGAAAAAATACCCCACAGAGTGTGCAACACCACATTTATCAACTGAGAATTTTTAACCCCTTAAGGACGCAGCCTGTTTGCAGGTTAAGGCTCGCAACTTTTTTTGAAATTTGACCAGTGTCTCTTCCTGTGGTAATAACTTTTCAACGCTTTAAGATATCTCTGTGATTTTGAGATTGTTTTCTCGTGAGACATTGTAGTTTATGTTAGTAGTGTCATTTTGGTGATCCGTTCCTTTTTTGGGGGGTAAAAATGACTATTTTCAAAGTTTCAAATGTTATACTTTTTAGACAAAAAGTGATACCACAAATTTTTTTTGATAGAAACCTTTTGCCATTGGTCTTCTTTTTATATCCATTATTTGTTTTAAGTTTCCATTCTTTTTATGGATGTGAGAAGGTTTAAAGTTTTAGTAGCAACTTCTCAGATTTTCTTGAAATTTGAAAAATGCGAACTTTTTGGTGATCAGTTCAGTTTGGAAGTGCCCTATAAAGACTTATGTACTATATACCCCCACAAGTAACACCATTTTATGAACCTAACACCTCAACCTATTCAAATCAGCATTTAAGAAGTCTGTTAACCCTTTAATTATTTTTCCGGAAGCATATGAAAATGGAGTGGAAATTTTGAAATTTCAATTTTTGATTTCAATCTTCCAATTTAGCCCTAAAATGGATACATTCAGTAGGAATTTGAGGTAAATATATATTCCTAATTTCTTGCCCTGCTTCTTCCGAGTACGGCAATACCAGAAATGTGGATGTCAGCTGCTGTTTCCCCGCACAGTGATGTCCAGAACAGAGTTAGCGATACTGGGAATTTGGAAGGCCAATTTGGCTGCAAATATTTTGTGGTGCCACAGTGTAATTGAAGAGCCCCTGAAGTAAAAGTACAATAGAAAACCCCCCAAAATGTCGGAAACTAGACCCCTCAAAGAATTTATCGGTGGTTGTGGTGAGCATTTTAACCCCCGACACGCTGGTCAAAATTGAATGCAAAGTAAATGGTGCAGAGTAAAAATTGCGTTTTTATCTCAAAAATGTAATTTTAGTGCCTCATATACTGTGCCCAACCCATGCCACTTTAGACAAACACCCCAAAAATCATTCTGCGGGTTGTCCCGAGTACGGCAATACCACACATGTGCCAATAATTTACAGACTGGGCACACAGAAGGGATGAGAACGGAAGGAGTGAAATTTTGATTTTCCAGCTCCGTTTTCACATGTTTGGATTTGGAGTGCCATGTCATGTTGGCAGGCCCGTGAGGTGCCAGTGCAATAGAAACCCCCAATAAATGATACCATTACGGAAACTAGACCCCTCAAAGAATTTATCGGTGGTTGTGGTGAGCATTTTAACCCCCGACACGCTGGTCAAAATTAAATGCAAAGTAAATGGTGCAGAGTAAAAATTGCGTTTTTATCTCAAAAATGTCATTTTAGTGCCTCATATACTGTGCCCAACCCATGCCACTTTAGACAAACACCCCAAAAATCATTCTGCGGGTTGTCCCGAGTACAGCAATACCACACATGTGCCAATAATTTACAGACTGGGTACACGGCAGGGGTCAGGAAGAAAGAAGCACAATTTAGGTTTTCAAGCTTCGTTTTCACTAGATTGGTAATGGGGGGTACCCCCGAGGTACCAGTACAATAGAAACCCCCAAGTAGTGAACCTATTTTGGAAAGGGCACCCCTCAAAGAATGTATGTAGGCTTGTATGAGCATTTTAACCCCCAACACGCTGGCCAAAATTGAATGCAAAGTAAATGGTGCAGAGTAAAAATTGTGTTTTTATCTCAAAAATGTCATTTTAGTGCCTTATGTACCGTGCCCAACCCATGCCACTTTAGACAAACACCCCAAAAATCATTCTGCGGGTTGTCCCGAGTACGGCAATACCACACATGTGCCAATAATTTACAGGCTGGGCACACGGCAGGGGTCAGGAAGAAAGAAGCACAATTTAGGTTTTCAAGCTTCGTTTTCACTAGATTGGTAATGGGGGGTACCCCGAGGTACCAGTACAATAGAAACCCCCAATTAGTGAACCCATTTTGGAAAGGGCACCCCTCAAAGAATGTATGTAGGCTTGTATGAGCATTTTAACCCCCAACACGCTGGCCAAAATTGAATGCAAAGTAAATGGTGCAGAGTAAAAATTGTGTTTTTATCTCAAAAATGTCATTTTAGTGCCTCATGTACTGTGCCCAACCCATGCCACTTTAGACAAACACCCCAAAAATCATTCTGCGGGTTGTCCCGAGTACGGCAATACCACACATGTGCCAATAATTTACAGGCTGGGCACACGGCAGGGGTCAGGAAGAAAGAAGCACAATTTAGGTTTTCAAGCTTCGTTTTCACTAGATTGGTAATGGGGGGTACCCCCGAGGTACCAGTACAATAAAAACCCCCAAGTAGTGAACCTATTTTGGAAAGGGCACCCCTCAAAGAATGTATGTAGGCTTGTATGAGCATTTTAACCCCTAAGGTGCTGGCTCAAATGTAATACAAAGTGAGTAGTGCAGAGAAACAATTGTATTGCAATTTATCAAATATGCCATTGAAGTGACAAAAGTATTTTGCCCAACTCATGCCACTGGGGAAAAACACATCAAAGATCATTCTGCGGGTTACCCCGGTTAGGGCAATACCCCATAGGAGGCAATAATCTGTAGAATGGAGACACGGCAGGGCTCAAAAGGGAATAACATGTTGGAGCACAGACATTGTACATTTTTTTTTTCTTTTTGGCATCATGAAAGATTTGTAGATGCCAATAGGGGCCAGTACAGTAGAAACCCCTAAGAACTGACCCTATTTTGGAAACTACACCCCTCCATGAATTAATCTAGGGGTATAGTTAGCATTTTAACCCCACAGGTGGACCCCTGAAAAAGTGCATAATGGATAGTGCATAGTAAAAAATATCCATTATGTCATTTTTTGCCCAGCTGCTGCCATGGGAGACAAACACCCTAAAAATCATGATGCATGTTTTCCCGGGTAAAGCATACGGGGCAGTAATCTACAGGCTGGGCACATGGCAGGGCTTAGAAGGGAAGGTGCGGCATGCGGCATGATGTATAAGGTGTGCGTCAGGGTAACAACAGGGTGCTCTAAAAATCCAGGGATGTATGATAAATTCGGAAGCAATCTTTCATACATAACCCTGGTTTTTCTGGGCATGTCTCACAGTGATGAATGGTGTCCTTCCTAATGCCATTTTTGGAGCACACCCTGCACCTCTTTTGTGACCTTCCCTTGCTGGCTGTTTGGGGAACTACTCCTGGAAAGTGCTGCCCTGGTACAATACTTGATGTGGCCTCACTTCCAGATGTGCTAGCACTCCCCCCTTCCTGGTCTCCAAAAAGAAAGTACTTTATTACCTCCTCTTGAAATTCCAGGAAAGTTCCCCTCTGGCCGGCATATCGATGCAGCACATAAGCATTATACAATGCCATCTGCATGATGTGCACGGCCAGCTTCTTGTACCACACCCTCGACTTCCGCATGGCATTGTACGGCTGGAGCACCTGGTCAGACAAGTCCACCCCTCCCATGTATTTGTTATAATCTAAAATACAGTCTGGCTTGGGGGCTTCTGTACTGGCACCTCGTACTGGGACAGGGGTGGTGGTGTGCTCATGTATTGTGGTTAATACAAGGACCTCTCTCTTGTCCTTGTACTTAACACACAATACAGAGTCGCTGCATAGTGCCCTGCTTTTGTGCCTTTTAAGTTTTTGCCCAAGCAGCGACTTAGGGAGACCTCTCTGATTTCTGCGAACAGTGCCGCATGCCGCAGTATTTCTGGAAGTGGGGCACTTGAACAGGGTGGTGCTGGTGTAGAAATTGTCCAGGTAGAGGTGGTAGCCCTGGTCCAGCAGTGGGTGCACTAAATCCCACACTATCTTCCCTGTAACACCCAGGAAGGGGGGGCATTCTGGGGGCACTATAGTGGAGTCCTTCCCTTCATATACCCTGAACTTGTATGTGTACCCTGATGAACTTTCGCACAGCTTATACATCTTCACACCATACCTTGCCCTCTTATTGGGCAGGTACTGGCGGAAGTGAAGTCTCCCTTTGAATTGTACCAGGGACTCGTCTATGCTCACATGTTTGGCGGGGGTATATGCCTGGGCAAACTTGGCACTAAAATGATCTAATATGGGCCTGACCTTAAATAACCGATCATAACTGGGGTCACCTCTGGGTGGGCACTGTGTGTTGTCAGTGTAGTGCAAAAACTTATGGATGGCTTCAAAGCGCATCCTGCTCATTGCCATGCGGAACATGGGGGTGTGGTACAGTATGTCTGTGCTCCAGTAGTCCCTGATTGAAGGCTTCTTTACTATTCCCATAAGGAGTATTATGCCCCAATACTTGTGCATCTCTGCTGCAGTGACAGGTGTCCACCTGTAGGGTTGTGCAGGTGGGGACAATATGGGCGTGGGGTTTTGGGCAATATGTTGTGCAGCGTAGAGATTTGTCTGAAATATAATAATATTCAGCAGCTCCTCATCAAAAAAAAACTTTAAAAAGTCCACAGCTCTGAGCCCTGTCGTGTCAAAGTTAATTCCAGGATGGCCCAAAAAGTCAGGGACCTGAGGGGTATAATTATCTGGGGTACCCATGTGGGGTCAGTGGAAGCCCCAGACGCTTCTCCTGCAGAAGTCCCAGAAACTTCTCCTGCAGAAGTCCCAGGCACTTCTCCTGCAGAAGTCCCAGGCACTTCTCCTGCAGAAGTCCCAGGCACTTCTCCTGCAGAAGTCCCTGGAACCCTACGGCGCCTTCTTGGGGGTCCTTCCAGGTCATTGGAAGATAAGCAGGAGGATGATGATAGGTAAAAGGGACCATCATCCCCACTAGCTGACTCGGTGTCAGAGGCAAGCATGTTATATGCCTCCAACACGGTGTATGTCTTCTGAGACATTGCACACAAAAAAAATAGAGAACTAGAAAAATTAGATAATGTGCACCAAACCACACGGATAAACCGTCTAGCAGGCACACAAAAAAAAAAATATAATGCACACCAAACTACACGGACAAGCCGCACAGATGGCACACACAAAAAATAATGTGCACTAAACTACACGGACAAGCCGCACAGATAGCACACAAAAAAAAAAAAAGATAATGCGCACCAAACTACACGGACAAGCCGCACAGATGGCACACACAAAAAATAATGTGCACTAAACTACACGGACAAGCCGCACAGATAGCACACACAAAAAAAAAGATAATGCGCACCAAACTACACGGACAAGCCGCACAGATGGCACACACAAAAAATAATGCGCACTAAGCTACACTGACAAGCCGCACAGATAGCACACAAAAAAAATAATGCGCACTAAACTACACGGACAAGCCGCACAGATAGCACACAAAAAAAATAATGTGCACTAAACTACACGGACCAGCCGCACAGATAGCACACAAAAAAAAAAGATAATGCACACCAAACCACACGGACCAGCCGCACAGATGGCACACACAAAAAATAGCTACGGGTACACCTACGGCGCTAAAAAAACCTATGTGCACCGCGCAAAAAGGCGCTACAAATGCACCTAGCTTGCCCTAAGACAAACTAACTACCGCTAAGACTGCTAAAGATTCTGTGCAGCGCTATTCACACGGCGCACTGAAAAGTGCGTCCAGTGCAGAACAACGCTAACACAGCGCACTGAAAAGTGCGTTTGGGTTCAGAAGGGACAGACAGGGAAAAACGGAAGACACGTGGGATCACACAAGGCGATCACACAGGGAACACACAGGACACAGGAAAAAACAGATAGGGATAGGGATTTGTAGGGAACAATAGGGATCAGAACACTATTTATAGTGTAAAAGTGTATTTTGGTGCACACAGTAACGCTCTCTCCTCTCTCCAGCGATACCAAACCAAAATGGTGCCGCTGGAGGAAGAGGAAAGGGCTAAAAGCACGTTTTTTAGCCTAAAATCAGATTTGACTTGCCAATCACGGCGATCGGCGGGCGGGACCAATTTGATTGGTCGGGTGACGGAGACAGGAACTCCTCCTGCCTCTGTCACCCAAATCTCATCCCGATGTCACCACGTCTCGCGACGTGGTGACAATTCTAAAATAGTATGCGCTCGCGCAGTAGCTGTACTGCGCTGAGCGCTAATCGTCGGAAGCTGCGCAGTACAGCTACGGCGCGGAGCGCTAAGGGGTTAAAAGAACGCAAATTTAATTGCAAAACTGCACCACATAGGAGGTGGTTATGTGGGTTCATTGCTACTACAGGGGGGAGATTTATCTCAAACTTGCTCAATTTTGAAGTTTTTGCTCAATTTTAAAGTTTTTGCTCAATTTTATGTTTAAGGTATCTGAGAATTTCCTGTGCAAAAACATCGCAAAAGGCAGAAATTGAGCAGATGTTAAACATACGTGCGACTGGGGTAGTCTATTTGTATAGAGCGCACACAGCTGATCAGAAGGCAGGTAACACTGCACATACACCGGACTATAAATCCGACTGTTGGAAACCTGCCAGTCTAACACAGACATCTGCGCAAAATCCTGCCTAATGTTAAATCCCCCCATAGAAAGAGTGATGAGACATTAGATGTCTATTACACACTGTCATCCCTGTTCTCACAGATATGTGCTTGCCTCCCCCTGCCCCGAATAACTTATCTTGGAGCTTGCAGCTTCTCTCTCCTCAGGATGTGTTGTTTGCTGGCAGGAATTGAGTGTCTGTGAGCTCCATCTTGGATTGCAGGGGGTGGAGCTAGAGTGCAGGGGGCGGGACTAGAGTGCAGGGAGCAGAGAGACATAAATTCAGCAGCACGCTGTCAATCCAAGATGGCGGCCTGACTCTAAGTCAGAAGTTACAGGGTCATGTCTAGGGGCAACTGTTATTGTGTACACCAGGAATGTTGGAGACAGTTTGGACTTATATCCGTGAAAATCTGCATTTTTGTTAATAACAGTGAATTAGAGAATGTGTTATTTTGTTATTCTGAGTATATTTAAGAAACTTGTCTACGTGGGAATACCCCTTTTTGTGAATAGGGATTACATGCAAAACTAAATTGTAGCTCAGGAATAACGAAAAAAAAAAGAAAGCTCTCAGATTTTACCATTTCACATACATATCCATTCTTCTCCATTCATCTCTATGGCGCGCCGGAGATTGGCAAGTGCCAAGATGACTGGAGCAGAATGGACATGGCCGGCCGTGGTTGTACCTCGGACCCCACGTTCTCGTGATTTGTAGGGATCTCATCACTGAGAGCCTACCAATCAGCAAGTTAGGCACTATCCTGTGGATAGAGCCTAACAAGTTTGGTAGGAAAACTGCTTTAAAGCTGAATTTTAAATACCAGTTGTCCATTTATCCATGCTGTAGTATGGCGGGCATACATTGGCGCTGCGGAGAGGAGCAGGGGGTGAGCGCAGGCATATAGACATATACAGCCGTATCAGGTAGAAAGAAAGGACATATCCTATCTTTCTACGGGCTAAGGAGCGGTACGGTGCCGTGAGCCCATAGAAGTGTATGGGGGACGTACATCGGCCGTATATATGTCCCCCATACATGTGTGTGAATGTAGACTTAAAGAGACAGGTCATGAATGCTGACAGGCCATCCATGTACTGTACTACCTGTGAACCAGCAATGGCTACAGTTAGTTTTACCTATACCACTATAGAGAATAACAAATTATTACTACTAATAAATATACTTTACTAAATAGGTTAAATACATTTTGTTCCCTTCCTGTTGCTCTGGATAGTTGTTAAGAACCCAGAACTTCTTTATTGAAGATCCCGCCCTTGAGCTGCTTCAGCTCTAATCCAAGTCTGTGTGACCTCTCTGCATACACTTCTCTTTACTCACATTCAACTTTTGGCTGCTGAGAGGCTCTATCTCTTCAGTACAACAGCTTGGATCCTGCACCACGTCACATGATGTAGTTATGAGCCATTAAAATTAAGTGAAAGTGCAGCCCTTTTGGTTCCAAGGAATGAGATCAGCTTTCTTTTACAATTTATAGGTAGGGACAAAACCAGGTGAGAGAATTCACACTGCTGCATTTTTTGATTTCTCTAAATAATCCCTGTAACTGCTAAAACAAATCAGCAAAAAAGAGGAACAAGATAGATAGTATCAGTTCCAACATGGACCTATTAGGAATGTGTGAATCAAGAAATGCTAAAGAACGTAAGCCAGAAGTCAGGATTAGCTATGTGCGGCTCATATATCCAGTGTTTTCCATATTACGGTACTAGATTTTGATAAAGTTACTGGAATATGCATGTGAACTACTGGATGAGATGTGTCGATCCAGCAGCGGTTTCTCTCTGAATAACATGGGTAGTTATATATATTTAGTCTTCCTATCTGCTTTCTTTCTTTAACGAATGTGTTCATTTTCCGTGCCGCAAACAATGGGCTTTGTGCCATTCCTTGCTGCCCTTCTGACACTGGCAAGTGAGGGCCGCTTTCCATGCCAATGCAACTGCCGTGCCCCAAAGACAGACAGGAATACGACCTTCTGTATATCTTGTGGTGCTGACAGTCAGCACGTTCCTATGGGGACCACCCTAAGGGGGCCGTGATTGAGCCACAGTTGGTGTGGATAACTCATGGACAATGTACACATTCACGTGCATGAGGCCTATCACTGCTGAATTCTATATTGCCAGTAAGACAGACAGGAGCTTGCAATATTGTCTGATTATTTAGAAGCTATATGCAAAAGAAAGGTGGAGCAGTGAGTCAAAGCAGCTGGATACCTGCCTGAGAGAGGACTACAAATCACATACACCGACTGTAGAGGGGAATACTGCTGAAAATGCAGAATACAAGTCACATAGTGTTACCCCTCATGTACACAATGTAATATTTATTTAAAGTTTGTGGGGTATGCTTTACAATCTGTTTACATTCCATATTTACATATATGTAAAGGGTCTGTCTTCAATTTTACATTGATGTTCTATCTTCAGGATAAACCATCAACATTGGAGTGCAGAGCCTACAACACAATGTACATGGGGAATTTACTCTTTCTATCATGCCTTGTGTACAAATATGAACTACATGTATGAATCAGCTATAATATTTCCTAGATGCACTGCATACGCTAGTTTAACCTCTGCCCATCTTGTTGGCTGTTTGTAACTACATCATTCATTAGAATCTTGGCACAAACCTCGGATTCCTTCACAAAAAGCGCACCAGTTTGGCGTGATGAATACAAACTAGGCCGTTTGTTGCCAACAGCTTGTTGGATCGGAGAGATTTTTACAGCAGAATTTAAAATATAGTCCAAAAAGCTTTCTAGTGTGATGGTACAAGTGGTAGCAGCTGCAACAAAAATACCCCAAAAATTACCAAAAATACAAATGAAACTCAGACTTAAACAAGAACTTCTGTAGGTCAAAAGAATTTACAGGTTGACTTGCTAGATGCCTTTGCAACAATTATATCATCACTAAATTCATTAAATGGATTTTCCAGCACAATAATGTTTATGACCTATCCATATCAATACCAGATAGGTGGCAGCCTGACACTAAGGACCCCCACACAGAGAATGAAGCCAGAAGAACAATTGTTTTACTGCAGCTCAGACTCCAATATAAAGGAATTGGATCTATCTACCACCTTCAGACCTCCAGCCCTTCAGACACACAAGTGCTATTGTCACTGTTGCTGTAGTGAATCAAGTTAAGGAGGCCCAGTCATCAGCAGAAAATGCGAATTTTAGTACAATTCCATTAATGAACACCATGAATAAGTAAATGCCTTGATTTACCTTATAGAAGTTAGATGCAGTTTGTTACAACTTTCTGTCTCATTTGACAATAGGTGTCAAGAAGCCATTTAATAAGGTGATAAGAAATGGAGAGAATGAAGCCACAACAACTGAATTAAACATTAGGAACAGTAAAAGGAAAAAGATTCATCATTATTCCATCTGGCACTGAGCTCAATGCTCGATGAGGTGAGTGCTCTGTAGGGGGATGTCATCTTGAAAGAGGACAAGTAGATAAAGTACCTTTTCTAAATTTAAAAAGACTTATCAAATAATGTGATAGAATATCACTGGAAAGCCAGGCAGTGCTGGAAAATATGGCACCGGGACAGCAGCGTAGACTCTTTATGTTAGGCTTAATGTTGTAGACCCACTTCATCTGAGGAGCACCCAAGAAGTATCCAGAACATAGTAATTTGGGTGATTTGCATGTTTAATGTAATCTTTAATAGCTTCCCAGTGGGTAATAGGGGTGGAGGAGGCTCCATTCTAATTGGTGTAGGAGGCTTGAACTTTTGGTGTAGGAGTCTTATGTTTTCTCAATTGATGTCTTTATGGATGTCTTCATAGAGCTCTTACATGCTGCCATTTTCTCTTGGATCGTCGCCCCTCATGACATCATCAGGGAGTGACAATCCTTTTTCCAGCAGCATTTAAGTACCAGAACAGATTGTGTGTGTTTCTGGTGGGGTTGAGCATAAAATGGCAAAGTTTGGAGACCTAAACCCACAATATTCGTCACAAACCCCAACTGGTACTATGTAAGGGTTTTACTTTTTGGTTATTGAATTAAAAGGGTAGGTATATGTTGTAGAATGGTAGATACTACATCTTGAACTCATTGGCTGATGAGGATTCTTCAAGCAAGTCTCTAAGTGAGTCCCCTATTATAGGGTTATAGTACTGGGGGGCATATAATGTTAGTAGTAGAGATGAGCGAGCACTAAAATGCTCGGGTGCTCGTTACTCGAGCCGAACATTTCCAGATGCTCGAGTGCTCGTTTCGAGTAACGAGCCCCATTGAAATCAATGGGAGACCCGAGCATTTTTCAGTAAAATTATAAACTTAACGAGCACAGTGAAAGAACACAGTGCAGAACAGATTGCAGATGTTCGGGAACATCTGCAATCTGTTCCGGAGACACGCGTGCAGAACGGTGTTCTCCGCAATAGTATTTGAAGAACAATATGTGTGAAGAACACATTACAGATGTTTGGCAACATCTGCAAGTTGTTCTCTACACATATTGTTCTTCAAATACTATTGCGGAGAACACCGTTCTGCACGGGTGTCTCCGGAGCAGATCGCAGATGTCCCGGAGACACGCGTGCAGAACGGTGTTCTCCGCAATAGTATTTGAAGAACAATATGTGTAGAGAACAACTTGCAGATGTTGCCAAACATCTGTAATGTGTTCTTCACACATATTGTTCTTCAAATACTATTGCGGAGAACACCGTTCTGCACGCGTGTCTCCGGAACAGATTGCAGATGTTCCCGAACATCTGCAATCTGTTCTGCACTGTGTTCTTTCACTGTTTTCTTCAATTAAACAATTAAATTAAATGTTTTAATTGTATCTTTTTACTGTTCTTCACTTTTTTTTTTAAAATGAAATGCTCGTTATCGAGCAGGGCAAATACTCGTCCGAGCAACGAGCCGGTCCGAGTATGCTAATACTCGACCGAGCATCAAGCTCGGACGAGTATACTCGCTCATCACTAGTTAGTAGAGGTAACACTGTGGTAGTGGATGCATTGGGGTACATTTACTGTGCACTTTTGTCGGACCGTGCACCTTCTTCATACTAAATGCACTTACATACTAAAATTTGTACACCACTTTTTACAGCTTCCGAAGATATTAAAGAGTTAAGTACTGTAAAGTCCCTATCCAAATAGTCACAAAATATTCCAAAATGCTGAACAGATCATGGGATACAGAAACAAGCAAAATATTAAAATACATAACAATAACAAAGTCAAACACTGATCACAAATCATTTAGGTCTCCAACATTGTAACCTTGAAGATGCAATGATCAATAGAAACCGTAGTCAGTTCATTCGCTGGTCAGGGGAGAGAATGCGGTACAAGGACCCCCCATGGCTCTCATATTTATATATATGTGCAAAATGATTTCATATCTCTATGCTTCTCCCTCAGAATACATAACACACATAACTTAGATTCCTGTACATTTTCCTCAGTGATTTTCCCCATTGATTTCTTGTTTCTCAGTTGTTTTCAGGATAGAAAGTATCTTAATAAGTATTTGTACCAGTGAGAATTAGCATCATACTGCAATCCATTTTAAGTCTTTTTCTTTAGCAACTCTGACACTCTTTATTGTGTGTTCTGAATGGTTTTGCAGTTTATCACCAATCATGCCAATGCATTATAAAATGTAAATGCTTTATAAATAAACAAATTATTATTATAATTCCCCGGGTTATGTACAAGATAGGTTCCATAGTTTTGTTCTTGAGTTGAATTTGTATGTAAGTCGAAACTGTATATTTTATAATTGTAGATCCAGACAAAAATTTTTCTTTGTCCCTGTGATAATTAGAGTTTCAAAATTTTTTGCTGTAATGTGACCAAGGATTATCAATAAAGCTTCAGTACAGACACTTTACAGCTGATCATTGCAGCCTGGGACTCCAGAGAGCTTCACCAGAGGTCACAGTGGGCAGAGGGGTCCGTCTTTAACTAGGGGTCGTCTGTAAATCGAGTGTCCTTAACTAGGGGACCGCCTGTATTAATTATGCAAACATTTACTAGAGCTGCGATAGAAGGCACAGCCTGAGAACATAATGAGTGGCCCTCAAACCTGAAATGTATATGTATGGCTTCCAAATACATAGGTATATTTTATGAATAAAGGTTAGACCTACTGCATTATTAACTACATATAACATTCAGACTTCTTGAAAGGCTTATCAGCAGGCGGTGTCAAGTAGTCAATTATTCAGTAAGTTATAATAACCGTCTTCATATTGGTAATTGCATTGATGTTTATGGCTTCCGCTAAATCTTGAGGAGATAAGCTCCCCATATTACACCAATGCATAAACCAAGGACACATCCTGCAAGAGAAAGACTGGATGAGCACAGACTCTGGTCTTTAACTCACTATTAGATATTTTGAAGGTAAAATAATAGAAAAAAATAAAATCATCATTGTAGACAAATAAAACTATACTATTTCCTACCAAGGGTTTCGCTCATTCAATCGCTGCCTCCACACCTCAATCATATGTATATAATAGTTCCCAGGTGCAGTATGATGCGTGTCTATTGTATCATTCCCTTAACTCTCTCACACACAACAGCCCAATTTCATAATAAGCTGAATAATCTTTTGGCATATTACCCTTAGTGCGAGTTTACATGATGCGGTTTCGATGTGTTTTGCCCTATGCATTTGCAATGCTTTTCAAAACACAATGGGGCACATTTACTTACCCGGTCCTACAGTCAGGATAGGCAAAAAATATCTATTCAGTTTAGAATATCAACATATCAGAATGTCGGCTTTATTGCACCAGAAATCTGGGGGCGGGCTGTCGGACGATCCAACTGATTCGGACTGAGCACAGGATTTAGGATTCAATTTGTGTCACAAGCCATGCACTTACATGCACCAGGAAGAAGAAGGTGAACTTCGGTGGACCTTAGTGGGGAAGCGACAGATGCAGGATATCGGGCGCACAATCTTCATGAATCACGGCGGATGTGCATTCCAGTCTGACAATGCACTTTCGGGGATTGCACAGCACGGGTAAGTAAATATGCTCCATAGACTTGCTAGATTGATGTTGTCTACATGCTAGTTCCCCCGACCCCTCCACCCCCATATGAGAGCATGTTCAGTTCAGAATGCATGTGTTCTGCATTGGTCCCCAGAAGCAATGTTCTGGAGGCATCTTACCTTTCGTGATATTAAATATTCAGTGGAATATTGAACTACAACATCTGCCATGGAAAGTAGGCACATCCTGTTACACATTAGGTGGTCTGTCAGTCTTTTCTAGCTTTAGCACAACATTAATGTAATACTGTGTACTGAAAGTTTTAAAAGGGTTTTCCAGTTAAGTTTTAAAATGCCAAGTTGGCAGTAAATGGGGGGGGGGGGGGGGGTATAAAATAAGAAGGTGTACCTACTTCTACCATACTTTTCCTGCTCCATGATCCTCCTTATTGACTTATCAACAATGACATTAATAATTTCCCTGCCACTGGCTGGAAGTAGCTGCCCAGGATGTGTCATGCTCAGTGATATTTTAAAGTGTCATTACCATAAGTTGATTTTAGAAGGCACCAGCCATGTGTAACAAATATAAGAATATTCCCACAGTCACGGTGCCTGGATCTACGAGTAAGTTTCCCTGGTTCATCATGATGGATTTTGATGGGAGATTTCCTTAACGGCAAATGGTGAATTGAAGAGGGTTACATTTTAAGCTGAATTGTCTTATGTATCCGTTTTTGAGAAGAAAAAGATCTCTATGAGGCTCTACATGAATGGACGATAATGGGCCATAGCATTATATGGGTCTATACAGAGGGGTTTGTATTACATAACACAGTATAATGTCTGTGTGAATGAGGCCTTGCACTTAGAAGTTTCCATCTCAAATATTAAACAGGCACATAGTTCACTTAAAGGAATGATTAATCTTTGGATTTGCCTTATCTTTCATTGTATTGACAATACTTAAACCATGTTCATCTTTACCTGGTAGTAATCCTAAAGGTAAACTGTAGATAAGATAGAGGAAGCTTCATCTTTCAGACCCTGATTTGGCACTCTTTATTCTTCCTTTAAAGGGGTTTTCCCACAAACAAAAGTTAGGCCCTATCCACGGGAGTAAAGGTGAGTAAACGTACACTTTTTTTATAGGCTCGAGTATAAGCCAAGTTAGGGGTTTTCAGAACATTTTTTGTGCTGAAAAATTCAGCTTATACTCGAGTATATACGGTAAAACAACAGACCACTATAATGTAATCAAGTATATTATGCTATAAGGTAACTACTATGACCTATTATCAGTCTGCAAACCTCCAAATGATTGAATTGTATTGTAATGACCTATGTGCATCTTCCGATGTAAACAGAATCAAAAGGAAATGTAGTAAGTAGACCATCCGCCTGACCATCCCAGTCACGAAGGATGATTGCAAATCACTTCCTTTTTCATACCTCTTAGGTGTCATCTTCTGCACAGAATCTATAGGGATCTTATATTTTATGTTGCACCCAATTTTTCTTAAAAACACCCAATACTTTTACCACATACCAGAGCACAGTAAGTGGCTCTTGACTTGGCTATTAAGACACCATCTACATGGCTTTCAAGCGAATAGATTGGAGAAGTTCCAACTATGACTTATACACCTCTCCCCCTGCTGCTGAAGTCTTACTCCTCCGTATAGGTACCCATGCCAACTGATTATACAGCGTTCTCCTCCCTTTTTTATCATTTCCAGCTCCCAAGTAAATCTTGGTATGGTGATTAACAAAAACTATCAAATATATCACAGTCAGTGATTTTATTTACACATATCACAACTTCTTGCAGTATGTAAACATCTAAATCTACTAATACTAAGGTATTGTATGGGGGGAGCTGTAGCAATGACTGCTGCTAGGTCTTATTTTCAGGATGTTGGGGGTGTAATATTTTAGGGGAAACAGGGTAGCTGAAGTGGAGAGAAGTGTCTTTTTGCTTTCTAGCCATTCACAGTTATTCAAAAGAAAATTATAATTGTGTTTTATTATATCTTCCCGGGATGTCTGGAAGTTATTTTGATCGTCCCTGTAGATAAAAGTGAGTAATCCTCCTACATGTGCCAACATTACTGTTTGACAAAATCAGGTTTTCTGAGGACACAGAGCACGCAATGTACAGAGAAAGAAACTGGGACAAAGAGCAAAATGTTAAAATGTGTAGCTGGATGCTACTGACCTGGCACACAGGATTTCCATGCAAATGTCTAGTACACGTAATAAAACACATGTGACTTGCTTTCAAAATGAAATACTGCTGCACTTCTTCACATAGAGAAAGCCTACCAATCAGTAGATCTCACTATTTCCTCATATAGTTAGCACCCTCACACAGGGGGCCCCAAGATCCTTCTCTATGATATAGTTATTTAACTATCGCCCTACCTTCAGCTACAAGTATCCCTAAAGAGGCTTGTGCCAAGTACAGTATTATTCCTATTGCTTTTGATAGGTCAAATAAAGTCACCTTCCTGTGATACCTTTTAACGGCTAACTGAAATATAAGATGTTACAAGCTTTCGGGACAGCTATGGTCCTTTCATCAGGCATGGCATAACAGGCTTTCTGAAGTGACACAGATCTTATACACCATAAACAGAGAAGAAATGCAAAAAAAAAAGTGTTAACAAAAGGACAATAGTAATAACAAAGTTGAGACAACAGGTCCTAAACTAGATGACTTGGGCAGTAATAATAATTCCTTTATTTATATAGCGCCACAGATTAGGTGGCACTGCACAGAGTTTGCCAAATCGGTCCCTGTCCCCAATGGGGCCCACAATCTAATCACCTACCAGTATGTTTTTGGAGTGTGAGAAGGAAACCCACACAAACATGCAGAGAACATACAAACTCTTTGCAGATGTTGACCCTGGGACTTGAACCCAGGTCCCCAGCACTGCAGGGATATAATGTTAACCACGGAGCCACCGTGCTGCCCCACATTTCATAATGTGTGATCAAGACAATGTTAAAGAATATATGCCTTTTTAGTTTCTAGACCGTTTTTAGACCACCCTCATTCACAGCTTCTACATAGCTGCAAATAGCTACAGCTTAGTTTACATGTAAAATTGTGTTCTGAATTTGGTACTTTTTGGCCCCTATACTGCAATAGCCGACTGTTCCATGGTTACATCTTACATTTCTCTACACTTCCCCCTGTGTGATGGTTTTTCCCTCCAAGTTGATGACTCTGGAGTCTCTGATGACCCATTACGGGCGGTCCCCCTACTTAAGGACACCCGACTTACAGATGACCCCTATTTAAAGACCGACCCCTCTACTATAGTCCCAGACTGCAATAATCAGCTGTAAGGTGTCGGTAATGAAGTTTTATTGATAATCCTTGGTCCAATTACAGCAAAAAATTTTGAAACTCCAATTGTCACTTGTGCAAAATAAAAATTTGTCTGGATCTACATGGATCTATTAAAAAATATACAGTTTTGACTTGTATGTAACTTGGGGACTGCCTGTATCTCAGGATAACATTTATTATTGTTATACTCACAAGTATTATTACAAGGCAATGATAATCCAAATTAGGTAGGTGGGATGGCAAATAAAAATGGTACATACCTCCTGCCTAGGACTGCTGGAGGATGCCTGGGTCCTGTCTGGGAACTCTGTGCTGGGTTCATGACCCGCATACCCACAAAGATGGATCTTGTGCCAACTCTGGCACCCATGCCACAGGTTCACCGCCTGGATGTATATTGCAGTGATCTAGGATACAGTGAATCAGTACTTAGTGTTGTGTGTCCAATCACCTTCCTGTATATTCCGTTACAGAACATATTTGTCTACTAAATACATTGGGGCAGATTTATCAATCTGTTTACAACAGAAACCTATCATACTTTGCCCCTTGTGCCAAATTTTCTTTTCTTTATTTAGATGTGTCCTATTGTATGAAGAATAAAGATATAATCTACTCCTGGATTCCCTGGTAACTATTTTCTGTCACATGAGTTACAATGTGACATTTGGTATAAGAGCTGAAGATCATTCCATGACCTGTCTTTGGAGACGCAGTGACCTGTTCACGAGGCAAATTGGGCAAGTCCTAGTACGTTTCCAAACACTGGAGCTGGCTTTCACTGACTCCACCTCGCCTGAGGGAGAAGGTTATGACTTTGAGAATATAATTAACTACTAGGAGTGACTTCTGTAGTAGGAAGGAGCGGGGAGGTGTCTTCCACAGTCTGGTGCAGCTTGTCACCATTGTATGTAGGACGCCACAATCACCTTGGAACATACCCCGATTGTCCTCGGTGCCATCCTACATTGTTCTCCACAATCAGTACATGACAGTAACGCCAATGTAACTTTCACCAGAGGCTGCAGCCAACTGTATCTGAAGACATAGAATATCATATATAAAATACAGGGCAGTAAGGCTTATTCCCTTAATGTGAGGATTTCCCTCAACCTTATATAATTTGCATTTAGTGGAGTTCTAGTATATGTCATAATTCCCTATATGTTCACTATATGTTACAACTCCCTAGCTCAGCGACTTTCTGCAGAATAAAATGTGCTACTATGCGTAAAAGGGTATGGAATAAATGTCTGATAGAACTGATCTTCCCCTTAGTGTGACATCACTCTGTGTACTATCCCTGTACTGTGACATCACTGTGTATTATTCCTATACTGTGACATCACTGTGTGTACTATCCCTGTACTGTGACATCACTGTGTATTATCCCTGTACTGTGACATCACTGTGTATTATTCCTGTACTGTGACATCACTGTGTGTGTTATCCCCGTAGTGTGACATCACTGTGCATATTATTCCTGTACTGTGACATTACTGTGTGTGTTATCCCTGTATTGTGACATCACTGTGTGTATTATCCCTGTACTGTGACATCACTGTGTGTATAATCCCTGTACTGTGACATCACTGTGTGTATTATCCCAGTACTGTGACATCACTGTGTGTATTATCCCTGTACTGTGACATCACTGTGTTTATTGTCCCTGTACTGTGACATCACTGTGTGTACTGTCCCTGTACTGTGACATTACTGTGTGTATTGTCCCTGTACTGTGACATCACTGTGTGTACTATCCCTGTACTGTGACATCACTGTGTGTACTACCCCTGTACTGTGACGTCACTGTGTGTACTATCCATGTACTGTGACATCACTGTGTGTTTTATCCCTGTACTGTGACGTCACTGTGTGTATTATCCCTGTACTGTGACATCACTGTGTGTACTATCCCTGTACTGTGACGTCACTGAGTGTATTATCCCTGTACTGTGACATCTCTGTGTGTATTATCCTATACTGTAATATCACAGTGTATACTATCCCTGTACTGTGACATCACTGTGTGTATTTTCCCTGTTCTGTGACATCACTGTGTGTATTATTCCTGTTCTGTGACATCACTGTGTGTATTATCCCTGTTCTGTGACATCACTGTGTGTATTATCCCTGTACTGTGACATCACTGTGTGTGTTATCCCTGTACTGTGACATCACTGTGTGTGTGTTATCCTGTACTATGACATCACTGTGTGTGTTATCCCTGTACTGTGACGTCACTGTGTGTACTAACCCTGTACTGTGACATCACTGTGTGTATTATCCTATACTGTAACATCACTGTGTATACTATCCCTGTACTGTGACGTCACTGTGTGTACTAACCCTGTACTGTGACATCACTGTGTGTATTATCCTATACTGTTACATCACTGTGTATACTATCCCTGTACTGTGACATCACTGTGTGTATTTTCCCTGTTCTGTGACATCACTGTGTGTATTATCCCTGTTCTGTGACATCACTGTGTATTATCCCTGTACTGTGACATCACTGTGTGTGTTATCCCTGTACTGTGACATCACTGTGTGTGTTATCCCTGTACTGTGACATCACTGTGTGTGTGTGTGTGTTATCCCTGTACTGTGACATCACTGTGTGTATTATCCCTGTACTGTGACGTTACTGTGTGTACTATCCCTGTACTGTGACATCACTCTGTGTACTATCCCTGTACTGTGACATCACTGTGTGTACTATCCCTGTACTTTGACATCACTGTGTGTAGTATCCCTGTACTGTGACATCACTGTGTGTATTATCCCTGTACTGTGACATCACTGTGTGTATTATCCCTGTACTTTGACATCACTGTGTGTAGTATCCCTGTACTGTGACGTCACTGTGTGTACTATCCCTGTACTGTGACGTCACTGTGTGTACTAACCCTGTGCTGTGACGTCATTGTGTGTACTAACCCTGTACTGTGACATCACTGTGTGTATTATCCTATACTGTAACATCACTGTGTATACTATCCCTGTACTGTGACATCACTGTGTGTATTTTCCCTGTTCTGTGACATCACTGTGTGTATTATCCCTGTTCTGTGACATCACTGTGTGTGTTATCCCTGTACTGTGACATCACTGTGTGTGTTATCCCTGTACTGTGACATCACTGTGTGTGTTATCCCTGTACTGTGACATCACCTGTGGCACCTCCTGATACTGATGTGACCCCGGTACTGAGGCCATTTCCTTCCCAGGTATTTCTTGTGACTTCGTTCATTCATTCACATGGAGTATGGCGGCCCTCACCCGGGACAATGACCACCATGCGCCATACAAGCCCCAATAAGAAGGCAATGCATTATATAGGGTCTGTATCACGTGGTGTCAGATATGGCGCGCACAAGCCACATGACAGGGCGCGCACTATGTATCTGTCAGGTATTAGCGATAACATTATATGCAGCATAAGAAGTGTGCGCGGAGCCGCTACAGGGGGCGGGGCTACAACGCTCCAGGAGCGAAGGAGTTATTGCCCCCCTCCTATTGCCGCGCGTGAGAAACGAATGAATGAAAAGTAGAGCACGCTCGCGCTCCTGCCAGCCCCTCCCCTCCTCCTGCTGCCGGCCGTGACGTCACTCCAAGTATAAATTGCTGCGATGCTGACGTGTGCGCCCTTGAAGCCGGGCGGCTTGGGGGATACGTGCGTGGTGCAGCAGCTGTGGTTATATTCTCCGGACACATCCCCCATCCTAGTGACCGTCTTCCCATCTCTCACTGTTCTGCAGAAACATGGCCGGCTACCTCCGAGCAGTCACCTCCGTGTGCAGGTCCTCCGCCGCAGTGCTGGCCAAGAACCCCGGAGCCATCGCCCCCGCCCTGACCCAGCAGCAGCGGAACTGTAAGTGTGAGCTCAGCGGCGGGAGATGCCCGGTGCTGCCCCCTACTGCAATCTCCCTGTATGACCGGCCCCGGCCTCCTAAACTCTCCGTGCAGGCAGTGTGATGGCCGGGCTCCTCCATTGTGCACAGCCTCCTCTTCTCTTGTGCACAGCATGCGGCCACAAAACCGCAGGGCGCGACAGTGTGACCGAACACCAAGGGCGGGGGGACGGGGTGACCTTCAGGTGCAGCCTGTGACCTCGAAGCGAGGCATCACATGCACCGGGCGTGATAAGTGACCGGCAGCTGCGGAGTCCCCGCCTAGAGGGGTGTCCTATGGGGGATTATGTGGGGGCCGCCGGCTGGGAGGATACATGGGCCAGTACTGCACAGGCCTCTTGTATGGGGCAGGCAGCAGATACAATGGGGGCTAGGCTGCTTACACATCGTTGGGCACAGGCAGCAGATACAATGGGGGCTAGGCTGCTTACACATCGTTGGGCACAGGCTGCAGATACAATGGGGGCTAGGCTGCTTACACATCGTTGGGCACAGGCAGCAGATACAATGGGGGCTAGGCTGCTTACACATCGTTGGGCACAGGCTGCAGATACAATGGGGGCTAGGCTGCTTATACATCGTCGGGCACAGGCAGCAGATACAATGGGGGCTAGGCTGCTTATACATCGTCGGGCACAGGCAGCAGATACAATGGGGGACTAGGCTGCTTATACATAGCTGGGCACAGGCAGCAGATACAATGGGGGACTAGGCTGCTTATACATCGTTGGGCACAGGCAGCAGATACAATGGGAGGCTAGGCTGCTTATACATCGTTGGGCACAGGCAGCAGATACAATGGGGACTAGGCTGCTTATACAGTGTCGGGGGCAGGCTGCAGATGCCTTACGGGATAGGCTGCCCCCAGTGCAGGGGTGAAGATTGCACATGCAATGATAACCAGAAATGAATGGGAGAAGACTGCTGCTACGCTGTTCCCATGGATGGGACATGGACCTCATACTATATGGGATTTGCTGTAGACACCATGCTGTACTCACTGAGGGGACATGGGTTGCTGATACAATAAGGACAGCAGATACTCTGCTGTGCCCAGTGATGGGGCATATGCTGCAGATGTTTAGGTACATGTTGCAAATAACATTTCTCTGCTAATCACCGAGACCCCCTGCAGATATAAGGCCCAAATTGTATGTGACAGGCTCCTGACCTAACATATGCTTGGTGCAGCTGCCAGGTAAGATCTGTTATGGGGGACAGGTGTTAGACCTCACTCTGTGGTAGAGGTCCTGCTACAGCTGCTGGGGGTAAGTTGTGAAAAGTAGGTACAATGCAGGTCTGTTCTGTAGTTATACAGTTTACTATAGGCCCTGCATCATACATTGGGCTGAACATGTGTAGATCTAGACCTTTTCTAATTGCTGTGCCAATTGGGTTTTAGCTGGTACTTGATATAAGTCTAAGCATCCTGGTGTATGGATGGGACAGGTTACATAGTGCAGCATATCCTGAGGGGACACAATGTAACTGTTTTAATAACCCTTTTGAGCATGTGTTCATTGTGTTAGAGAGTGCATATGTCTGTACTCTGCAATATTGGCTACAAAAGAAAAGTAATGTCTAAACGTCACCAGAAAATCTGCTTTTGTTACTTCAGTCTTGCAGAAGTTCAGTAACACTGCTAACCCTTGCTTTTTGGAGAACCAGAACCTTGATTGTCTGCTGGATCTGCAAGTGCAGCCTCTTACTTTAGGCGCATGACTAAATGTCAAGTGGAAAGTATTCCCAGTTTATAGAGCAGCAGGGTGCCTGGGGCCTGTTAGTAGTGTAAACGGATTTATCAGTGACTTCTATTCTGTAACAGAGCTGGGGGGCTTCTAGCAGTTGTGGTTCAGCATATTTGTCCCTGATCTTCTAACCTTCAAAGTCTTGCAGGTACAATGGTGCTGCTGAGTCCAGACATGGGCAGGGCCTGTGATTGACTTCATCTTCTGGCTGATAAGGCTGCGTTTTGTTTTCATTTTAATGCATGCGTTTTAAACAGCTGAAGAGATTTACCCAATTACATTGTTAATATTGCCTTTGTGTTAACACCTTAATGTATGTGTTAGCATTGCGTTAATGCTTGCGTTTTGTAAATACAAAGTTGAGGACAATGTAATTGGGCAAATCTCCTCCAGCTTTTGGAATACACATGCATAAAACGCAACGTGTGACCACAGCCTCAGGTGCTAGACTAAGCTGCCGCATAACCATTGCACGGTTACATTCCTTACACGAGGTGTCAATGTCTTGGTGTGTTAAGTCTCCATGTGTGAGCCTGACATGTGATGTAATACAATTTAGTATTGGATTGGGTGGGATCCCTGCTGTGTAGTTATGGCACTGCCGCTTTAGACCTGTTTTTAAAGAGCACTTTCCTTCCAGGAGGACTGGTGTGTGACCATTGCTGGGATAGTGTCCTGTCTGTATTTACATGTAGTGTCTGGCTGCTAGACTTGTGTTGGAGGATGTGTGGGAGCTTTTGTTACAATGTTGGCTCTCATTCTTGAGTTTTGTATAGAATCTCCAGAATATTAACAAGTTGGCTGTGACCTATAAGGACTGTGATGTCCTGCAGGTTCCTAGCGCTCTGCACCACATTGCTGTGACAACTCAATACAAACAGAAACTTGGAAGCGCAGCCTGTACCTTCCATGAGTTGTTTGCTAAACTTACTGGATTGATAATGGAAACTTGCAATGCTGTGTTATGACCTCTATGGCTGTGTCCCTGATCTATCATTGGAGAAGCTGCTTAAATCTGAATATATGTATACACCTGCACTTGTATCCCTCATCAGACATGTAATGGATCCAGAATTTATCCCAATTTCTGGTGTCAAGCATCAGCAGCATCTGGGGCTCAGGTTCCTGAACACAACCTAAATAGTTACTATTTTGGGTCCTGGAGGCCTCCATAGGCAATAAGTTGAATGTTAGACCACCATGTGAGCCCCCTTGGTTATTCATAGACGTGTGCAGTGTGCTGCAGTCTAGCTGGATGAATTTTCAGGATGGTAGCAAAAAATATAAACTTGCAGCTCTCTTCCATAGCTTGCTGGAACTCTACTAAACTGGTCCCAGCGAGCACCCCATGAGTCGCCCCATTTAGTGTAGAATCTCCTGTCGGATATCCATCACTCATTTGGACCTGATCAAGGGGACCTTCTTTGAAATGTGTTTTGTTTTTATCTACCCAATAAAAACCGCTCTGAATTGCCATTGAACAGTGTCTGTAAATACCTGGAAGTTACCACAACTTTTGCTTCCATTTTTGAGGGGTTTGCTCCCTTACAATTGTGTTTTATAAACTTGGAAACACTTGCTTTGGCGGAGAAATCTGGACGGGCCTAGTTTGAACTTGTCCTTGGAGGGGAATGATGAAGGTTGATGTGGAGGTCAGATACAAGGATCACACAGTGACGGGAATCCAGTCTAACCACATTCCTGCTAACGGATTACAGTACTGATGTAGTAATGTCACACATTCATCTGGCTGAATACTGTGATAGAGCTTTGTTTGAGCCGTTGTTGCTATGGAGAACAAAGTATCGAAGTTTACTAGAAAGCGGAACTCGGAGCACCTAGTGAAGGTCATGAGCCGTACAAGTGTAGCGGAGGCTTCTGGGCGGCTGCAGCTGCCTGGAGCTTAACTAACCTGCTGAAGTCTATTTTTAACAGATTGTCCTCTTCTCAGGAGGATGAGATCGGATTAAATGTCATATATGGAGCTGAAGTTTGTGCTTTCGGCTGCCTCTTCCAGACCAGTGCACAATAACCTGATATAATTCTGCTGGGAATGGGGCTCTGGGTGTCAGCAGGTTATTGAAGCTGTAACTTCTGCATTCCAGTTTTTCATGTAGATGGTTAACCAGGCTTCATTCAGAAATGTCTCCATAGATTGAGACTATTTGAGACTAGGTTTCCATCTGTTGCAGATTTTCCATGGTGGAGGGGGATTGGGGTGTCTGTCATGGTCTAGACATTGCTGTCACTTCTGCAGGTCAGTTCATGCAGCTCAATTACCCAATTGCTTTGAAAGCTGCAAAGGACCCTCAGTAATTCCTCCCCAGCAGCTGCTTATTGGATATGTAGCTGACTGGTAGTATTCACTGCTGATTATTATGGAACAAATGAACCCAGCGTTCCATGTAATCAATGAATAGGTAAAGGCACTGCTTCTTGGTCCCTGTGCTGGCAATGGAGGGGATACTTTAGGAATGAGCAGGGAATGGCTCTGCTTGTGGCCTTTAAGTTGGCTTTGGGGAATCTCTACTGGTATTCATAAACACGACTTGGTGTCCCTAATCCATATTAAAGGGGTATTCCCGCAAATACCATATTCTAAATATACTTGGGATAACAAGAGTCCCCAATTCACTGTTAACAATACAGCATTTTACACATATAATTCCAATTTATCAGTCCTGATGTATACAATTTCAGTTGCCCCAAGATTCAACTATTAATCTTTAGGGTCGGGCAGAACATATGTTTGCTGCACTAAACTGATCTCTGCAGTGGTCCCCACCCTTGCATTCCAACACTAGCTCATACAGTGACATCCTGCCAGCTAGAAACAGCATGAGGAGAGACAAGCTACAGGCAGATAAGGTCTTTATCCAGGTCAGGGGGAGGTAGGCACATCAGATCTGACAGTGTATGGTATGGCTGAGATGTAGCAGAGCTTAGAATGTTGCGTAATATGCATCTTGTGGATCTCATAATGTGTCGTATCATATCTTTGTCTGTTAGTGACTGTTCAGAAGCAAAATGAAAGTGTGTATAAACCTGTACCCTGATAATCTAAGCACATTGTCAGCACACAGTATCTCACAGCACTAGAGGGATCATGTGAGTCCGTACTCACAAACTGGAATTTTACACTAACAATCACTGAGTGATAGGAGCTAAAACGGCAAAAAAAACTGAGTACAATTGTAGTTGGGCCTTTGCAGATTTAGTCTGACAGTTGACAAAGCTGGCAGCAGAAATTGACCTAATTGGCCACTTCCAAACAGACTGACACCTACCAGTTCCTTTCATGCCCCAGTATGGTGCAATCATCCACAAAATCAACTGAAGTGAAATATAATGTGGTTCATAGTCATGAAGGAAAGTTTGACACAAAGGTTAAGCTCTCCCACCTCAATGTCCAATCTGCAGTCAATGACTTCCTGCCCTAGCCTTAAGACAACCTGGTTACTCATGTTTGGGTCTGTGAGTTACAGCAAAGGGGGTATGCATGAAAAGGGAGAGCTTGACTTCAGTCTGGAGTTCTCCAGTCTGAAGAGTGATGGAAAACTGTATATAGTATATAAAAGTTGATATTCAGCTTGATGACACGATGCTTATCCATGAAAGAAACATGAGGTGTTCAGCTATTTATTGGTGATTTTGGTACAACTTCTGCCAGAAAGTTCCAGTTGATGAAGTATGGTGTTGGCGGTATACCTTTAGCTTCTAACTTGTATAATTTCCCTAACCTTTTCCCAATTTACTTGCAGATGCAGACAAACGTATCAAGGTGGCCAACCCTGTGGTGGAGATGGATGGGGATGAGATGACCCGCATCATCTGGGAATTCATCAAGGAAAAGGTATGTAGATATGCTTACTGCCATGTGCCCTTTCCATGCCAGGCACCATAGATCAGGGGGTGCTCTGACCAATGCGCACACTGCCCTCAGTCAGCTTCCTGACAAGTTGTATTTTTTGCTGATTCTTGTCAGTTTATTCTGAAAGTATTTTGGTGTTTTTTGTTCCAGTTAATCCTGTCTAATGTTGATGTTGAGTTGAAATACTACGATCTTGGCCTTCCATATCGTGACCAAACCAATGACCAGGTCACCATAGACTCTGCTCTGGCCACCAAGAAGTACAGTGTCGCTGTGAAGTGTGCCACGATCACTCCTGATGAGGCTCGAGTAGAAGGTATTCACTTCAATACACAATGGTTGTTCTGTTCACTTCATATTTATATTATAGATGGTGGGGCGTGGGGGGGTAGAAATGTTTTGCTTTTTGGTGCACTGATGGGTCTTGTTCAGGCAGGAGGTTTTTGTCTGTTTTTGCAGGTGTCATACAGAGATTTTCTTTTCCACATGCAGAAATGACATAAGTCTGAATCCATAAACAGACGGCACATCTGTATGCAGTTTTTTTTCCCTCAAATGTTGCTAGGCAAACGGGCTAGGGCAAAAAGTAGATTAGGAATCCATCAGCATTTTTTTGGATGTTAAAATGGATGACATAAGGACCTGAAATGGAGGCAGATAAAATACATGCAAAACGTTGACATCACACCTGTGTTTTTTGTGGAAGCGCAGCGGACACATCATGAGTGAGCCCTTACATTGCACAGATAAGGTTCTGGGCTGTGTCCCAGTAGTTGTAAACCTCTGCCTTTTCAAATTGAGTACTCTGGGTCCTAGAGCAGCTTGTGTGTAATTTTATGGCTGTAATATTACCATATTATGACCAATATTGCAGCACAATAGATCCATATTGGTAGGTTGGATGTGAATAAGCATTTTGGCACCATTCCCTGTCACTGGTAGCCTCTATAGGTGCTATATCTTGGCTAATGGACTAGCCAAGTAATAAGTTAAAATACAGGCAGCCCCTGGGTTACGTACAGGATAGGTTCTGCAGATTTGTTAAATTTGTATGCAAGTCTGAACTGTTTACTTCATAATTATAATACCAGTCAAAATTTTTTTTTTGGTCTGACAACTGGATTTTAAAAATGTTGGATTGTCATAAGAACCAGGATTAACAATTAATCTTGGACACCTCTGATAACTGTTACAGCTGTTTATTGTAGCCTAGGGATAAAGTAAATTGCCAAAATCCAGAGGTCTGTTTGTAACTAGGGGTTGTCTGTAAGTTGGGTGTTAAGTAGGGGGTCACCTGTATATGAACATTTTCGGAACCTTCATGTACTGTGAATAGATCAATGTCTGTCTACCCCAGAATGAAGTCTTGCCTAGCTAATCATTGCCTGCAGTATAAATGTTCAGACTGCCATCTAGTGGTGTGCTTGGTACATGACTACGAATGCCTTATTAGTGTAATGTGCAAATAATGCTGCAGAACCATGCATTGATCTATAAAATACCCAACTTAAAATAAGTTCATTGTTTATATTGTAGAAATTGCTCAGTCACTTTATCGTGTGTTGAATACAGAACCAGTAGGGCTGGGTTCAAAGGCTTGGTTGGCATTATTTGCTCACACACGTGTGAAGTGATTTTTGTGCATGTGCTAATACATGACAACACATTTTATATGAACTTGCTAATTTTAGAGTTCAATCTGAAGAAAATGTGGAAGAGTCCCAATGGAACAATCAGGAATATTTTGGGTGGTACAGTCTTCCGTGAGCCAATTATCTGCAAGAACATTCCACGCCTGGTTCCTGGATGGACACAAGCCATCACTATTGGAAGACATGCATTTGGTGACCAGGTAGGTTCATGAATTGACCAAATTTTTCACAAATATTTAGTGGCAGCTTTCCATGGTCCTAGCAACTGACACCCTTCTCTTAGCTACAATGGTTCGATATATTCAACTTCCAAATTTGACCTTGTAACCAGTATGTCTATAGTGGGTCAAGTGCGTGTGGCTTCAGGCTGAATCCAGCAGCTCCTCCAAGTTTTCTCTTCATGCAATAGTAATGTCATGTGACCAGGGTGACATCTGAGGTCCATTAGCCTCCTAATATTAGAAAACTGTTTACAAAGTGCATATTTCATAAAATCATAGCACATCCTATTGCATGAAATCACTGCAGCCTTCATGGAGAGGAGTAAAAGCCCATGCAGGCATGCTGTGTTTTTTGTGGTCAGATATGTGCATGGGGTACAGTTTGCAAATGTTAAGAGGATAAAGGACCTGAGATGTCACACTGGCAATAGATCCCCCTAGCTACCAGGTAAGTTAATAGCTCTAATTTTATGGGGATGTGAGGTAAACAATTTAGCTAAAATTCAGTCGGATAGTTACTAGAGCTCTATAGGAACCTGCCACTAGCTGTATAGGTGAGAGATGTGGAGACAGGTTACCTTTGAGCCAAATGTAATAAATCCTAAGTGTAGAGAAGTTGTATAAAAATGTTGATCTACTGTGTACACAATTGAGAAGGTCTTCATGGATGTTGCAATTTTAAGCTTTATTCTGATAGTAACCCTTTTTTTACATTTTAGTACAAGGCCACAGACTTCGTTGTTGATAAAGCTGGAAAATTCAAGATGGTGTTCAATCCCGCTGATGGCTCAGCTGCAAAGGAATGGGAAGTTTTTGACTTTCCTGCTGGAGGTGTTGGCATGGGAATGTACAATACAGATGAGGTAATGACACTTTCATTATACCTACCTTCACATTGCAATGACTTCTAAGCTTATCCACTTTAGGCCCATTACACAACTGCATCTGCACTTTCTGTAACACTTCATTTATGGAGATTGTAAATGAAACTACAAAGAGGGGTATTGGTGGTCTCCGGTTATGCATCCGAACACGTGTGCACTTAAAGGAATGGTTTGTCTAATGAAGTTATACAATTTACCAATAATTTTTTCTGTATAGTCATCATGGTTTTCTAGATCTCTGGTTGCTGTCTTGTGCATGTGTGACATCACATGACCTGGGACAGATTTCTGTCGATGGAACTTTCAATGTAAGTTTGTCTATAGGGCAGCTAGCAGATCTGGAAAAGCATGAGTAATTGATACAGAAAGTAATGGACAATTGTAAGTTTTTTCATTACACAAACAATATAAACTTGCTGAAGGTGGACAACCCCTGTAATCTTGCATCCCACATGCAAGCTTTCTTGGTGTAGTTTTGAGGGTATAAAATAGTAAATACAGCATCACAAGGAGTGTTTAAGACTCACAGGATAACACATCGGCTTCAAATTTTAAGTGGTCCTAAATGGGCGAAAATGCCAACCCTGTATAGAAGTCAATTTGGTGTCGGTGCAATGTAGTTCTTTAAGGACATTCCCTCCCATCTGGTAGGATCTGCTCTTTTAGCTTCTTATTGCCTTGTTTTTACAAAAAAGGCTTTTAAAATTTTGCAACTGAGACTGCGGGGCTTCAGACTCCATAGGTGTTAATGGAGCCTTAAGCCCCTCAAGCTCATTTGTATAATTTTAAAGCATTTTTTGATTTAAAAACAAGGGTACAAATGGCTAGAAGTAGAGCAGATCCTGTCAAAGGGACACACCAGTATGTCAGTGTGCTTGGTTTACAACCTTTGATTCTGGTGGTAGTTTAAATGTTAAATGTCCCCATAACTTTATTGGTAAAACCTGTATTTAAACACTATTTAAGTGATAATCCCCTGAATAAAAACCTGTGCTTGCCTCCGGAATCCTCCAGCCCTCCATTCCTGATGGTGCCCGGTTCTGGTGCTCTGCTTTCCCTGGCCCACTCATGTTCTGACATTTGACTCAAATTGGTGACTAGCAACAATTTCACTGGATCTGGAATTGCTTGGTGCTGGCCCGAGAGATGAGTGTTGGCAGATTAAATCTAAAGGAAAAAATCCATTTAGAGCAAATGAAGCAAATGTTTAATAACAATGTCTAAACATTGACATTTGGGTAAATCTACCTGTGAATTTTGTTTCATAGGATTACATTAAAGCGTAAATTGTCACAAAAGCAGGCACAGATGTCTTGCCATTTTTCTGTTATACTATATATTCTGCCAACAATTCCCAGTGTTCTGGGGTCCCATCTAGCTTCTGTAAACTTTGCATTAATCTGGGTTTGATCTTGGTTTGCAGTCCATCTCTGGCTTTGCACACAGCTGCTTCCAGTACGCTATTCAGAAGAAATGGCCTTTGTACATGAGCACAAAGAACACCATATTGAAGGCTTACGATGGCAGGTTCAAGGACATCTTCCAGGATATCTTTGAGAAGTATGTATTGATTTAAATGTAAAGCTTTTCAATTTACTGGTCATTGACCGATTTACTTGTTGAAATTTTTTTTTTTTGCAGTTTCAGTAAATATTTTTGCCTCCATTTTTTTTTACAAATAGATACGATATGCAACAGTTGCTGTGCTGGTCTTCGTTGTTTGGTGTTTAGAGGACACATTACTAAATCTTTGTTTTGTAGCTCATGAGTGTTTGGAAGACTCATCTGCAAGTTCATATTTGTCAACATAGAAGCTTTACAAAACTGCCGAGAAATGCAATACATTTCAGCTTTCTCTGGAGATCCATCCTCACCCTTAATCCTTATATTTTTGTAGCAAAGGGTGACTATTTTTGGTGCAGTTTTATTTTAATGTTACACCTGTTAGATTTTAAAACTGAATGTAGTTCTTTAAATTTCAGTTGTGATGCCCCCTGCAGGAAATCCCACATTTACCCTGTCTAAAAGACAAACCATGATGGATCAGATAGTGGTGGTAGAATGTCCTGCACCCTGACAATTCAGACACTATTTTAGTTTTACTCTTCACTTCTGGTCTTGGTATGAGGCAAATGTTGATGTTCATTTTAGATACTTGAGACTATTTTAATTGCTTTGGCTTCTTTTGTAGAAATTACAAACCACAGTTCGATAAGCTGAAGATCTGGTATGAGCACAGGCTGATTGATGACATGGTCGCTCAAGTTCTCAAGTCTTCTGGAGGCTTTGTCTGGGCTTGCAAGAACTATGATGGAGATGTCCAGTCTGATATCCTTGCACAAGGTAGGCTTGTACTTGTTCTGCCTACATCTGGTGTCTGAATGCAAGTGCTTTCTGTTGTGGTATTTTCTAACTAGGACCTGTAAATGTGGGAACACTGTTCATTGTCACCTGAACTGTGTAGAAACAGTAGCAGTCTCTGCTCCTTAAGTTATTTGGAACAACTTGGTGACTCCATTTTGCATAGAACTAGGAATAGCTCAGTGAGCGGACTTGCTAGGAAGACTGAAATCCAATCATTTTTAGGATGTGAGCTGGAAAGGGATGAAGTGCCTAATATTGTGAAAATGTTAATGACAAGCCTCAAACTTTCCTTACTCTGAAGTATGTAGTTTGTCAATGGTACAGTTGAAGGGTAGTCAGTAAGTGCTTTTCTTTTTTTTGTCTGCAAAAGTATTCCCCTTATGATTTTATCCATAATGTTTGTGGGAAATGGACAAAACCCTAAACAGTCAGTTTATAGTGAGGGAAGTATCCATTGCAAAAATGAGGGTGTTCATGTGCTTTTTAAAATATAGAATATAGCTGACTCTTAGGCAACATTCACATGAACATATGGGGGACATATATATATATATATATATATATATATATATATATATATGGCCGGCCTATATGCATCCCCCTTCAATGGCCTTGCAGCGCTGTACGGAAGCGGAACGGTGCAGTTCCCTAGCACGTAAGACATGTCCTATCTTTCTACGTAATACAGCACTGTGCTGTGTATTCCTATGGAGGGGCGGGGGTGAGCAGCGCTCACAACCTTTCCCCGGCGCCGCTGTGTGCCTGTCATGCTAATGTACAGCGGGCAATGGCAGTGTGAATGTAGCCTTAAAGAGGTTTTTTGACCCTCAGCATTTAGAACATGTGCAATGCTAGTAGATGGTCAATTATTGAGTGTTTGGTTACAGGCAATTCATGTTTTAATTTGACTGTGATGTTGAGTTAAAACTTTTCACCTCCAAGCTTGTTTCATTCTCCTCTTCCAGGATTTGGTTCCCTTGGATTAATGACCTCTGTCCTGGTGTGTCCTGATGGAAAAACCATTGAGGCAGAAGCTGCTCATGGAACAGTCACACGTCATTACCGGGAACATCAGAAGGTACCTTTCCATGTTATGGCTTCTAGGAGCACATGAAGTTTGGTAGTCTTCTCTATTTCTGATTATCTTGTGTCTTATGTGTTGGGGTTCAAATGTGCAGACATGAACAGAACAGCTAAGATGTGAATGTTCTCCTCCAGTCCTGAAAACCTTCATTAATTTTTGTGTTCCTTATACTCAAAGGGACGTCCCACAAGTACAAATCCCATTGCCAGCATCTTTGCATGGACCCGGGGCTTGGAGCACAGAGGAAAGCTTGATGGCAATCAGGATCTAATTGAGTAAGTCTGAGGGTTTTATTTTTTTGTTTCTTGTTCATTTATAAATTTCTCAAATTTATTTGTAAAACACAAATTGATTCCAGTATTGTGATTTACTAATTAGACATAAGTAACGGGAATCTTCATTTATCACTTGATCCTTCAGTCTTTTCTTCAGTTTCTTCATTGGAGTAAACTGTTGTGCTACCTGCACACACGTGTCATCTGTTCTTGCGAATTTGTAAAAAGGTTAGCAAATGGATGAGCCCATAGGAATACATGGACTTGAGGTAGCCTGAAACAATGGTTAGCACACGTTGAGAAAAGTTTGTATACAAGGGTTTAGCCTCTTGCAATTTTGAAGGTAAACAAGGGCATTAACATCTTGGTGACATGGCCTGAAAAGGCTCTAGTGACAGGGGCATTTTAGCAAATTTTTATACATGGCGGTTTAAGGGCCATAACTTTTAACTAGCTTTATTTTTTTTAATTTTCAAATTAACTCAAAATGAACATTAAACAAGTCCCCAATGTGTTTTGGTCGTTTTGACATGTGTGGTCTTGGGCAAACAGGATGACTATGGCGATGTGTTTTGTAGCAGTGGATTTTTTTTTATGGGGAAAATGCGGATGTATTTAAAATTTTTTGTTTTCATTCAGAACCTTATAAGGGACAGTAATGACATTTTCATTTTTTTTCCACCAAGTTTTCAGCTATAACTGGGGCATCTATAAGCGCCTCAGTTACAGGGGGGGACGACCACCTCTGAAAGCTGGTTTTGATCCAAGCTTGCCTGGGTCTGATTAGACCAGCAGCCCTGATTAACCCCTTTAGAACCAGTGGTCCTGTGACTGCCAAGTCTATAGAGCCTTCAGCGTGATACTATGAGGAGCTGAGAAGGGAGAAGCAGTAATAACCTGCATCTCCCTAGCACCTCTCTAGGTGTCTCGACGTCGCTGCATACTCAAACTGTGCCTGCTGATGTTTAAAGTCAGTGGGCGACCAGAAATGAGTTGAGAACTTGCTAAGTGGCTGGTGGCATCCTCTGCTAAGGTGCCCATTTACTGGCTGCATATATTCTTAAATTGGACAAAAAAAAAATTTAAACCCAAATCTTATTGTATAGTTCCCAATGCAATGCATATGTGGTTCAGGCCTCATGGGTAATTCACAGCAGCAAACCTCTATGGTATAAGTTTGCAGTGCATGCGCAGCCTTGGTATTATAAACTTGCTGACAGCTTCACCACAAATTATAAAGCGGCTCCAATTCCTGCCCAGATTTGCAGTGTGGCTGGTTATTTCCAATGGACTTCAGTGGATGGGTGGTGCTTATGTCATATCGGTGTATGGCAGGTGGGATCGTTGGTGGGATGCAGGGGAATGGGAGGTAGTGCCAGTAAACTTAATTCTGCTTGCTTTATATTCAGGTGGGCCATAAGCAATGGCACACTGCTATTATCTTCTGGCCCAGCAATTTTACATTGTCATGCGCATTAGGCTTAGTTTACATAAATGTAAATATTGGGCGGCAAATTTCTCCAAATTAGCAATAAACAATGAACTAGTATTAGATTCTGAGCACACTTCCCTTTTGCCTAGTGTTTTTAAAGTGATTTGTTCCTTTCTTGCAGCTTTGCCTTGAAACTAGAGAAGGTCTGTGTTGAGACTGTTGAGAGCGGTGTAATGACAAAGGACTTGGCTGGCTGTATTCACGGTTTAAGCAAGTAAGTCGCAGCGTCAGTGATTTTGGGAAAATTTGAAAGCGTTGTGTTAAGCTGAACTTCATTTCACTGCTGTTCTGTTTCTCCTGCAGCGTCAAACTCAATGAGCATTATGTGAACACGACAGACTTCTTGGACGCCATCAAGAGCAATCTGGACAAAGCACTGGGGAAAAAATGAAGTTTGCACTAGATGAACAGCCAGACAGTTTTACCTCATTTTTAACCTTTTCAACATAGGACGTCGCCTTAGTGTGACTTTGGAACAAACTTTTAACCCGTCTAATGCTGGTTGTAAAATACATCCTGCACAGCTGCAGAATCGGGGCAGGTGATTCTCACCTGTGTTTAGTGCTGGACTTCAGTTTACTGCACCTTTTGTATGTCATCTTGCACTCTTGGTGCCATGTATAGCAAATAAAACCTTCACCACCTTCTCCTTGTAAGCTGACTAAAATTTTTTTTTGCATGGGGTGTCAAAGGACTGTCATGCAGGATTCTGGATAGTCAAATCTTATTATTTGTTTATTGTTCACTCATGGGCATGCCTGGTGCAATGAATTTCCCATGTTCTCTGAAGACTGGCCAGTATTGTCTTGTATCAATGTCATGTTGTTCCCTTGACCTCTAATAAAAGGGAATCCATTATAAAGATTCTTTATATAGCGCCTACGGATTATGCAGCACTGCACTGACCAAATCTGTCCCACACAAACACAGAACATACAAACTTTGCAGATGTTGATCTGGGTGGGACTTGAACCCAGGACCCCAGTGCTGCAAGCCTGATGCCCACACAGTGCTGCCCACATTGCATCCAAGCACTTGCATGCCACTGCATCCTTACCATCTAAGGCTACATTCACACGATGTATGCCCGCCGTACCGTAGTACGGCGGGCATACATCGGCGCTGTGGAGAGGAGCAGGGGATGAGCGCTGCTCACCCACGCCCCTCTCCATAGGGAGATACGGCCCCGTAATACGGGAAAAGATAGGACATGTTTTCTTTTCCCGTGCTACGGAGCGGTACGGTGCCGCACGTGTGCAGCACCGTACCGCTCCCGTACAGGGCCGTGAGCCCATAGGAGTGTATGGAGGACGTATATCGGCTGTATATACGTCCCCCATACTGTAGTGTGAATGTAGCCGAAGTCTTCAGTTGTATCATTTGTATCCAGGTTCCCACCTGCGGGCTGGTAAGGGTCCGCAGAACCATTGCACAGCATTACTCTGCATGCTATGGCTGAATTTCTACTTAAATGCGTGCACAATATTGATTGCCTAATTTTGGAAAAGCTGCTTTTGGTTAAAATCTACCACTAAAGAATAAACTAGATACTTGCCTATAGTCCTTCTTGTTTTGGCACTGCTCTTTAATCTTGACATACTAGAAAAGTTATAAAAAGCAGCCTGGGGGTGGGATGTCTGGTTCTACAGGCTGTTATTCACACAGCCTGCATGACATCACCTCACTCTCCAATGCTGGGAAGTTGTGACGTCATGCAGCCCAGACATTGCATCCCCACAGAACTTTTCCTGGTGTTGCTAGATTAAAGACCAGCACTGGATTAAGGAGAAGGCTAAAGCAAAGTATCTGTAGTCTATTAAAGTAGTAGATTTCCTTTCAACTAGTGGCCAAGAATTTGCCTTAAAGCACTTGCATGGATTCTGACATGGTTGAGCTAAAATCACCCAGTGTAGTAAACATTGGATACATTTGTCTATTGAGAGGTTGAGGTGCGTTCCTGCTTTGCCCTAAAAACTAAATCCTAAAGAACTGCATTCTCTTGGTGCAATGTTCCATTTTACAGGTTAAACCTTTAAAACAATACCACATCAGAAGTGAACACCATTCACTGATCCTGTTTTAAGGGTTCTTATTCTCAGATTAGTTAATGTACTTTATTCTGAGGTATTTATGATGGGTTCCCACTTATGGCTATAACCTGTAAATGCATAACTCACATGGCAAACAACTTGGCAGTAAAGTGCCACCGCTAAAATCTCAACAATAACCTGCAAAAGTAAGTTTGCAGTTCATACAAAGTATTCCAAGCAGTCATGTATGTATTTGGTGGCTTTAAGTTGTAACTTTCACCACTGGTGCCTGTAGGGAAGGAATGGATGTAAAGCACCACCCCTGCATTGCTTACACTATTCCGCAGCGCTAGTCTACTTGCCTAAAGGCACCTTTGGTGTTTGACAGTCCAAAACATTACACCTTATAAAGCCACATGCTCTCACTGTTTCGCAGCCATAGCAGTGTAAAAGCTTAGATTTGTTTGTCATAACCTTTCAATGCAAGACCTTTTCTATAGTTTTACCACTTAAATATGATCATTTCCAGTCCTTATAAAGGACCCCCCCAATAGATGTACTTGGCTCCATATAAAGTTGCAGCACGCCTCCTCCTGACCCAAGAAAATACTGCAGAATGGATCTTGCAAACAAACTTACCAAATCCACTTTATTTTCATAAGTATAAAGCCAATTCAGAAAAATATTCCTTTTAAGCTGAATATCTTAGAAGCATAAATTATACAAAAGTCAATGAAATACAGTTAGCATGACAATAGGACTGGTTCCTTGCCCTGTCAATGCACAAAGGGAAAACTAGATTGATGTATAAAGTGGCACATTCTTCAGTGTCTTGTGATGGTAAATGCAATGTCTCTGCTGTAAGCTACAGTACATGGTGAGTAGAAGCTTAATATTTTTATGCTTGGGCCTTAACGGTTTTTATATTGTGCGGTTTTGTCACTAGTCAAAAAATGGTACATTTGTCACTTATATTCAAGAAGTTTAGCGTTGGTGATGCAAAGGGCAAATCTGTTTGGTCACTGTTAACCCACAGCTTGCAGTAAAACAGATCAAAACAAATCCCACCTAAGTGCTGTGATTTAAGGGGGGGTGGCAATTCATAAAGATGAGCAAGACCCTAATAGGTGTCATCCTCATCATGCCCTGAAAGCTTCTTGGTATTCTGTTAGTCATGGGCAGAATGACTTTGACACCTTGAGTTCTGGTGGCCTCCACAAAGACCTTCAGCGGTTGGAGGGGTGTGATGTCAGTGGCTATGACTTTAGGGTGACTTTTCCAACAATGAGCATACCAAGTAAGTTCAATATTTGTTTTCACAAAATGTCCAAAACTTCTGTTCTAGTGATCTCAAGTGCTATAGAATATGATTCAACTATCAAAATAAAGATTATCATTCCTACAATTGTGGGATGGATGATCTACCATTGGGATTACTCATCAAAATAAGCCCTCGTGGTCACAATGTAGTTTTGGTTCTTGGCTTCCTGTTTGGTGCAATGGATGGCACATGGACATTAACATTTCTATGGGCTCATACACGTAGATGTGGTTTCCACAGCCCCATGTGTGCGATGACCCTATTCCTGTTGTTCTGCCACCTGTGAAATGCACATATTCTTGGTCACAGATCACCGCATCATGTTACAGCAGTAGGAGCTGGCAGATATAGTTTTGCAGGAAAAGATTCAGAATAAATTGCACTCCTCCTGCTCTATAACATGCTGCCAGCAGATCAGATGGAGATTTGACTCGGTAGTTTCTTCTCCCAAGTCAAATCTCCCAGCCATATCAGGTTACTGACAGCTTTACGGTTGCAGTTAGCAGAATTTTCATTTTATACCTTACTGCTACTAATAATAGCTCTATATGACCTGATCATAAAATCTATTACCAATACATTATATGAAAAGCACTTCTCAGAGGATCTTTGTGGATCTACGATGTGGAAGGCTCATTGTAAATGCAGTGGGCAGAGTGTAAGCACAGGATCATGTACAGACATTATGTGATGAGCCGATTTGGTTATTTTCCAATACCGTTCTAGTCCCATATCTGCCAAGGACTACACTTGCATCTTAAAAATTCTGGTTGTATTCCAAACATTAAGAGGACAGAGCCCCTACTGGAAACACCCGGTTCTCAATGTATTTATAAATTTCTTGGAGTAAAAAACGAATCCTTATAATACAGGACTGACTAGTCATACAATGGGCCATGTTCTCTTCATTGGGTAGAAGGTAAATTTATTTTATCCATTCATCTTTAGTTGGCAGCATTTGGTCCATCTCATTGATGGGGGACAGTAGCAGAACTATTAGTTATAATACATATTCCTCTTACTTTTAATGTAAAATATAATTTCTGTGGAAGAATCCATTATTAATTGTATGTTTAAAGCTCCAGGGCTAAGGTTTCTCCACACCCGAGTAGCCTCTGCAGAACCACCCTAAGCCTTTCGGCTGGCTTCAGCGTGTCTGAAGCCATCAGGGGACTGGGAGCTTCAGCGTATGCGCTGCCCCTTGGCTGGCGATGCCAAAAGGGCAGTCCTGTAGAGGCTACCCAGGGGGGTCTAGAAGCTTTAGCCTTGTAGCTCAAAGAGGCTACTCCTCGCCCATCTGCAGATAATGTGCATACAAATTAAATAAAGTGTTAAAACACAGGTTAGACTTTAGAGCAGGGGTAGGGAACCTGTGGCTCTTTTGATGGCTGCATCTGGCTCACAGACAGATCTAATAAAAAGTGATTGGCGCGATCTGCGTCTAAGACACACACACAGCTATGATAACTAGACGTGTGACCCAGACACCGGTGCTGACAGCTTCATTATGAGCCTCCGCCTAAGCAGAGAGGAGTGGACACCTGAGGCCAGCATTCATTCCTCTCTATGACCCAGATACCTTTGCCAACGCAATGATCGTGGCACCTGGGTCATAGAGAACAGCAAGGGAGTAACAAGGAGCCAGTTGCAGGTAGGTTAATATAATTTTTTTTCCTGTGACTACCTAGCTGAAGGCGTAGATCCCAGTAGAGTCTTTACGAACATACATAATGGTAAATGTATTTACAAACAAATCTACCTTATTTAGCTTATTGTGCAATCTGAACATAAACGTGTGCAATTTACACCATGATAACCTCAGCAGCGCTACATGTGCAACTGAAAGGGACAAGCATGGTTCCTATTTCATGTGCGTTTAGGCAGGGAGCAGGCAAGTTCTCAGAAACTCCCTGAGGGTCTCTGCCAAGCACAGAGCAGCTGACCTGAACACGGCATGTTGGTTTAGTTCAACTGTTCTGCAGATTAACTTTCTTTGCCTGGTATTTTCTTTTCCCAAACAAAACTTTTTAAGATCCAGGTCGTGTTTATACGCAGAGATTGTAGTAGGGGAGGAGATTGGCCCAGTCCGAGATGCTGCGTGTGAACCTAGAACCTAATAATATGACGCAGGGAAAATGTAGGAAAATTGACTTTTATTTTCCTCATATGTCTAGAGCACAGAGAATACGGTAAATTTGATATATTGATAATTTAAAATATAAAATATGTAAATTTCCCCCAAAAATAAATTTTTTTAAAACGAGACCCATAAATTTAGAATTAGTGGAGGGTCTTATGTGAGCTGCTCTAAAATTACAGAAAAACAAGTAAACTACCTAACGAGTGGTTGTATGTAACTGGGTGGCAAGAAATTCTCACAGTTCTTACTAATATTAAGTCACTCAGACTGTGAGACAGTTAAAAAGTTACTTCTGCATGATGACCATGCTGAATCCAAAAACAGTACAGTGTAATATAGATCAGTAGCGGTCAGTCTCTGTGCAGGGGAAGAGGTGGAGAGCCAGAGAGGTAGAAAGGCAACTTGTGTTGCTGCAACTAAATGTATTAACCAAGGTCTCCCCCTATTCCCTTTCACAGTAAAAATATCAAGTGTGGAGACATTTACAATCAGTTCTTGGCAATTAGTCAAACATTCTAAAACGGACTCCAACGTAGAATCCAGGACTGTTATTTCATAAAGTGTCCCATTTCCATGAAGCCCCTCAGTGTAAGACAATCTGCTTCTGGTAGGTAGCGGACTACAAGGAGAACATCTGTAGATTTCCGGAAGATGGATATTCCACTTCTGAGACAAAATTTGGGAAAATAAATGATACTTTTGACAAAAGCAAACTTCTTATAACACCAGTGGTCAAGCTACAAAACAGAAATACAGTCTGTGCATGGTCCATAAAAGGGACCTACAATAATGTCTAAAAGTCCAGCTTCTTAGGAATCGAATCAACTCAGCTAGAAGCCTTCTGACATTACATCCTTCATCACTGGACCACACCTAGAGAAGCAATGAGCTGTTACAGTATATACCTATATACATTGATGCTTCCTCGTGGTAAGGCCAAAGCTGATGA